>NC_030427.2:6463710-6803710 GCF_001660625.3 Ictalurus punctatus
TCACTTTTTTCACCTTATCATACTTTTTCATCAACTTTTGCATTTTAATGTAAACAATGATATTTCGTAATATTTTGGGTCAGAAACATTTCATAGTACTATACTATGTCTAACTATGTGAAAAAAATCAAATTGGAGTAGGTCGGGCAACTGATTATATGAGTTTGTTAGAAAAACCACTTTCCTTTGCTCCTAGCGCCTTCTCGTTCGCTCTATAGCGTTTTGAGCGGATAAAGAGCACAAGTGTGTAAGGAGACACAGGATGAATGCAAACTAGTTTTGTTATGATACTTTTGATTCAAAGTGACTGTCTAGACATAAAATGTCACTTTTTTCACCTTATCATACTTTTTCATCAACTTTTGCATTTTAATGTAAACAATCATATTTCGTAATATTTTGGGTCAGAAACATTTCATAGTACTATATCATGTCTAACTATGTGAAAAAAATCAAATTGGAGTAGGTCGGGCAACTGATTATATGAGTTTGTTAGAAAAACCACTTTCCTTTGCTCCTAGCGCCTTCTCGTTCGCTCTATAGCGTTTTGAGCGGATAAAGAGCACAAGTGTGTAAGGGGACACAGGATGAATGGGAACTAGTTTTGTTATGGTACATTTGATGAAAAGTGACTTTCTAGACATAAAATGTCACTTTTTTCACCTTATCATACTTTTTCATCAACTTTTGCATTTTAATGTAAACAATCATATTTCGTAATATTTTCGGTCAGAAACATTTCATAGTACTATACTATGTCAAACTATGTGAAAAAAATCAAATTGGAGTACGTCGTGCACTTGATTATATGAGTTTGTTAGAAAAACCACTTTCCTTTGCTCCTAGTGCCTTCTTGTTCGCTGTATAGCGTTTTGAGCGGAAAAAGAGCACAAGTGTGTAAGGGGACACAGGATATATGGGAACTAGTTTTGTTATTGTACTTTTGATGAAAAGTGACTGTCTAGACATAAATTGTCACTTTTTTCACCTTATCATACTTTTTCATCAACTTTTGCACTTTAATGTAAACAATCATATTTCGTAATATTTTGGGTCAGAAACATTTCATAGTACTATACTATGTCTAACTATGTGAAAAAAATCAAATTGGAGTAGGTCGGGCAACTGATTATATGAGTTAGTTAGAAAAACCACTTTCCTTTGCTCCTAGCACCTTCTCGTTCGCTGTATAGCGTTTTGAGCGGATAAAGAGCACAAGTGTGTAAGGGGACACAGGATGAATGGGAACTAGTTTTGTTATGGTACATTTGATGAAAAGTGACTTTCTAGACATAAAATGTCACTTTTTTTCACCTTATCATACTTTTTCATCAACTTTTGCATTTTAATGTAAACAATCATATTTCGTAATATTTTGGGTCAGAAACATTTCATAGTACTATATTATGTCTAACTATCTTAAAAAAAATCAAATTGGAGTAGGTCGGGCAACTGATTATATGAGTTTGTTAGAAAAACCACTTTCCTTTGCTCCTAGCGCCTTCTCGTTCGCTCTATAGCGTTTTGAGCGGATAAAGAGCACAAGTGTGTAAGGGGACACAGGATGAATGCGAACTAGTTTTGTTATGGTACTTTTGATGAAAAGTGACTGTCTAGACATAAAATGTCACTTTTTTCACCTTATCATACTTTTTCATCAACTTTTGCATTTTAATGTAAACAATGATATTTCGTAATATTTTGGGTCAGAAACATTTCATAGTTCTATACTATGTCTAACTATGTGAAAAAAATCAAATTGGAGTAGGTCGGGCAACTGATTATATGAGTTTGTTAGAAAAACCACTTTCCTTTGCTCCTAGCGCCTTCTCGTTCGCTCTATAGCGTTTTGAGCGGATAAAGAGCACAAGTGTGTAAGGAGACACAGGATGAATGCGAACTAGTTTTGTTATGGTACTTTTGATAAAAAAAGTGACTTTCTAGACATAAAATGTCACTTTTTTCACCTTATCATACTTTTTCATCAACTTTTGCATTTTAATGTAAACAATGATATTTCGTAATATTTTGGGTCAGAAACATTTCATAGTACTATACTATGTCTAACTATGTGAAAAAAATCAAATTGGAGTAGGTCGGGCAACTGATTATATGAGTTTGTTAGAAAAACCACTTTCCTTTGCTCCTAGCGCCTTCTCGTTCGCTCTATAGCGTTTTGAGCGGATAAAGAGCACAAGTGTGTAAGGAGACACAGGATGAATGCAAACTAGTTTTGTTATGATACTTTTGATTCAAAGTGACTGTCTAGACATAAAATGTCACTTTTTTCACCTTATCATACTTTTTCATCAACTTTTGCATTTTAATGTAAACAATGTTATTTCGTAATATTTTGGGTCAGAAACATTTCATAGTACTATACTATGTCTAACTACGTGAAAAAAATCAAATTGGAGTAGGTCGGGCAACTGATTATATGAGTTTGTTAGAAAAACCACTTTCCTTTGCTCCTAGCGCCTTCTCGTTCGCTCTATAGCGTTTTGAGCGGATAAAGAGCACAAGTGTGTAAGGGGACACAGGATGAATGGGAACTAGTTTTGTTATGGTACATTTGATGAAAAGTGACTTTCTAGACATAAAATGTCACTTTTTTCACCTTATCATACTTTTTCATCAACTTTTGCATTTTAATGTAAACAATCATATTTCGTAATATTTTCGGTCAGAAACATTTCATAGTACTATACTATGTCAAACTATGTGAAAAAAATCAAATTGGAGTAGGTCGGGCAACTGATTATATGAGTTTGTTAGAAAAACCACTTTCCTTTGCTCCTAGTGCCTTCTTGTTCGCTGTATAGCGTTTTGAGCGGATAAAGAGCAGAAGTGTGTAAGGGGACACAGGATATATGGGAACTAGTTTTGTTATGGTACTTTTGATTCAAAGTGACTGTCTAGACATAAATTGTCACTTTTTTCACCTTATCATACTTTTTCATCAACTTTTGCACTTTAATGTAAACAATCATATTTCGTAATATTTTGGGTCAGAAACATTTCATAGTACTATACTATGTCTAACTATGTGAAAAAAATCAAATTGGAGTAGGTCGGGCAACTGATTATATGAGTTTGTTAGAAAAACCACTTTCCTTTGCTCCTAGCGCCTTCTCGTTCGCTCTATAGCGTTTTGAGCGGATAAAGAGCACAAGTGTGTAAGGGGACACAGGATGAATGGGAACTAGTTTTGTTATGGTACATTTGATGAAAAGTGACTTTCTAGACATAAAATGTCACTTTTTTTCACCTTATCATACTTTTTCATCAACTTTTGCATTTTAATGTAAACAATCATATTTCGTAATATTTTGGGTCAGAAACATTTCATAGTACTATATTATGTCTAACTATCTTAAAAAAAATCAAATTGGAGTAGGTCGGGCAACTGATTATATGAGTTTGTTAGAAAAACCACTTTCCTTTGCTCCTAGCGCCTTCTCGTTCGCTCTATAGCGTTTTGAGCGGATAAAGAGCACAAGTGTGTAAGGAGACACAGGATGAATGCGAACTAGTTTTGTTATGGTACTTTTGATGAAAAGTGACTGTCTAGACATAAAATGTCACTTTTTTCACCTTATCATACTTTTTCATCAACTTTTGCATTTTAATGTAAACAATGATATTTCGTAATATTTTGGGTCAGAAACATTTCATAGTTCTATACTATGTCTAACTATGTGAAAAAAATCAAATTGGAGTAGGTCGGGCAACTGATTATATGAGTTTGTTAGAAAAACCACTTTCCTTTGCTCCTAGCGCCTTCTCGTTCGCTCTATAGCGTTTTGAGCGGATAAAGAGCACAAGTGTGTAAGGGGACACAGGATGAATGCGAACTAGTTTTGTTATGGTACTTTTGATAAAAAAAGTGACTTTCTAGACATAAAATGTCACTTTTTTCACCTTATCATACTTTTTCATCAACTTTTGCATTTTAATGTAAACAATGATATTTCGTAATATTTTGGGTCAGAAACATTTCATAGTTCTATACTATGTCTAACTATGTGAAAAAAATCAAATTGGAGTAGGTCGGGCAACTGATTATATGAGTTTGTTAGAAAAACCACTTTCCTTTGCTCCTAGCGCCTTCTCGTTCGCTCTATAGCGTTTTGAGCGGATAAAGAGCACAGGTGTGTAAGGAGACACAGGATGAATGCAAACTAGTTTTGTTATGGTACTTTTGATTCAAAGTGACTGTCTAGACATAAAATGTCACTTTTTTCACCTTATCATACTTTTTAATCAACTTTTGCATTTTAATGTAAACAATGATATTTCGTAATATTTTGGGTCAGAAACATTTCATAGTACTATACTATGTCTAACTATGTGAAAAAAATCAAATTGGAGTAGGTCGGGCAACTGATTATATGAGTTTGTTAGAAAAACCACTTTCCTTTGCTCCTAGCGCCTTCTCGTTCGCTCTATAGCGTTTTGAGCGGATAAAGAGCACAAGTGTGTAAGGGGACACAGGATGAATGCAAACTAGTTTTGTTATGGTACTTTTGATGAAAAAAGTGACTTTCTAGACATAAAATGTCACTTTTTTCACCTTATCATACTTTTTCATCAACTTTTGCATTTTAATGTAAACAATGATATTTCGTAATATTTTGGGTCAGAAACATTTCATAGTACTATATCATGTCTAACTATGTGAA
This sequence comes from Ictalurus punctatus, assembly GCF_001660625.3. NCBI lineage: Eukaryota > Metazoa > Chordata > Actinopteri > Siluriformes > Ictaluridae > Ictalurus > Ictalurus punctatus. The sequence continues at coordinate 6,468,393 of NC_030427.2, forward strand.
AAAAATCAAATTGGAGTAGGTCGGGCAACTGATTATATGAGTTTGTTAGAAAAACCACTTTCCTTTGCTCCTAGCGCCTTCTCGTTCGCTCTATAGCGTTTTGAGCGGATAAAGAGCACAAGTGTGTAAGGGGACACAGGATGAATGGGAACTAGTTTTGTTATGGTACATTTGATGAAAAATGACTTTCTAGACATAAAATGTCACTTTTTTCACCTTATCATACTTTTTCATCAACTTTTGCATTTTAATGTAAACAATGATATTTCGTAATATTTTGGGTCAGAAACATTTCATAGTACTATACTATGTCTAACTATGTGAAAAAAATCAAATTGGAGTAGGTCGGGCAACTGATTATATGAGTTTGTTAGAAAAACCACTTTCCTTTGCTCCTAGCGCCTTCTCGTTCGCTCTATAGCGTTTTGAGCGGATAAAGAGCACAAGTGTGTAAGGAGACACAGGATGAATGCAAACTAGTTTTGTTATGGTACTTTTGATTCAAAGTGACTGTCTAGACATAAAATGTCACTTTTTTCACCTTATCATACTTTTTCATCAACTTTTGCATTTTAATGTAAACAATGATATTTCGTAATATTTTGGGTCAGAAACATTTCATAGTACTATACTATGTCTAACTATGTGAAAAAAATCAAATTGGAGTAGGTCGGGCAACTGATTATATGAGTTTGTTAGAAAAACCACTTTCCTTTGCTCCTAGCGCCTTCTCGTTCGCTCTATAGCGTTTTGAGCGGATAAAGAGCACAGGTGTGTAAGGAGACACAGGATGAATGCAAACTAGTTTTGTTATGGTACTTTTGATTCAAAGTGACTGTCTAGACATAAAATGTCACTTTTTTCACCTTATCATACTTTTTCATCAACTTTTGCATTTTAATGTAAACAATGATATTTCGTAATATTTTGGGTCAGAAACATTTCATAGTACTATACTATGTCTAACTATGTGAAAAAAATCAAATTGGAGTAGGTCGGGCAACTGATTATATGAGTTTGTTAGAAAAACCACTTTCCTTTGCTCCTAGCGCCTTCTCGTTCGCTCTATAGCGTTTTGAGCGGATAAAGAGCACAAGTGTGTAAGGGGACACAGGATGAATGGGAACTAGTTTTGTTATGGTACATTTGATGAAAAGTGACTTTCTAGACATAAAATGTCACTTTTTTTCACCTTATCATACTTTTTCATCAACTTTTGCATTTTAATGTAAACAATCATATTTCGTAATATTTTGGGTCAGAAACATTTCATAGTACTATATTATGTCTAACTATGTGAAAAAAATCAAATTGGAGTAGGTCGGGCAACTGATTATATGAGTTTGTTAGAAAAACCACTTTCCTTTGCTCCTAGCGCCTTCTCGTTCGCTCTATAGCGTTTTGAGCGGATAAAGAGCACAAGTGTGTAAGGAGACACAGGATGAATGCAAACTAGTTTTGTTATGGTACTTTTGATTCAAAGTGACTGTCTAGACATAAAATGTCACTTTTTTCACCTTATCATACTTTTTCATCAACTTTTGCATTTTAATGTAAACAATGTTATTTCGTAATATTTTGGGTCAGAAACATTTCATAGTACTATACTATGTCTAACTATGTGAAAAAAATCAAATTGGAGTAGGTCGGGCAACTGATTATATGAGTTTGTTAGAAAAACCACTTTCCTTTGCTCCTAGCGCCTTCTCGTTCGCTCTATAGCGTTTTGAGCGGATAAAGAGCACAAGTGTGTAAGGAGACACAGGATGAATGCAAACTAGTTTTGTTATGGTACTTTTGATTCAAAGTGACTGTCTAGACATAATAAGTCACTTTTTTCACCTTATCATACTTTTTCATCAACTTTTGCATTTTAATGTAAACAATGATATTTCGTAATATTTTGGGTCAGAAACATTTCATAGTACTATACTATGTCTAACTATGTGAAAAAAATCAAATTGGAGTAGGTCGGGCAACTGATTATATGAGTTTGTTAGAAAAACCACTTTCCTTTGCTCCTAGCGCCTTCTCGTTCGCTCTATAGCGTTTTGAGCGGATAAAGAGCACAAGTGTGTAAGGAGACACAGGATGAATGCAAACTAGTTTTGTTATGGTACTTTTGATTCAAAGTGACTGTCTAGACATAAAATGTCACTTTTTTCACCTTATCATACTTTTTCATCAACTTTTGCATTTTAATGTAAACAATGATATTTCGTAATATTTTGGGTCAGAAACATTTCATAGTACTATACTATGTCTAACTATGTGAAAAAAATCAAATTGGAGTAGGTCGGGCAACTGATTATATGAGTTTGTTAGAAAAACCACTTTCCTTTGCTCCTAGCGCCTTCTCGTTCGCTCTATAGCGTTTTGAGCGGATAAAGAGCACAAGTGTGTAAGGAGACACAGGATGAATGCAAACTAGTTTTGTTATGGTACTTTTGATTCAAAGTGACTGTCTAGACATAATAAGTCACTTTTTTCACCTTATCATACTTTTTAATCAACTTTTGCATTTTAATGTAAACAATGATATTTCGTAATATTTTGGGTCAGAAACATTTCATAGTACTATACTATGTCTAACTATGTGAAAAAAATCAAATTGGAGTAGGTCGGGCAACTGATTATATGAGTTTGTTAGAAAAACCACTTTCCTTTGCTCCTAGCGCCTTCTCGTTCGCTCTATAGCGTTTTGAGCGGATAAAGAGCACAAGTGTGTAAGGAGACACAGGATGAATGCAAACTAGTTTTGTTATGGTACTTTTGATTCAAAGTGACTGTCTAGACATAAAATGTCACTTTTTTCACCTTATCATACTTTTTCATCAACTTTTGCATTTTAATGTAAACAATGATATTTCGTAATATTTTGGGTCAGAAACATTTCATAGTACTATACTATGTCTAACTATGTGAAAAAAATCAAATTGGAGCAGGTCGGGCAACTGATTATATGAGTTTGTTAGAAAAACCACTTTCCTTTGCTCCTAGCGCCTTCTCGTTCGCTCTATAGCGTTTTGAGCGGATAAAGAGCACAAGTGTGTAAGGAGACACAGGATGAATGCAAACTAGTTTTGTTATGGTACTTTTGATTCAAAGTGACTGTCTAGACATAATAAGTCACTTTTTTCACCTTATCATACTTTTTAATCAACTTTTGCATTTTAATGTAAACAATGATATTTCGTAATATTTTGGGTCAGAAACATTTCATAGTACTATACTATGTCTAACTATGTGAAAAAAATCAAATTGGAGTAGGTCGGGCAACTGATTATATGAGTTTGTTAGAAAAACCACTTTCCTTTGCTCCTAGCGCCTTCTCGTTCGCTCTATAGCGTTTTGAGCGGATAAAGAGCACAAGTGTGTAAGGAGACACAGGATGAATGCAAACTAGTTTTGTTATGGTACTTTTGATTCAAAGTGACTGTCTAGACATAAAATGTCACTTTTTTCACCTTATCATACTTTTTCATCAACTTTTGCATTTTAATGTAAACAATGATATTTCGTAATATTTTGGGTCAGAAACATTTCATAGTACTATACTATGTCTAACTATGTGAAAAAAATCAAATTGGAGTAGGTCGGGCAACTGATTATATGAGTTTGTTAGAAAAACCACTTTCCTTTGCTCCTAGCGCCTTCTCGTTCGCTCTATAGCGTTTTGAGCGGATAAAGAGCACAAGTGTGTAAGGAGACACAGGATGAATGCAAACTAGTTTTGTTATGGTACTTTTGATTCAAAGTGACTGTCTAGACATAATAAGTCACTTTTTTCACCTTATCATACTTTTTAATCAACTTTTGCATTTTAATGTAAACAATGATATTTCGTAATATTTTGGGTCAGAAACATTTCATAGTACTATACTATGTCTAACTATGTGAAAAAAATCAAATTGGAGTAGGTCGGGCAACTGATTATATGAGTTTGTTAGAAAAACCACTTTCCTTTGCTCCTAGCGCCTTCTCGTTCGCTCTATAGCGTTTTGAGCGGATAAAGAGCACAAGTGTGTAAGGAGACACAGGATGAATGCAAACTAGTTTTGTTATGGTACTTTTGATTCAAAGTGACTGTCTAGACATAATAAGTCACTTTTTTCACCTTATCATACTTTTTCATCAACTTTTGCATTTTAATGTAAACAATGATATTTCGTAATATTTTGGGTCAGAAACATTTCATAGTACTATACTATGTCTAACTATGTGAAAAAAATCAAATTGGAGTAGGTCGGGCAACTGATTATATGAGTTTGTTAGAAAAACCACTTTCCTTTGCTCCTAGCGCCTTCTCGTTCGCTCTATAGCGTTTTGAGCGGATAAAGAGCACAAGTGTGTAAGGAGACACAGGATGAATGCAAACTAGTTTTGTTATGGTACTTTTGATTCAAAGTGACTGTCTAGACATAATAAGTCACTTTTTTCACCTTATCATACTTTTTAATCAACTTTTGCATTTTAATGTAAACAATGATATTTCGTAATATTTTGGGTCAGAAACATTTCATAGTACTATACTATGTCTAACTATGTGAAAAAAATCAAATTGGAGTAGGTCGGGCAACTGATTATATGAGTTTGTTAGAAAAACCACTTTCCTTTGCTCCTAGCGCCTTCTCGTTCGCTCTATAGCGTTTTGAGCGGATAAAGAGCACAAGTGTGTAAGGAGACACAGGATGAATGCAAACTAGTTTTGTTATGGTACTTTTGATTCAAAGTGACTGTCTAGACATAATAAGTCACTTTTTTCACCTTATCATACTTTTTCATCAACTTTTGCATTTTAATGTAAACAATGATATTTCGTAATATTTTGGGTCAGAAACATTTCATAGTACTATACTATGTCTAACTATGTGAAAAAAATCAAATTGGAGTAGGTCGGGCAACTGATTATATGAGTTTGTTAGAAAAACCACTTTCCTTTGCTCCTAGCGCCTTCTCGTTCGCTCTATAGCGTTTTGAGCGGATAAAGAGCACAAGTGTGTAAGGAGACACAGGATGAATGCAAACTAGTTTTGTTATGGTACTTTTGATTCAAAGTGACTGTCTAGACATAAAATGTCACTTTTTTCACCTTATCATACTTTTTCATCAACTTTTGCATTTTAATGTAAACAATGATATTTCGTAATATTTTGGGTCAGAAACATTTCATAGTACTATACTATGTCTAACTATGTGAAAAAAATCAAATTGGAGTAGGTCGGGCAACTGATTATATGAGTTTGTTAGAAAAACCACTTTCCTTTGCTCCTAGCGCCTTCTCGTTCGCTCTATAGCGTTTTGAGCGGATAAAGAGCACAAGTGTGTAAGGAGACACAGGATGAATGCAAACTAGTTTTGTTATGGTACTTTTGATTCAAAGTGACTGTCTAGACATAATAAGTCACTTTTTTCACCTTATCATACTTTTTCATCAACTTTTGCATTTTAATGTAAACAATGATATTTCGTAATATTTTGGGTCAGAAACATTTCATAGTACTATACTATGTCTAACTATGTGAAAAAAATCAAATTGGAGTAGGTCGGGCAACTGATTATATGAGTTTGTTAGAAAAACCACTTTCCTTTGCTCCTAGCGCCTTCTCGTTCGCTCTATAGCGTTTTGAGCGGATAAAGAGCACAAGTGTGTAAGGAGACACAGGATGAATGCAAACTAGTTTTGTTATGGTACTTTTGATTCAAAGTGACTGTCTAGACATAATAAGTCACTTTTTTCACCTTATCATACTTTTTAATCAACTTTTGCATTTTAATGTAAACAATGATATTTCGTAATATTTTGGGTCAGAAACATTTCATAGTACTATACTATGTCTAACTATGTGAAAAAAATCAAATTGGAGTAGGTCGGGCAACTGATTATATGAGTTTGTTAGAAAAACCACTTTCCTTTGCTCCTAGCGCCTTCTCGTTCGCTCTATAGCGTTTTGAGCGGATAAAGAGCACAAGTGTGTAAGGAGACACAGGATGAATGCAAACTAGTTTTGTTATGGTACTTTTGATTCAAAGTGACTGTCTAGACATAAAATGTCACTTTTTTCACCTTATCATACTTTTTCATCAACTTTTGCATTTTAATGTAAACAATGTTATTTCGTAATATTTTGGGTCAGAAACATTTCATAGTACTATACTATGTCTAACTATGTGAAAAAAATCAAATTGGAGTAGGTCGGGCAACTGATTATATGAGTTTGTTAGAAAAACCACTTTCCTTTGCTCCTAGCGCCTTCTCGTTCGCTCTATAGCGTTTTGAGCGGATAAAGAGCACAAGTGTGTAAGGAGACACAGGATGAATGCAAACTAGTTTTGTTATGGTACTTTTGATTCAAAGTGACTGTCTAGACATAATAAGTCACTTTTTTCACCTTATCATACTTTTTAATCAACTTTTGCATTTTAATGTAAACAATGATATTTCGTAATATTTTGGGTCAGAAACATTTCATAGTACTATACTATGTCTAACTATGTGAAAAAAATCAAATTGGAGTAGGTCGGGCAACTGATTATATGAGTTTGTTAGAAAAACCACTTTCCTTTGCTCCTAGCGCCTTCTCGTTCGCTCTATAGCGTTTTGAGCGGATAAAGAGCACAAGTGTGTAAGGAGACACAGGATGAATGCAAACTAGTTTTGTTATGGTACTTTTGATTCAAAGTGACTGTCTAGACATAAAATGTCACTTTTTTCACCTTATCATACTTTTTCATCAACTTTTGCATTTTAATGTAAACAATGATATTTCGTAATATTTTGGGTCAGAAACATTTCATAGTACTATACTATGTCTAACTATGTGAAAAAAATCAAATTGGAGTAGGTCGGGCAACTGATTATATGAGTTTGTTAGAAAAACCACTTTCCTTTGCTCCTAGCGCCTTCTCGTTCGCTCTATAGCGTTTTGAGCGGATAAAGAGCACAAGTGTGTAAGGAGACACAGGATGAATGCAAACTAGTTTTGTTATGGTACTTTTGATTCAAAGTGACTGTCTAGACATAATAAGTCACTTTTTTCACCTTATCATACTTTTTAATCAACTTTTGCATTTTAATGTAAACAATGATATTTCGTAATATTTTGGGTCAGAAACATTTCATAGTACTATACTATGTCTAACTATGTGAAAAAAATCAAATTGGAGTAGGTCGGGCAACTGATTATATGAGTTTGTTAGAAAAACCACTTTCCTTTGCTCCTAGCGCCTTCTCGTTCGCTCTATAGCGTTTTGAGCGGATAAAGAGCACAAGTGTGTAAGGAGACACAGGATGAATGCAAACTAGTTTTGTTATGGTACTTTTGATTCAAAGTGACTGTCTAGACATAAAATGTCACTTTTTTCACCTTATCATACTTTTTCATCAACTTTTGCATTTTAATGTAAACAATGATATTTCGTAATATTTTGGGTCAGAAACATTTCATAGTACTATACTATGTCTAACTATGTGAAAAAAATCAAATTGGAGTAGGTCGGGCAACTGATTATATGAGTTTGTTAGAAAAACCACTTTCCTTTGCTCCTAGCGCCTTCTCGTTCGCTCTATAGCGTTTTGAGCGGATAAAGAGCACAAGTGTGTAAGGAGACACAGGATGAATGCAAACTAGTTTTGTTATGGTACTTTTGATTCAAAGTGACTGTCTAGACATAATAAGTCACTTTTTTCACCTTATCATACTTTTTAATCAACTTTTGCATTTTAATGTAAACAATGATATTTCGTAATATTTTGGGTCAGAAACATTTCATAGTACTATACTATGTCTAACTATGTGAAAAAAATCAAATTGGAGTAGGTCGGGCAACTGATTATATGAGTTTGTTAGAAAAACCACTTTCCTTTGCTCCTAGCGCCTTCTCGTTCGCTCTATAGCGTTTTGAGCGGATAAAGAGCACAAGTGTGTAAGGAGACACAGGATGAATGCAAACTAGTTTTGTTATGGTACTTTTGATTCAAAGTGACTGTCTAGACATAATGTCACTTTTTTCACCTTATCATACTTTTTCATCAACTTTTGCATTTTAATGTAAACAATGATATTTCGTAATATTTTGGGTCAGAAACATTTCATAGTACTATACTATGTCTAACTATGTGAAAAAAATCAAATTGGAGTAGGTCGGGCAACTGATTATATGAGTTTGTTAGAAAAACCACTTTCCTTTGCTCCTAGCGCCTTCTCGTTCGCTCTATAGCGTTTTGAGCGGATAAAGAGCACAAGTGTGTAAGGAGACACAGGATGAATGCAAACTAGTTTTGTTATGGTACTTTTGATTCAAAGTGACTGTCTAGACATAATAAGTCACTTTTTTCACCTTATCATACTTTTTAATCAACTTTTGCATTTTAATGTAAACAATGATATTTCGTAATATTTTGGGTCAGAAACATTTCATAGTACTATACTATGTCTAACTATGTGAAAAAAATCAAATTGGAGTAGGTCGGGCAACTGATTATATGAGTTTGTTAGAAAAACCACTTTCCTTTGCTCCTAGCGCCTTCTCGTTCGCTCTATAGCGTTTTGAGCGGATAAAGAGCACAAGTGTGTAAGGAGACACAGGATGAATGCAAACTAGTTTTGTTATGGTACTTTTGATTCAAAGTGACTGTCTAGACATAATAAGTCACTTTTTTCACCTTATCATACTTTTTAATCAACTTTTGCATTTTAATGTAAACAATGATATTTCGTAATATTTTGGGTCAGAAACATTTCATAGTACTATACTATGTCTAACTATGTGAAAAAAATCAAATTGGAGTAGGTCGGGCAACTGATTATATGAGTTTGTTAGAAAAACCACTTTCCTTTGCTCCTAGCGCCTTCTCGTTCGCTCTATAGCGTTTTGAGCGGATAAAGAGCACAAGTGTGTAAGGAGACACAGGATGAATGCAAACTAGTTTTGTTATGGTACTTTTGATTCAAAGTGACTGTCTAGACATAATAAGTCACTTTTTTCACCTTATCATACTTTTTCATCAACTTTTGCATTTTAATGTAAACAATGATATTTCGTAATATTTTGGGTCAGAAACATTTCATAGTACTATACTATGTCTAACTATGTGAAAAAAATCAAATTGGAGTAGGTCGGGCAACTGATTATATGAGTTTGTTAGAAAAACCACTTTCCTTTGCTCCTAGCGCCTTCTCGTTCGCTCTATAGCGTTTTGAGCGGATAAAGAGCACAAGTGTGTAAGGAGACACAGGATGAATGCAAACTAGTTTTGTTATGGTACTTTTGATTCAAAGTGACTGTCTAGACATAATAAGTCACTTTTTTCACCTTATCATACTTTTTCATCAACTTTTGCATTTTAATGTAAACAATGATATTTCGTAATATTTTGGGTCAGAAACATTTCATAGTACTATACTATGTCTAACTATGTGAAAAAAATCAAATTGGAGTAGGTCGGGCAACTGATTATATGAGTTTGTTAGAAAAACCACTTTCCTTTGCTCCTAGCGCCTTCTCGTTCGCTCTATAGCGTTTTGAGCGGATAAAGAGCACAAGTGTGTAAGGAGACACAGGATGAATGCAAACTAGTTTTGTTATGGTACTTTTGATTCAAAGTGACTGTCAAGACATAAAATGTCACTTTTTTCACCTTATCATACTTTTTAATCAACTTTTGCATTTTAATGTAAACAATGTTATTTCGTAATATTTTGGGTCAGAAACATTTCATAGTACTATACTATGTCTAACTATGTGAAAAAAATCAAATTGGAGTAGGTCGGGCAACTGATTATATGAGTTTGTTAGAAAAACCACTTTCCTTTGCTCCTAGCGCCTTCTCGTTCGCTCTATAGCGTTTTGAGCGGATAAAGAGCACAAGTGTGTAAGGAGACACAGGATGAATGCAAACTAGTTTTGTTATGGTACTTTTGATTCAAAGTGACTGTCTAGACATAATAAGTCACTTTTTTCACCTTATCATACTTTTTCATCAACTTTTGCATTTTAATGTAAACAATGATATTTCGTAATATTTTGGGTCAGAAACATTTCATAGTACTATACTATGTCTAACTATGTGAAAAAAATCAAATTGGAGTAGGTCGGGCAACTGATTATATGAGTTTGTTAGAAAAACCACTTTCCTTTGCTCCTAGCGCCTTCTCGTTCGCTCTATAGCGTTTTGAGCGGATAAAGAGCACAAGTGTGTAAGGAGACACAGGATGAATGCAAACTAGTTTTGTTATGGTACTTTTGATTCAAAGTGACTGTCTAGACATAAAATGTCACTTTTTTCACCTTATCATACTTTTTAATCAACTTTTGCATTTTAATGTAAACAATGTTATTTCGTAATATTTTGGGTCAGAAACATTTCATAGTACTATACTATGTCTAACTATGTGAAAAAAATCAAATTGGAGTAGGTCGGGCAACTGATTATATGAGTTTGTTAGAAAAACCACTTTCCTTTGCTCCTAGCGCCTTCTCGTTCGCTCTATAGCGTTTTGAGCGGATAAAGAGCACAAGTGTGTAAGGAGACACAGGATGAATGCAAACTAGTTTTGTTATGGTACTTTTGATTCAAAGTGACTGTCTAGACATAATAAGTCACTTTTTTCACCTTATCATACTTTTTCATCAACTTTTGCATTTTAATGTAAACAATGATATTTCGTAATATTTTGGGTCAGAAACATTTCATAGTACTATACTATGTCTAACTATGTGAAAAAAATCAAATTGGAGTAGGTCGGGCAACTGATTATATGAGTTTGTTAGAAAAACCACTTTCCTTTGCTCCTAGCGCCTTCTCGTTCGCTCTATAGCGTTTTGAGCGGATAAAGAGCACAAGTGTGTAAGGAGACACAGGATGAATGCAAACTAGTTTTGTTATGGTACTTTTGATTCAAAGTGACTGTCTAGACATAAAATGTCACTTTTTTCACCTTATCATACTTTTTAATCAACTTTTGCATTTTAATGTAAACAATGTTATTTCGTAATATTTTGGGTCAGAAACATTTCATAGTACTATACTATGTCTAACTATGTGAAAAAAATCAAATTGGAGTAGGTCGGGCAACTGATTATATGAGTTTGTTAGAAAAAGCACTTTCCTTTGCTCCTAGCGCCTTCTCGTTCGCTCTATAGCGTTTTGAGCGGATAAAGAGCACAAGTGTGTAAGGAGACACAGGATGAATGCAAACTAGTTTTGTTATGGTACTTTTGATTCAAAGTGACTGTCTAGACATAATAAGTCACTTTTTTCACCTTATCATACTTTTTAATCAACTTTTGCATTTTAATGTAAACAATGATATTTCGTAATATTTTGGGTCAGAAACATTTCATAGTACTATACTATGTCTAACTATGTGAAAAAAATCAAATTGGAGTAGGTCGGGCAACTGATTATATGAGTTTGTTAGAAAAACCACTTTCCTTTGCTCCTAGCGCCTTCTCGTTCGCTCTATAGCGTTTTGAGCGGATAAAGAGCACAGGTGTGTAAGGAGACACAGGATGAATGCAAACTAGTTTTGTTATGGTACTTTTGATGAAAAGTGACTGTCTAGACTTAAAATGTCATTTTTTTCACCTTATCATACTTTTTCATCAACTTTTGCATTTTAATGTAAACAATGTTATTTCGTAATATTTTGGGTCAGAAACATTTCATAGTACTATACTATGTCTAACTATGTGAAAAAAATCAAATTGGAGCAGGTCGGGCAACTGATTATATGAGTTTGTTAGAAAAACCACTTTCCTTTGCTCCTAGCGCCTTCTCGTTCGCTGTATAGCGTTTTGAGCGGATAAAGAGCACAAGTGTGTAAGGAGACACAGGATGAATGCAAACTAGTTTTGTTATGGTACTTTTGATTCAAAGTGACTGTCTAGACATAATAAGTCACTTTTTTCACCTTATCATACTTTTTAATCAACTTTTGCATTTTAATGCAAACAATGATATTTCGTAATATTTTGGGTCAGAAACATTTCATAGTACTATACTATGTCTAACTATGTGAAAAAAATCAAATTGGAGTAGGTCGGGCAACTGATTATATGAGTTTGTTAGAAAAACCACTTTCCTTTGCTCCTAGCGCCTTCTCGTTCGCTCTATAGCGTTTTGAGCGGATAAAGAGCACAAGTGTGTAAGGAGACACAGGATGAATGCAAACTAGTTTTGTTATGGTACTTTTGATTCAAAGTGACTGTCTAGACATAATAAGTCACTTTTTTCACCTTATCATACTTTTTAATCAACTTTTGCATTTTAATGTAAACAATGATATTTCGTAATATTTTGGGTCAGAAACATTTCATAGTACTATACTATGTCTAACTATGTGAAAAAAATCAAATTGGAGTAGGTCGGGCAACTGATTATATGAGTTTGTTAGAAAAACCACTTTCCTTTGCTCCTAGCGCCTTCTCGTTCGCTCTATAGCGTTTTGAGCGGATAAAGAGCACAAGTGTGTAAGGAGACACAGGATGAATGCAAACTAGTTTTGTTATGGTACTTTTGATTCAAAGTGACTGTCTAGACATAATAAGTCACTTTTTTCACCTTATCATACTTTTTAATCAACTTTTGCATTTTAATGTAAACAATGATATTTCGTAATATTTTGGGTCAGAAACATTTCATAGTACTATACTATGTCTAACTATGTGAAAAAAATCAAATTGGAGTAGGTCGGGCAACTGATTATATGAGTTTGTTAGAAAAACCACTTTCCTTTGCTCCTAGCGCCTTCTCGTTCGCTCTATAGCGTTTTGAGCGGATAAAGAGCACAAGTGTGTAAGGAGACACAGGATGAATGCAAACTAGTTTTGTTATGGTACTTTTGATTCAAAGTGACTGTCTAGACATAATAAGTCACTTTTTTCACCTTATCATACTTTTTCATCAACTTTTGCATTTTAATGTAAACAATGATATTTCGTAATATTTTGGGTCAGAAACATTTCATAGTACTATACTATGTCTAACTATGTGAAAAAAATCAAATTGGAGTAGGTCGGGCAACTGATTATATGAGTTTGTTAGAAAAACCACTTTCCTTTGCTCCTAGCGCCTTCTCGTTCGCTCTATAGCGTTTTGAGCGGATAAAGAGCACAAGTGTGTAAGGAGACACAGGATGAATGCAAACTAGTTTTGTTATGGTACTTTTGATTCAAAGTGACTGTCTAGACATAATAAGTCACTTTTTTCACCTTATCATACTTTTTAATCAACTTTTGCATTTTAATGTAAACAATGATATTTCGTAATATTTTGGGTCAGAAACATTTCATAGTACTATACTATGTCTAACTATGTGAAAAAAATCAAATTGGAGTAGGTCGGGCAACTGATTATATGAGTTTGTTAGAAAAACCACTTTCCTTTGCTCCTAGCGCCTTCTCGTTCGCTCTATAGCGTTTTGAGCGGATAAAGAGCACAAGTGTGTAAGGAGACACAGGATGAATGCAAACTAGTTTTGTTATGGTACTTTTGATTCAAAGTGACTGTCTAGACATAATAAGTCACTTTTTTCACCTTATCATACTTTTTCATCAACTTTTGCATTTTAATGTAAACAATGATATTTCGTAATATTTTGGGTCAGAAACATTTCATAGTACTATACTATGTCTAACTATGTGAAAAAAATCAAATTGGAGTAGGTCGGGCAACTGATTATATGAGTTTGTTAGAAAAACCACTTTCCTTTGCTCCTAGCGCCTTCTCGTTCGCTCTATAGCGTTTTGAGCGGATAAAGAGCACAAGTGTGTAAGGAGACACAGGATGAATGCAAACTAGTTTTGTTATGGTACTTTTGATTCAAAGTGACTGTCTAGACATAATAAGTCACTTTTTTCACCTTATCATACTTTTTAATCAACTTTTGCATTTTAATGTAAACAATGATATTTCGTAATATTTTGGGTCAGAAACATTTCATAGTACTATACTATGTCTAACTATGTGAAAAAAATCAAATTGGAGTAGGTCGGGCAACTGATTATATGAGTTTGTTAGAAAAACCACTTTCCTTTGCTCCTAGCGCCTTCTCGTTCGCTCTATAGCGTTTTGAGCGGATAAAGAGCACAAGTGTGTAAGGAGACACAGGATGAATGCAAACTAGTTTTGTTATGGTACTTTTGATTCAAAGTGACTGTCTAGACATAATAAGTCACTTTTTTCACCTTATCATACTTTTTCATCAACTTTTGCATTTTAATGTAAACAATGATATTTCGTAATATTTTGGGTCAGAAACATTTCATAGTACTATACTATGTCTAACTATGTGAAAAAAATCAAATTGGAGTAGGTCGGGCAACTGATTATATGAGTTTGTTAGAAAAACCACTTTCCTTTGCTCCTAGCGCCTTCTCGTTCGCTCTATAGCGTTTTGAGCGGATAAAGAGCACAAGTGTGTAAGGAGACACAGGATGAATGCAAACTAGTTTTGTTATGGTACTTTTGATTCAAAGTGACTGTCTAGACATAATAAGTCACTTTTTTCACCTTATCATACTTTTTAATCAACTTTTGCATTTTAATGCAAACAATGATATTTCGTAATATTTTGGGTCAGAAACATTTCATAGTACTATACTATGTCTAACTATGTGAAAAAAATCAAATTGGAGTAGGTCGGGCAACTGATTATATGAGTTTGTTAGAAAAACCACTTTCCTTTGCTCCTAGCGCCTTCTCGTTCGCTCTATAGCGTTTTGAGCGGATAAAGAGCACAAGTGTGTAAGGAGACACAGGATGAATGCAAACTAGTTTTGTTATGGTACTTTTGATTCAAAGTGACTGTCTAGACATAATAAGTCACTTTTTTCACCTTATCATACTTTTTCATCAACTTTTGCATTTTAATGTAAACAATGATATTTCGTAATATTTTGGGTCAGAAACATTTCATAGTACTATACTATGTCTAACTATGTGAAAAAAATCAAATTGGAGTAGGTCGGGCAACTGATTATATGAGTTTGTTAGAAAAACCACTTTCCTTTGCTCCTAGCGCCTTCTCGTTCGCTCTATAGCGTTTTGAGCGGATAAAGAGCACAAGTGTGTAAGGAGACACAGGATGAATGCAAACTAGTTTTGTTATGGTACTTTTGATTCAAAGTGACTGTCTAGACATAATAAGTCACTTTTTTCACCTTATCATACTTTTTCATCAACTTTTGCATTTTAATGTAAACAATGATATTTCGTAATATTTTGGGTCAGAAACATTTCATAGTACTATACTATGTCTAACTATGTGAAAAAAATCAAATTGGAGTAGGTCGGGCAACTGATTATATGAGTTTGTTAGAAAAACCACTTTCCTTTGCTCCTAGCGCCTTCTCGTTCGCTCTATAGCGTTTTGAGCGGATAAAGAGCACAAGTGTGTAAGGAGACACAGGATGAATGCAAACTAGTTTTGTTATGGTACTTTTGATTCAAAGTGACTGTCTAGACATAATAAGTCACTTTTTTCACCTTATCATACTTTTTAATCAACTTTTGCATTTTAATGTAAACAATGATATTTCGTAATATTTTGGGTCAGAAACATTTCATAGTACTATACTATGTCTAACTATGTGAAAAAAATCAAATTGGAGTAGGTCGGGCAACTGATTATATGAGTTTGTTAGAAAAACCACTTTCCTTTGCTCCTAGCGCCTTCTCGTTCGCTCTATAGCGTTTTGAGCGGATAAAGAGCACAAGTGTGTAAGGAGACACAGGATGAATGCAAACTAGT
Organism: Ictalurus punctatus; assembly: GCF_001660625.3. Lineage (NCBI taxonomy): Eukaryota > Metazoa > Chordata > Actinopteri > Siluriformes > Ictaluridae > Ictalurus > Ictalurus punctatus. The sequence continues at coordinate 6,484,148 of NC_030427.2, forward strand.
TTTGTTATGGTACTTTTGATTCAAAGTGACTGTCTAGACATAATAAGTCACTTTTTTCACCTTATCATACTTTTTCATCAACTTTTGCATTTTAATGTAAACAATGATATTTCGTAATATTTTGGGTCAGAAACATTTCATAGTACTATACTATGTCTAACTATGTGAAAAAAATCAAATTGGAGTAGGTCGGGCAACTGATTATATGAGTTTGTTAGAAAAACCACTTTCCTTTGCTCCTAGCGCCTTCTCGTTCGCTCTATAGCGTTTTGAGCGGATAAAGAGCACAAGTGTGTAAGGAGACACAGGATGAATGCAAACTAGTTTTGTTATGGTACTTTTGATTCAAAGTGACTGTCTAGACATAATAAGTCACTTTTTTCACCTTATCATACTTTTTCATCAACTTTTGCATTTTAATGTAAACAATGATATTTCGTAATATTTTGGGTCAGAAACATTTCATAGTACTATACTATGTCTAACTATGTGAAAAAAATCAAATTGGAGTAGGTCGGGCAACTGATTATATGAGTTTGTTAGAAAAACCACTTTCCTTTGCTCCTAGCGCCTTCTCGTTCGCTCTATAGCGTTTTGAGCGGATAAAGAGCACAAGTGTGTAAGGAGACACAGGATGAATGCAAACTAGTTTTGTTATGGTACTTTTGATTCAAAGTGACTGTCTAGACATAATATGTCACTTTTTTCACCTTATCATACTTTTTAATCAACTTTTGCATTTTAATGTAAACAATGATATTTCGTAATATTTTGGGTCAGAAACATTTCATAGTACTATACTATGTCTAACTATGTGAAAAAAATCAAATTGGAGTAGGTCGGGCAACTGATTATATGAGTTTGTTAGAAAAACCACTTTCCTTTGCTCCTAGCGCCTTCTCGTTCGCTCTATAGCGTTTTGAGCGGATAAAGAGCACAAGTGTGTAAGGAGACACAGGATGAATGCAAACTAGTTTTGTTATGGTACTTTTGATTCAAAGTGACTGTCTAGACATAATAAGTCACTTTTTTCACCTTATCATACTTTTTCATCAACTTTTGCATTTTAATGTAAACAATGATATTTCGTAATATTTTGGGTCAGAAACATTTCATAGTACTATACTATGTCTAACTATGTGAAAAAAATCAAATTGGAGTAGGTCGGGCAACTGATTATATGAGTTTGTTAGAAAAACCACTTTCCTTTGCTCCTAGCGCCTTCTCGTTCGCTCTATAGCGTTTTGAGCGGATAAAGAGCACAAGTGTGTAAGGAGACACAGGATGAATGCAAACTAGTTTTGTTATGGTACTTTTGATTCAAAGTGACTGTCTAGACATAATAAGTCACTTTTTTCACCTTATCATACTTTTTCATCAACTTTTGCATTTTAATGTAAACAATGATATTTCGTAATATTTTGGGTCAGAAACATTTCATAGTACTATACTATGTCTAACTATGTGAAAAAAATCAAATTGGAGTAGGTCGGGCAACTGATTATATGAGTTTGTTAGAAAAACCACTTTCCTTTGCTCCTAGCGCCTTCTCGTTCGCTCTATAGCGTTTTGAGCGGATAAAGAGCACAAGTGTGTAAGGAGACACAGGATGAATGCAAACTAGTTTTGTTATGGTACTTTTGATTCAAAGTGACTGTCTAGACATAATAAGTCACTTTTTTCACCTTATCATACTTTTTAATCAACTTTTGCATTTTAATGTAAACAATGATATTTCGTAATATTTTGGGTCAGAAACATTTCATAGTACTATACTATGTCTAACTATGTGAAAAAAATCAAATTGGAGTAGGTCGGGCAACTGATTATATGAGTTTGTTAGAAAAACCACTTTCCTTTGCTCCTAGCGCCTTCTCGTTCGCTCTATAGCGTTTTGAGCGGATAAAGAGCACAAGTGTGTAAGGAGACACAGGATGAATGCAAACTAGTTTTGTTATGGTACTTTTGATTCAAAGTGACTGTCTAGACATAATAAGTCACTTTTTTCACCTTATCATACTTTTTCATCAACTTTTGCATTTTAATGTAAACAATGATATTTCGTAATATTTTGGGTCAGAAACATTTCATAGTACTATACTATGTCTAACTATGTGAAAAAAATCAAATTGGAGTAGGTCGGGCAACTGATTATATGAGTTTGTTAGAAAAACCACTTTCCTTTGCTCCTAGCGCCTTCTCGTTCGCTCTATAGCGTTTTGAGCGGATAAAGAGCACAAGTGTGTAAGGAGACACAGGATGAATGCAAACTAGTTTTGTTATGGTACTTTTGATTCAAAGTGACTGTCTAGACATAATAAGTCACTTTTTTCACCTTATCATACTTTTTCATCAACTTTTGCATTTTAATGTAAACAATGATATTTCGTAATATTTTGGGTCAGAAACATTTCATAGTACTATACTATGTCTAACTATGTGAAAAAAATCAAATTGGAGTAGGTCGGGCAACTGATTATATGAGTTTGTTAGAAAAACCACTTTCCTTTGCTCCTAGCGCCTTCTCGTTCGCTCTATAGCGTTTTGAGCGGATAAAGAGCACAAGTGTGTAAGGAGACACAGGATGAATGCAAACTAGTTTTGTTATGGTACTTTTGATTCAAAGTGACTGTCTAGACATAATAAGTCACTTTTTTCACCTTATCATACTTTTTCATCAACTTTTGCATTTTAATGTAAACAATGATATTTCGTAATATTTTGGGTCAGAAACATTTCATAGTACTATACTATGTCTAACTATGTGAAAAAAATCAAATTGGAGTAGGTCGGGCAACTGATTATATGAGTTTGTTAGAAAAACCACTTTCCTTTGCTCCTAGCGCCTTCTCGTTCGCTCTATAGCGTTTTGAGCGGATAAAGAGCACAAGTGTGTAAGGAGACACAGGATGAATGCAAACTAGTTTTGTTATGGTACTTTTGATTCAAAGTGACTGTCTAGACATAATAAGTCACTTTTTTCACCTTATCATACTTTTTCATCAACTTTTGCATTTTAATGTAAACAATGATATTTCGTAATATTTTGGGTCAGAAACATTTCATAGTACTATACTATGTCTAACTATGTGAAAAAAATCAAATTGGAGTAGGTCGGGCAACTGATTATATGAGTTTGTTAGAAAAACCACTTTCCTTTGCTCCTAGCGCCTTCTCGTTCGCTCTATAGCGTTTTGAGCGGATAAAGAGCACAAGTGTGTAAGGAGACACAGGATGAATGCAAACTAGTTTTGTTATGGTACTTTTGATTCAAAGTGACTGTCTAGACATAAAATGTCACTTTTTTCACCTTATCATACTTTTTCATCAACTTTTGCATTTTAATGTAAACAATGTTATTTCGTAATATTTTGGGTCAGAAACATTTCATAGTACTATACTATGTCTAACTATGTGAAAAAAATCAAATTGGAGTAGGTCGGGCAACTGATTATATGAGTTTGTTAGAAAAACCACTTTCCTTTGCTCCTAGCGCCTTCTCGTTCGCTCTATAGCGTTTTGAGCGGATAAAGAGCACAAGTGTGTAAGGAGACACAGGATGAATGCAAACTAGTTTTGTTATGGTACTTTTGATTCAAAGTGACTGTCTAGACATAAAATGTCACTTTTTTCACCTTATCATACTTTTTCATCAACTTTTGCATTTTAATGTAAACAATGATATTTCGTAATATTTTGGGTCAGAAACATTTCATAGTACTATACTATGTCTAACTATGTGAAAAAAATCAAATTGGAGTAGGTCGGGCAACTGATTATATGAGTTTGTTAGAAAAACCACTTTCCTTTGCTCCTAGCGCCTTCTCGTTCGCTCTATAGCGTTTTGAGCGGATAAAGAGCACAAGTGTGTAAGGAGACACAGGATGAATGCAAACTAGTTTTGTTATGGTACTTTTGATTCAAAGTGACTGTCTAGACATAAAATGTCACTTTTTTCACCTTATCATACTTTTTCATCAACTTTTGCATTTTAATGTAAACAATGATATTTCGTAATATTTTGGGTCAGAAACATTTCATAGTACTATACTATGTCTAACTATGTGAAAAAAATCAAATTGGAGTAGGTCGGGCAACTGATTATATGAGTTTGTTAGAAAAACCACTTTCCTTTGCTCCTAGCGCCTTCTCGTTCGCTCTATAGCGTTTTGAGCGGATAAAGAGCACAAGTGTGTAAGGAGACACAGGATGAATGCAAACTAGTTTTGTTATGGTACTTTTGATTCAAAGTGACTGTCTAGACATAAAATGTCACTTTTTTCACCTTATCATACTTTTTCATCAACTTTTGCATTTTAATGTAAACAATGTTATTTCGTAATATTTTGGGTCAGAAACATTTCATAGTACTATACTATGTCTAACTATGTGAAAAAAATCAAATTGGAGTAGGTCGGGCAACTGATTATATGAGTTTGTTAGAAAAACCACTTTCCTTTGCTCCTAGCGCCTTCTCGTTCGCTCTATAGCGTTTTGAGCGGATAAAGAGCACAAGTGTGTAAGGAGACACAGGATGAATGCAAACTAGTTTTGTTATGATACTTTTGATTCAAAGTGACTGTCTAGACATAAAATGTCACTTTTTTCACCTTATCATACTTTTTCATCAACTTTTGCATTTTAATGTAAACAATGATATTTCGTAATATTTTGGGTCAGAAACATTTCATAGTACTATACTATGTCTAACTATGTGAAAAAAATCAAATTGGAGTAGGTCGGGCAACTGATTATATGAGTTTGTTAGAAAAACCACTTTCCTTTGCTCCTAGCGCCTTCTCGTTCGCTCTATAGCGTTTTGAGCGGATAAAGAGCACAAGTGTGTAAGGAGACACAGGATGAATGCAAACTAGTTTTGTTATGGTACTTTTGATTCAAAGTGACTGTCTAGACATAAAATGTCACTTTTTTCACCTTATCATACTTTTTCATCAACTTTTGCATTTTAATGTAAACAATGATATTTCGTAATATTTTGGGTCAGAAACATTTCATAGTACTATACTATGTCTAACTATGTGAAAAAAATCAAATTGGAGTAGGTCGGGCAACTGATTATATGAGTTTGTTAGAAAAACCACTTTCCTTTGCTCCTAGCGCCTTCTCGTTCGCTCTATAGCGTTTTGAGCGGATAAAGAGCACAAGTGTGTAAGGAGACACAGGATGAATGCAAACTAGTTTTGTTATGGTACTTTTGATTCAAAGTGACTGTCTAGACATAAAATGTCACTTTTTTCACCTTATCATACTTTTTCATCAACTTTTGCATTTTAATGTAAACAATGATATTTCGTAATATTTTGGGTCAGAAACATTTCATAGTACTATACTATGTCTAACTATGTGAAAAAAATCAAATTGGAGTAGGTCGGGCAACTGATTATATGAGTTTGTTAGAAAAACCACTTTCCTTTGCTCCTAGCGCCTTCTCGTTCGCTCTATAGCGTTTTGAGCGGATAAAGAGCACAAGAGTGTAAGGAGACACAGGATGAATGCAAACTAGTTTTGTTATGATACTTTTGATTCAAAGTGACTGTCTAGACATAAAATGTCACTTTTTTCACCTTATCATACTTTTTCATCAACTTTTGCATTTTAATGTAAACAATGATATTTCGTAATATTTTGGGTCAGAAACATTTCATAGTACTATACTATGTCTAACTATGTGAAAAAAATCAAATTGGAGTAGGTCGGGCAACTGATTATATGAGTTTGTTAGAAAAACCACTTTCCTTTGCTCCTAGCGCCTTCTCGTTCGCTCTATAGCGTTTTGAGCGGATAAAGAGCACAAGTGTGTAAGGAGACACAGGATGAATGCAAACTAGTTTTGTTATGGTACTTTTGATTCAAAGTGACTGTCTAGACATAAAATGTCACTTTTTTCACCTTATCATACTTTTTCATCAACTTTTGCATTTTAATGTAAACAATGATATTTCGTAATATTTTGGGTCAGAAACATTTCATAGTACTATACTATGTCTAACTATGTGAAAAAAATCAAATTGGAGTAGGTCGGGCAACTGATTATATGAGTTTGTTAGAAAAACCACTTTCCTTTGCTCCTAGCGCCTTCTCGTTCGCTCTATAGCGTTTTGAGCGGATAAAGAGCACAAGTGTGTAAGGAGACACAGGATGAATGCAAACTAGTTTTGTTATGGTACTTTTGATTCAAAGTGACTGTCTAGACATAAAATGTCACTTTTTTCACCTTATCATACTTTTTCATCAACTTTTGCATTTTAATGTAAACAATGATATTTCGTAATATTTTGGGTCAGAAACATTTCATAGTACTATACTATGTCTAACTATGTGAAAAAAATCAAATTGGAGTAGGTCGGGCAACTGATTATATGAGTTTGTTAGAAAAACCACTTTCCTTTGCTCCTAGCGCCTTCTCGTTCGCTCTATAGCGTTTTGAGCGGATAAAGAGCACAAGTGTGTAAGGAGACACAGGATGAATGCAAACTAGTTTTGTTATGGTACTTTTGATTCAAAGTGACTGTCTAGACATAAAATGTCACTTTTTTCACCTTATCATACTTTTTCATCAACTTTTGCATTTTAATGTAAACAATGTTATTTCGTAATATTTTGGGTCAGAAACATTTCATAGTACTATACTATGTCTAACTATGTGAAAAAAATCAAATTGGAGTAGGTCGGGCAACTGATTATATGAGTTTGTTAGAAAAACCACTTTCCTTTGCTCCTAGCGCCTTCTCGTTCGCTCTATAGCGTTTTGAGCGGATAAAGAGCACAAGTGTGTAAGGAGACACAGGATGAATGCAAACTAGTTTTGTTATGGTACTTTTGATTCAAAGTGACTGTCTAGACATAAAATGTCACTTTTTTCACCTTATCATACTTTTTCATCAACTTTTGCATTTTAATGTAAACAATGATATTTCGTAATATTTTGGGTCAGAAACATTTCATAGTACTATACTATGTCTAACTATGTGAAAAAAATCAAATTGGAGTAGGTCGGGCAACTGATTATATGAGTTTGTTAGAAAAACCACTTTCCTTTGCTCCTAGCGCCTTCTCGTTCGCTCTATAGCGTTTTGAGCGGATAAAGAGCACAAGTGTGTAAGGAGACACAGGATGAATGCAAACTAGTTTTGTTATGATACTTTTGATTCAAAGTGACTGTCTAGACATAAAATGTCACTTTTTTCACCTTATCATACTTTTTCATCAACTTTTGCATTTTAATGTAAACAATGATATTTCGTAATATTTTGGGTCAGAAACATTTCATAGTACTATACTATGTCTAACTATGTGAAAAAAATCAAATTGGAGTAGGTCGGGCAACTGATTATATGAGTTTGTTAGAAAAACCACTTTCCTTTGCTCCTAGCGCCTTCTCGTTCGCTCTATAGCGTTTTGAGCGGATAAAGAGCACAAGTGTGTAAGGAGACACAGGATGAATGCAAACTAGTTTTGTTATGGTACTTTTGATTCAAAGTGACTGTCTAGACATAAAATGTCACTTTTTTCACCTTATCATACTTTTTCATCAACTTTTGCATTTTAATGTAAACAATGATATTTCGTAATATTTTGGGTCAGAAACATTTCATAGTACTATACTATGTCTAACTATGTGAAAAAAATCAAATTGGAGTAGGTCGGGCAACTGATTATATGAGTTTGTTAGAAAAACCACTTTCCTTTGCTCCTAGCGCCTTCTCGTTCGCTCTATAGCGTTTTGAGCGGATAAAGAGCACAAGTGTGTAAGGAGACACAGGATGAATGCAAACTAGTTTTGTTATGGTACTTTTGATTCAAAGTGACTGTCTAGACATAAAATGTCACTTTTTTCACCTTATCATACTTTTTCATCAACTTTTGCATTTTAATGTAAACAATGATATTTCGTAATATTTTGGGTCAGAAACATTTCATAGTACTATACTATGTCTAACTATGTGAAAAAAATCAAATTGGAGTAGGTCGGGCAACTGATTATATGAGTTTGTTAGAAAAACCACTTTCCTTTGCTCCTAGCGCCTTCTCGTTCGCTCTATAGCGTTTTGAGCGGATAAAGAGCACAAGTGTGTAAGGAGACACAGGATGAATGCAAACTAGTTTTGTTATGGTACTTTTGATTCAAAGTGACTGTCTAGACATAAAATGTCACTTTTTTCACCTTATCATACTTTTTCATCAACTTTTGCATTTTAATGTAAACAATGTTATTTCGTAATATTTTGGGTCAGAAACATTTCATAGTACTATACTATGTCTAACTATGTGAAAAAAATCAAATTGGAGTAGGTCGGGCAACTGATTATATGAGTTTGTTAGAAAAACCACTTTCCTTTGCTCCTAGCGCCTTCTCGTTCGCTCTATAGCGTTTTGAGCGGATAAAGAGCACAAGTGTGTAAGGAGACACAGGATGAATGCAAACTAGTTTTGTTATGGTACTTTTGATTCAAAGTGACTGTCTAGACATAAAATGTCACTTTTTTCACCTTATCATACTTTTTCATCAACTTTTGCATTTTAATGTAAACAATGATATTTCGTAATATTTTGGGTCAGAAACATTTCATAGTACTATACTATGTCTAACTATGTGAAAAAAATCAAATTGGAGTAGGTCGGGCAACTGATTATATGAGTTTGTTAGAAAAACCACTTTCCTTTGCTCCTAGCGCCTTCTCGTTCGCTCTATAGCGTTTTGAGCGGATAAAGAGCACAAGTGTGTAAGGAGACACAGGATGAATGCAAACTAGTTTTGTTATGGTACTTTTGATTCAAAGTGACTGTCTAGACATAAAATGTCACTTTTTTCACCTTATCATACTTTTTCATCAACTTTTGCATTTTAATGTAAACAATGTTATTTCGTAATATTTTGGGTCAGAAACATTTCATAGTACTATACTATGTCTAACTATGTGAAAAAAATCAAATTGGAGTAGGTCGGGCAACTGATTATATGAGTTTGTTAGAAAAACCACTTTCCTTTGCTCCTAGCGCCTTCTCGTTCGCTCTATAGCGTTTTGAGCGGATAAAGAGCACAAGTGTGTAAGGAGACACAGGATGAATGCAAACTAGTTTTGTTATGGTACTTTTGATTCAAAGTGACTGTCTAGACATAAAATGTCACTTTTTTCACCTTATCATACTTTTTCATCAACTTTTGCATTTTAATGTAAACAATGTTATTTCGTAATATTTTGGGTCAGAAACATTTCATAGTACTATACTATGTCTAACTATGTGAAAAAAATCAAATTGGAGTAGGTCGGGCATCTGATTATATGAGTTTGTTAGAAAAACCACTTTCCTTTGCTCCTAGCGCCTTCTCGTTCGCTCTATAGCGTTTTGAGCGGATAAAGAGCACAAGTGTGTAAGGAGACACAGGATGAATGCAAACTAGTTTTGTTATGATACTTTTGATTCAAAGTGACTGTCTAGACATAAAATGTCACTTTTTTCACCTTATCATACTTTTTCATCAACTTTTGCATTTTAATGTAAACAATGATATTTCGTAATATTTTGGGTCAGAAACATTTCATAGTACTATACTATGTCTAACTATGTGAAAAAAATCAAATTGGAGTAGGTCGGGCAACTGATTATATGAGTTTGTTAGAAAAACCACTTTCCTTTGCTCCTAGCGCCTTCTCGTTCGCTCTATAGCGTTTTGAGCGGATAAAGAGCACAAGTGTGTAAGGAGACACAGGATGAATGCAAACTAGTTTTGTTATGGTACTTTTGATTCAAAGTGACTGTCTAGACATAAAATGTCACTTTTTTCACCTTATCATACTTTTTCATCAACTTTTGCATTTTAATGTAAACAATGTTATTTCGTAATATTTTGGGTCAGAAACATTTCATAGTACTATACTATGTCTAACTATGTGAAAAAAATCAAATTGGAGTAGGTCGGGCAACTGATTATATGAGTTTGTTAGAAAAACCACTTTCCTTTGCTCCTAGCGCCTTCTCGTTCGCTCTATAGCGTTTTGAGCGGATAAAGAGCACAAGTGTGTAAGGAGACACAGGATGAATGCAAACTAGTTTTGTTATGGTACTTTTGATTCAAAGTGACTGTCTAGACATAAAATGTCACTTTTTTCACCTTATCATACTTTTTCATCAACTTTTGCATTTTAATGTAAACAATGATATTTCGTAATATTTTGGGTCAGAAACATTTCATAGTACTATACTATGTCTAACTATGTGAAAAAAATCAAATTGGAGTAGGTCGGGCAACTGATTATATGAGTTTGTTAGAAAAACCACTTTCCTTTGCTCCTAGCGCCTTCTCGTTCGCTCTATAGCGTTTTGAGCGGATAAAGAGCACAAGTGTGTAAGGAGACACAGGATGAATGCAAACTAGTTTTGTTATGGTACTTTTGATTCAAAGTGACTGTCTAGACATAAAATGTCACTTTTTTCACCTTATCATACTTTTTCATCAACTTTTGCATTTTAATGTAAACAATGTTATTTCGTAATATTTTGGGTCAGAAACATTTCATAGTACTATACTATGTCTAACTATGTGAAAAAAATCAAATTGGAGCAGGTCGGGCATCTGATTATATGAGTTTGTTAGAAAAACCACTTTCCTTTGCTCCTAGCGCCTTCTCGTTCGCTCTATAGCGTTTTGAGCGGATAAAGAGCACAAGAGTGTAAGGAGACACAGGATGAATGCAAACTAGTTTTGTTATGATACTTTTGATTCAAAGTGACTGTCTAGACATAAAATGTCACTTTTTTCACCTTATCATACTTTTTCATCAACTTTTGCATTTTAATGTAAACAATGATATTTCGTAATATTTTGGGTCAGAAACATTTCATAGTACTATACTATGTCTAACTATGTGAAAAAAATCAAATTGGAGTAGGTCGGGCAACTGATTATATGAGTTTGTTAGAAAAACCACTTTCCTTTGCTCCTAGCGCCTTCTCGTTCGCTCTATAGCGTTTTGAGCGGATAAAGAGCACAAGTGTGTAAGGAGACACAGGATGAATGCAAACTAGTTTTGTTATGGTACTTTTGATTCAAAGTGACTGTCTAGACATAAAATGTCACTTTTTTCACCTTATCATACTTTTTCATCAACTTTTGCATTTTAATGTAAACAATGATATTTCGTAATATTTTGGGTCAGAAACATTTCATAGTACTATACTATGTCTAACTATGTGAAAAAAATCAAATTGGAGTAGGTCGGGCAACTGATTATATGAGTTTGTTAGAAAAACCACTTTCCTTTGCTCCTAGCGCCTTCTCGTTCGCTCTATAGCGTTTTGAGCGGATAAAGAGCACAAGTGTGTAAGGAGACACAGGATGAATGCAAACTAGTTTTGTTATGATACTTTTGATTCAAAGTGACTGTCTAGACATAAAATGTCACTTTTTTCACCTTATCATACTTTTTCATCAACTTTTGCATTTTAATGTAAACAATGTTATTTCGTAATATTTTGGGTCAGAAACATTTCATAGTACTATACTATGTCTAACTATGTGAAAAAAATCAAATTGGAGTAGGTCGGGCAACTGATTATATGAGTTTGTTAGAAAAACCACTTTCCTTTGCTCCTAGCGCCTTCTCGTTCGCTCTATAGCGTTTTGAGCGGATAAAGAGCACAAGTGTGTAAGGAGACACAGGATGAATGCAAACTAGTTTTGTTATGGTACTTTTGATTCAAAGTGACTGTCTAGACATAAAATGTCACTTTTTTCACCTTATCATACTTTTTCATCAACTTTTGCATTTTAATGTAAACAATGATATTTCGTAATATTTTGGGTCAGAAACATTTCATAGTACTATACTATGTCTAACTATGTGAAAAAAATCAAATTGGAGTAGGTCGGGCAACTGATTATATGAGTTTGTTAGAAAAACCACTTTCCTTTGCTCCTAGCGCCTTCTCGTTCGCTCTATAGCGTTTTGAGCGGATAAAGAGCACAAGTGTGTAAGGAGACACAGGATGAATGCAAACTAGTTTTGTTATGGTACTTTTGATTCAAAGTGACTGTCTAGACATAAAATGTCACTTTTTTCACCTTATCATACTTTTTCATCAACTTTTGCATTTTAATGTAAACAATGTTATTTCGTAATATTTTGGGTCAGAAACATTTCATAGTACTATACTATGTCTAACTATGTGAAAAAAATCAAATTGGAGTAGGTCGGGCAACTGATTATATGAGTTTGTTAGAAAAACCACTTTCCTTTGCTCCTAGCGCCTTCTCGTTCGCTCTATAGCGTTTTGAGCGGATAAAGAGCACAAGAGTGTAAGGAGACACAGGATGAATGCAAACTAGTTTTGTTATGATACTTTTGATTCAAAGTGACTGTCTAGACATAAAATGTCACTTTTTTCACCTTATCATACTTTTTCATCAACTTTTGCATTTTAATGTAAACAATGATATTTCGTAATATTTTGGGTCAGAAACATTTCATAGTACTATACTATGTCTAACTATGTGAAAAAAATCAAATTGGAGTAGGTCGGGCAACTGATTATATGAGTTTGTTAGAAAAACCACTTTCCTTTGCTCCTAGCGCCTTCTCGTTCGCTCTATAGCGTTTTGAGCGGATAAAGAGCACAAGTGTGTAAGGAGACACAGGATGAATGCAAACTAGTTTTGTTATGGTACTTTTGATTCAAAGTGACTGTCTAGACATAAAATGTCACTTTTTTCACCTTATCATACTTTTTCATCAACTTTTGCATTTTAATGTAAACAATGTTATTTCGTAATATTTTGGGTCAGAAACATTTCATAGTACTATACTATGTCTAACTATGTGAAAAAAATCAAATTGGAGTAGGTCGGGCAACTGATTATATGAGTTTGTTAGAAAAACCACTTTCCTTTGCTCCTAGCGCCTTCTCGTTCGCTCTATAGCGTTTTGAGCGGATAAAGAGCACAAGTGTGTAAGGAGACACAGGATGAATGCAAACTAGTTTTGTTATGGTACTTTTGATTCAAAGTGACTGTCTAGACATAAAATGTCACTTTTTTCACCTTATCATACTTTTTCATCAACTTTTGCATTTTAATGTAAACAATGATATTTCGTAATATTTTGGGTCAGAAACATTTCATAGTACTATACTATGTCTAACTATGTGAAAAAAATCAAATTGGAGTAGGTCGGGCAACTGATTATATGAGTTTGTTAGAAAAACCACTTTCCTTTGCTCCTAGCGCCTTCTCGTTCGCTCTATAGCGTTTTGAGCGGATAAAGAGCACAAGTGTGTAAGGAGACACAGGATGAATGCAAACTAGTTTTGTTATGGTACTTTTGATTCAAAGTGACTGTCTAGACATAAAATGTCACTTTTTTCACCTTATCATACTTTTTCATCAACTTTTGCATTTTAATGTAAACAATGTTATTTCGTAATATTTTGGGTCAGAAACATTTCATAGTACTATACTATGTCTAACTATGTGAAAAAAATCAAATTGGAGCAGGTCGGGCATCTGATTATATGAGTTTGTTAGAAAAACCACTTTCCTTTGCTCCTAGCGCCTTCTCGTTCGCTCTATAGCGTTTTGAGCGGATAAAGAGCACAAGAGTGTAAGGAGACACAGGATGAATGCAAACTAGTTTTGTTATGATACTTTTGATTCAAAGTGACTGTCTAGACATAAAATGTCACTTTTTTCACCTTATCATACTTTTTCATCAACTTTTGCATTTTAATGTAAACAATGATATTTCGTAATATTTTGGGTCAGAAACATTTCATAGTACTATACTATGTCTAACTATGTGAAAAAAATCAAATTGGAGTAGGTCGGGCAACTGATTATATGAGTTTGTTAGAAAAACCACTTTCCTTTGCTCCTAGCGCCTTCTCGTTCGCTCTATAGCGTTTTGAGCGGATAAAGAGCACAAGTGTGTAAGGAGACACAGGATGAATGCAAACTAGTTTTGTTATGGTACTTTTGATTCAAAGTGACTGTCTAGACATAAAATGTCACTTTTTTCACCTTATCATACTTTTTCATCAACTTTTGCATTTTAATGTAAACAATGATATTTCGTAATATTTTGGGTCAGAAACATTTCATAGTACTATACTATGTCTAACTATGTGAAAAAAATCAAATTGGAGTAGGTCGGGCAACTGATTATATGAGTTTGTTAGAAAAACCACTTTCCTTTGCTCCTAGCGCCTTCTCGTTCGCTCTATAGCGTTTTGAGCGGATAAAGAGCACAAGTGTGTAAGGAGACACAGGATGAATGCAAACTAGTTTTGTTATGGTACTTTTGATTCAAAGTGACTGTCTAGACATAAAATGTCACTTTTTTCACCTTATCATACTTTTTCATCAACTTTTGCATTTTAATGTAAACAATGATATTTCGTAATATTTTGGGTCAGAAACATTTCATAGTACTATACTATGTCTAACTATGTGAAAAAAATCAAATTGGAGTAGGTCGGGCAACTGATTATATGAGTTTGTTAGAAAAACCACTTTCCTTTGCTCCTAGCGCCTTCTCGTTCGCTCTATAGCGTTTTGAGCGGATAAAGAGCACAAGTGTGTAAGGAGACACAGGATGAATGCAAACTAGTTTTGTTATGGTACTTTTGATTCAAAGTGACTGTCTAGACATAAAATGTCACTTTTTTCACCTTATCATACTTTTTCATCAACTTTTGCATTTTAATGTAAACAATGATATTTCGTAATATTTTGGGTCAGAAACATTTCATAGTACTATACTATGTCTAACTATGTGAAAAAAATCAAATTGGAGTAGGTCGGGCAACTGATTATATGAGTTTGTTAGAAAAACCACTTTCCTTTGCTCCTAGCGCCTTCTCGTTCGCTCTATAGCGTTTTGAGCGGATAAAGAGCACAAGTGTGTAAGGAGACACAGGATGAATGCAAACTAGTTTTGTTATGGTACTTTTGATTCAAAGTGACTGTCTAGACATAAAATGTCACTTTTTTCACCTTATCATACTTTTTCATCAACTTTTGCATTTTAATGTAAACAATGTTATTTCGTAATATTTTGGGTCAGAAACATTTCATAGTACTATACTATGTCTAACTATGTGAAAAAAATCAAATTGGAGCAGGTCGGGCATCTGATTATATGAGTTTGTTAGAAAAACCACTTTCCTTTGCTCCTAGCGCCTTCTCGTTCGCTCTATAGCGTTTTGAGCGGATAAAGAGCACAAGAGTGTAAGGAGACACAGGATGAATGCAAACTAGTTTTGTTATGATACTTTTGATTCAAAGTGACTGTCTAGACATAAAATGTCACTTTTTTCACCTTATCATACTTTTTCATCAACTTTTGCATTTTAATGTAAACAATGATATTTCGTAATATTTTGGGTCAGAAACATTTCATAGTACTATACTATGTCTAACTATGTGAAAAAAATCAAATTGGAGTAGGTCGGGCAACTGATTATATGAGTTTGTTAGAAAAACCACTTTCCTTTGCTCCTAGCGCCTTCTCGTTCGCTCTATAGCGTTTTGAGCGGATAAAGAGCACAAGTGTGTAAGGAGACACAGGATGAATGCAAACTAGTTTTGTTATGGTACTTTTGATTCAAAGTGACTGTCTAGACATAAAATGTCACTTTTTTCACCTTATCATACTTTTTCATCAACTTTTGCATTTTAATGTAAACAATGATATTTCGTAATATTTTGGGTCAGAAACATTTCATAGTACTATACTATGTCTAACTATGTGAAAAAAATCAAATTGGAGTAGGTCGGGCAACTGATTATATGAGTTTGTTAGAAAAACCACTTTCCTTTGCTCCTAGCGCCTTCTCGTTCGCTCTATAGCGTTTTGAGCGGATAAAGAGCACAAGTGTGTAAGGAGACACAGGATGAATGCAAACTAGTTTTGTTATGGTACTTTTGATTCAAAGTGACTGTCTAGACATAAAATGTCACTTTTTTCACCTTATCATACTTTTTCATCAACTTTTGCATTTTAATGTAAACAATGATATTTCGTAATATTTTGGGTCAGAAACATTTCATAGTACTATACTATGTCTAACTATGTGAAAAAAATCAAATTGGAGTAGGTCGGGCAACTGATTATATGAGTTTGTTAGAAAAACCACTTTCCTTTGCTCCTAGCGCCTTCTCGTTCGCTCTATAGCGTTTTGAGCGGATAAAGAGCACAAGTGTGTAAGGAGACACAGGATGAATGCAAACTAGTTTTGTTATGGTACTTTTGATTCAAAGTGACTGTCTAGACATAAAATGTCACTTTTTTCACCTTATCATACTTTTTCATCAACTTTTGCATTTTAATGTAAACAATGATATTTCGTAATATTTTGGGTCAGAAACATTTCATAGTACTATACTATGTCTAACTATGTGAAAAAAATCAAATTGGAGCAGGTCGGGCAACTGATTATATGAGTTTGTTAGAAAAACCACTTTCCTTTGCTCCTAGCGCCTTCTCGTTCGCTCTATAGCGTTTTGAGCGGATAAAGAGCACAAGTGTGTAAGGAGACACAGGATGAATGCAAACTAGTTTTGTTATGGTACTTTTGATTCAAAGTGACTGTCTAGACATAAAATGTCACTTTTTTCACCTTATCATACTTTTTCATCAACTTTTGCATTTTAATGTAAACAATGTTATTTCGTAATATTTTGGGTCAGAAACATTTCATAGTACTATACTATGTCTAACTATGTGAAAAAAATCAAATTGGAGTAGGTCGGGCAACTGATTATATGAGTTTGTTAGAAAAACCACTTTCCTTTGCTCCTAGCGCCTTCTCGTTCGCTCTATAGCGTTTTGAGCGGATAAAGAGCACAAGTGTGTAAGGAGACACAGGATGAATGCAAACTAGTTTTGTTATGATACTTTTGATTCAAAGTGACTGTCTAGACATAAAATGTCACTTTTTTCACCTTATCATACTTTTTCATCAACTTTTGCATTTTAATGTAAACAATGATATTTCGTAATATTTTGGGTCAGAAACATTTCATAGTACTATACTATGTCTAACTATGTGAAAAAAATCAAATTGGAGTAGGTCGGGCAACTGATTATATGAGTTTGTTAGAAAAACCACTTTCCTTTGCTCCTAGCGCCTTCTCGTTCGCTCTATAGCGTTTTGAGCGGATAAAGAGCACAAGTGTGTAAGGAGACACAGGATGAATGCAAACTAGTTTTGTTATGGTACTTTTGATTCAAAGTGACTGTCTAGACATAAAATGTCACTTTTTTCACCTTATCATACTTTTTCATCAACTTTTGCATTTTAATGTAAACAATGTTATTTCGTAATATTTTGGGTCAGAAACATTTCATAGTACTATACTATGTCTAACTATGTGAAAAAAATCAAATTGGAGTAGGTCGGGCAACTGATTATATGAGTTTGTTAGAAAAACCACTTTCCTTTGCTCCTAGCGCCTTCTCGTTCGCTCTATAGCGTTTTGAGCGGATAAAGAGCACAAGTGTGTAAGGAGACACAGGATGAATGCAAACTAGTTTTGTTATGGTACTTTTGATTCAAAGTGACTGTCTAGACATAAAATGTCACTTTTTTCACCTTATCATACTTTTTCATCAACTTTTGCATTTTAATGTAAACAATGATATTTCGTAATATTTTGGGTCAGAAACATTTCATAGTACTATACTATGTCTAACTATGTGAAAAAAATCAAATTGGAGTAGGTCGGGCAACTGATTATATGAGTTTGTTAGAAAAACCACTTTCCTTTGCTCCTAGCGCCTTCTCGTTCGCTCTATAGCGTTTTGAGCGGATAAAGAGCACAAGTGTGTAAGGAGACACAGGATGAATGCAAACTAGTTTTGTTATGGTACTTTTGATTCAAAGTGACTGTCTAGACATAAAATGTCACTTTTTTCACCTTATCATACTTTTTCATCAACTTTTGCATTTTAATGTAAACAATGATATTTCGTAATATTTTGGGTCAGAAACATTTCATAGTACTATACTATGTCTAACTATGTGAAAAAAATCAAATTGGAGTAGGTCGGGCAACTGATTATATGAGTTTGTTAGAAAAACCACTTTCCTTTGCTCCTAGCGCCTTCTCGTTCGCTCTATAGCGTTTTGAGCGGATAAAGAGCACAAGTGTGTAAGGAGACACAGGATGAATGCAAACTAGTTTTGTTATGGTACTTTTGATTCAAAGTGACTGTCTAGACATAAAATGTCACTTTTTTCACCTTATCATACTTTTTCATCAACTTTTGCATTTTAATGTAAACAATGTTATTTCGTAATATTTTGGGTCAGAAACATTTCATAGTACTATACTATGTCTAACTATGTGAAAAAAATCAAATTGGAGTAGGTCGGGCAACTGATTATATGAGTTTGTTAGAAAAACCACTTTCCTTTGCTCCTAGCGCCTTCTCGTTCGCTCTATAGCGTTTTGAGCGGATAAAGAGCACAAGAGTGTAAGGAGACACAGGATGAATGCAAACTAGTTTTGTTATGGTACTTTTGATTCAAAGTGACTGTCTAGACATAAAATGTCACTTTTTTCACCTTATCATACTTTTTCATCAACTTTTGCATTTTAATGTAAACAATGTTATTTCGTAATATTTTGGGTCAGAAACATTTCATAGTACTATACTATGTCTAACTATGTGAAAAAAATCAAATTGGAGCAGGTCGGGCATCTGATTATATGAGTTTGTTAGAAAAACCACTTTCCTTTGCTCCTAGCGCCTTCTCGTTCGCTCTATAGCGTTTTGAGCGGATAAAGAGCACAAGAGTGTAAGGAGACACAGGATGAATGCAAACTAGTTTTGTTATGATACTTTTGATTCAAAGTGACTGTCTAGACATAAAATGTCACTTTTTTCACCTTATCATACTTTTTCATCAACTTTTGCATTTTAATGTAAACAATGTTATTTCGTAATATTTTGGGTCAGAAACATTTCATAGTACTATACTATGTCTAACTATGTGAAAAAAATCAAATTGGAGCAGGTCGGGCATCTGATTATATGAGTTTGTTAGAAAAACCACTTTCCTTTGCTCCTAGCGCCTTCTCGTTCGCTCTATAGCGTTTTGAGCGGATAAAGAGCACAAGAGTGTAAGGAGACACAGGATGAATGCAAACTAGTTTTGTTATGATACTTTTGATTCAAAGTGACTGTCTAGACATAAAATGTCACTTTTTTCACCTTATCATACTTTTTCATCAACTTTTGCATTTTAATGTAAACAATGATATTTCGTAATATTTTGGGTCAGAAACATTTCATAGTACTATACTATGTCTAACTATGTGAAAAAAATCAAATTGGAGTAGGTCGGGCAACTGATTATATGAGTTTGTTAGAAAAACCACTTTCCTTTGCTCCTAGCGCCTTCTCGTTCGCTCTATAGCGTTTTGAGCGGATAAAGAGCACAAGTGTGTAAGGAGACACAGGATGAATGCAAACTAGTTTTGTTATGGTACTTTTGATTCAAAGTGACTGTCTAGACATAAAATGTCACTTTTTTCACCTTATCATACTTTTTCATCAACTTTTGCATTTTAATGTAAACAATGATATTTCGTAATATTTTGGGTCAGAAACATTTCATAGTACTATACTATGTCTAACTATGTGAAAAAAATCAAATTGGAGTAGGTCGGGCAACTGATTATATGAGTTTGTTAGAAAAACCACTTTCCTTTGCTCCTAGCGCCTTCTCGTTCGCTCTATAGCGTTTTGAGCGGATAAAGAGCACAAGTGTGTAAGGAGACACAGGATGAATGCAAACTAGTTTTGTTATGGTACTTTTGATTCAAAGTGACTGTCTAGACATAAAATGTCACTTTTTTCACCTTATCATACTTTTTCATCAACTTTTGCATTTTAATGTAAACAATGATATTTCGTAATATTTTGGGTCAGAAACATTTCATAGTACTATACTATGTCTAACTATGTGAAAAAAATCAAATTGGAGTAGGTCGGGCAACTGATTATATGAGTTTGTTAGAAAAACCACTTTCCTTTGCTCCTAGCGCCTTCTCGTTCGCTCTATAGCGTTTTGAGCGGATAAAGAGCACAAGTGTGTAAGGAGACACAGGATGAATGCAAACTAGTTTTGTTATGGTACTTTTGATTCAAAGTGACTGTCTAGACATAATAAGTCACTTTTTTCACCTTATCATACTTTTTAATCAACTTTTGCATTTTAATGTAAACAATGATATTTCGTAATATTTTGGGTCAGAAACATTTCATAGTACTATACTATGTCTAACTATGTGAAAAAAATCAAATTGGAGTAGGTCGGGCAACTGATTATATGAGTTTGTTAGAAAAACCACTTTCCTTTGCTCCTAGCGCCTTCTCGTTCGCTCTATAGCGTTTTGAGCGGAAAAAGAGCACAAGTGTGTAAGGAGACACAGGATGAATGCAAACTAGTTTTGTTATGGTACTTTTGATTCAAAGTGACTGTCTAGACATAAAATGTCACTTTTTTCACCTTATCATACTTTTTCATCAACTTTTGCATTTTAATGTAAACAATGTTATTTCGTAATATTTTGGGTCAGAAACATTTCATAGTACTATACTATGTCTAACTATGTGAAAAAAATCAAATTGGAGTAGGTCGGGCAACTGATTATATGAGTTTGTTAGAAAAACCACTTTCCTTTGCTCCTAGCGCCTTCTCGTTCGCTCTATAGCGTTTTGAGCGGATAAAGAGCACAAGTGTGTAAGGAGACACAGGATGAATGCAAACTAGTTTTGTTATGATACTTTTGATTCAAAGTGACTGTCTAGACATAAAATGTCACTTTTTTCACCTTATCATACTTTTTCATCAACTTTTGCATTTTAATGTAAACAATGATATTTCGTAATATTTTGGGTCAGAAACATTTCATAGTACTATACTATGTCTAACTATGTGAAAAAAATCAAATTGGAGTAGGTCGGGCAACTGATTATATGAGTTTGTTCGAAAAACCACTTTCCTTTGCTCCTAGCGCCTTCTCGTTCGCTCTATAGCGTTTTGAGCGGATAAAGAGCACAAGTGTGTAAGGAGACACAGGATGAATGCAAACTAGTTTTGTTATGGTACTTTTGATTCAAAGTGACTGTCTAGACATAAAATGTCACTTTTTTCACCTTATCATACTTTTTCATCAACTTTTGCATTTTAATGTAAACAATGTTATTTCGTAATATTTTGGGTCAGAAACATTTCATAGTACTATACTATGTCTAACTATGTGAAAAAAATCAAATTGGAGCAGGTCGGGCATCTGATTATATGAGTTTGTTAGAAAAACCACTTTCCTTTGCTCCTAGCGCCTTCTCGTTCGCTCTATAGCGTTTTGAGCGGATAAAGAGCACAAGAGTGTAAGGAGACACAGGATGAATGCAAACTAGTTTTGTTATGATACTTTTGATTCAAAGTGACTGTCTAGACATAAAATGTCACTTTTTTCACCTTATCATACTTTTTCATCAACTTTTGCATTTTAATGTAAACAATGTTATTTCGTAATATTTTGGGTCAGAAACATTTCATAGTACTATACTATGTCTAACTATGTGAAAAAAATCAAATTGGAGTAGGTCGGGCAACTGATTATATGAGTTTGTTAGAAAAACCACTTTCCTTTGCTCCTAGCGCCTTCTCGTTCGCTCTATAGCGTTTTGAGCGGATAAAGAGCACAAGTGTGTAAGGAGACACAGGATGAATGCAAACTAGTTTTGTTATGGTACTTTTGATTCAAAGTGACTGTCTAGACATAATAAGTCACTTTTTTCACCTTATCATACTTTTTAATCAACTTTTGCATTTTAATGTAAACAATGATATTTCGTAATATTTTGGGTCAGAAACATTTCATAGTACTATACTATGTCTAACTATGTGAAAAAAATCAAATTGGAGTAGGTCGGGCAACTGATTATATGAGTTTGTTAGAAAAACCACTTTCCTTTGCTCCTAGCGCCTTCTCGTTCGCTCTATAGCGTTTTGAGCGGATAAAGAGCACAGGTGTGTAAGGAGACACAGGATGAATGGAAACTAGTTTTGTTATGGTACTTTTGATTCAAAGTGACTGTCTAGACATAATAAGTCACTTTTTTCACCTTATCATACTTTTTCATCAACTTTTGCATTTTAATGTAAACAATGATATTTCGTAATATTTTGGGTCAGAAACATTTCATAGTACTATACTATGTCTAACTATGTGAAAAAAATCAAATTGGAGTAGGTCGGGCAACTGATTATATGAGTTTGTTAGAAAAACCACTTTCCTTTGCTCCTAGCGCCTTCTCGTTCGCTCTATAGCGTTTTGAGCGGATAAAGAGCACAAGTGTGTAAGGAGACACAGGATGAATGCAAACTAGTTTTGTTATGGTACTTTTGATTCAAAGTGACTGTCTAGACATAAAATGTCACTTTTTTCACCTTATCATACTTTATCAACTTTTGCATTTTAATGTAAACAATGTTATTTCGTAATATTTTGGGTCAGAAACATTTCATAGTACTATACTATGTCTAACTATGTGAAAAAAATCAAATTGGAGCAGGTCGGGCATCTGATTATATGAGTTTGTTAGAAAAACCACTTTCCTTTGCTCCTAGCGCCTTCTCGTTCGCTCTATAGCGTTTTGAGCGGATAAAGAGCACAAGAGTGGAAGGAGACACAGGATGAATGCAAACTAGTTTTGTTATGATACTTTTGATTCAAAGTGACTGTCTAGACATAAAATGTCACTTTTTTCACCTTATCATACTTTTTCATCAACTTTTGCATTTTAATGTAAACAATGTTATTTCGTAATATTTTGGGTCAGAAACATTTCATAGTACTATACTATGTCTAACTATGTGAAAAAAATCAAATTGGAGTAGGTCGGGCAACTGATTATATGAGTTTGTTAGAAAAACCACTTTCCTTTGCTCCTAGCGCCTTCTCGTTCGCTCTATAGCGTTTTGAGCGGATAAAGAGCACAAGTGTGTTAGGAGACACAGGATGAATGCAAACTAGTTTTGTTATGGTACTTTTGATTCAAAGTGACTGTCTAGACATAATAAGTCACTTTTTTCACCTTATCATACTTTTTAATCAACTTTTGCATTTTAATGTAAACAATGATATTTCGTAATATTTTGGGTCAGAAACATTTCATAGTACTATACTATGTCTAACTATGTGAAAAAAATCAAATTGGAGTAGGTCAGGCAACTGATTATATGAGTTTGTTCGAAAAACCACTTTCCTTTGCTCCTAGCGCCTTCTCGTTCGCTCTATAGCGTTTTGAGCGGATAAAGAGCACAAGAGTGTAAGGAGACACAGGATGAATGCAAACTAGTTTTGTTATGATACTTTTGATTCAAAGTGACTGTCTAGACATAAAATGTCACTTTTTTCACCTTATCATACTTTTTCATCAACTTTTGCATTTTAATGTAAACAATCATATTTCGTAATATTTTGGGTCAGAAACATTTCATAGTACTATACTATGTCTAACTATGTGAAAAAAATCAAATTGGAGTAGGTCGGGCAACTGATTATATGAGTTTGTTAGAAAAACCACTTTCCTTTGCTCCTAGCGCCTTCTCGTTCGCTCTATAGCGTTTTGAGCGGATAAAGAGCACAAGTGTGTAAGGAGACACAGGATGAATGCAAACTAGTTTTGTTATGGTACTTTTGATTCAAAGTGACTGTCTAGACATAATAAGTCACTTTTTTCACCTTATCATACTTTTTAATCAACTTTTGCATTTTAATGTAAACAATGATATTTCGTAATATTTTGGGTCAGAAACATTTCATAGTACTATACTATGTCTAACTATGTGAAAAAAATCAAATTGGAGCAGGTCGGGCATCTGATTATATGAGTTTGTTAGAAAAACCACTTTCCTTTGCTCGTAGCGCCTTCTCGTTCGCTCTATAGCGTTTTGAGCGGATAAAGAGCACAAGAGTGGAAGGAGACACAGGATGAATGCAAACTAGTTTTGTTATGATACTTTTGATTCAAAGTGACTGTCTAGACATAAAATGTCACTTTTTTCACCTTATCATACTTTTTCATCAACTTTTGCATTTTAATGTAAACAATGTTATTTCGTAATATTTTGGGTCAGAAACATTTCATAGTACTATACTATGTCTAACTATGTGAAAAAAATCAAATTGGAGTAGGTCGGGCAACTGATTATATGAGTTTGTTAGAAAAACCACTTTCCTTTGCTCCTAGCGCCTTCTCGTTCGCTCTATAGCGTTTTGAGCGGATAAAGAGCACAAGTGTGTTAGGAGACACAGGATGAATGCAAACTAGTTTTGTTATGGTACTTTTGATTCAAAGTGACTGTCTAGACATAATAAGTCACTTTTTTCACCTTATCATACTTTTTAATCAACTTTTGCATTTTAATGTAAACAATGATATTTCGTAATATTTTGGGTCAGAAACATTTCATAGTACTATACTATGTCTAACTATGTGAAAAAAATCAAATTGGAGTAGGTCGGGCAACTGATTATATGAGTTTGTTCGAAAAACCACTTTCCTTTGCTCCTAGCGCCTTCTCGTTCGCTCTATAGCGTTTTGAGCGGAAAAAGAGCACAAGTGTGTAAGGAGACACAGGATGAATGCAAACTAGTTTTGTTATGGTACTTTTGATTCAAAGTGACTGTCTAGACATAAAATGTCACTTTTTTCACCTTATCATACTTTTTCATCAACTTTTGCATTTTAATGTAAACAATGTTATTTCGTAATATTTTGGGTCAGAAACATTTCATAGTACTATACTATGTCTAACTATGTGAAAAAAATCAAATTGGAGCAGGTCGGGCATCTGATTATATGAGTTTGTTAGAAAAACCACTTTCCTTTGCTCCTAGCGCCTTCTCGTTCGCTCTATAGCGTTTTGAGCGGATAAAGAGCACAAGAGTGTAAGGAGACACAGGATGAATGCAAACTAGTTTTGTTATGATACTTTTGATTCAAAGTGACTGTCTAGACATAAAATGTCACTTTTTTCACCTTATCATACTTTTTCATCAACTTTTGCATTTTAATGTAAACAATCATATTTCGTAATATTTTGGGTCAGAAACATTTCATAGTACTATACTATGTCTAACTATGTGAAAAAAATCAAATTGGAGTAGGTCGGGCAACTGATTATATGAGTTTGTTAGAAAAACCACTTTCCTTTGCTCCTAGCGCCTTCTCGTTCGCTCTATAGCGTTTTGAGCGGATAAAGAGCACAAGTGTGTAAGGAGACACAGGATGAATGCAAACTAGTTTTGTTATGGTACTTTTGATTCAAAGTGACTGTCTAGACATAATAAGTCACTTTTTTCACCTTATCATACTTTTTAATCAACTTTTGCATTTTAATGTAAACAATGATATTTCGTAATATTTTGGGTCAGAAACATTTCATAGTACTATACTATGTCTAACTATGTGAAAAAAATCAAATTGGAGTAGGTCGGGCAACTGATTATATGAGTTTGTTAGAAAAACCACTTTCCTTTGCTCCTAGCGCCTTCTCGTTCGCTCTATAGCGTTTTGAGCGGAAAAAGAGCACAAGTGTGTAAGGAGACACAGGATGAATGCAAACTAGTTTTGTTATGGTACTTTTGATTCAAAGTGACTGTCTAGACATAAAATGTCACTTTTTTCACCTTATCATACTTTTTCATCAACTTTTGCATTTTAATGTAAACAATGTTATTTCGTAATATTTTGGGTCAGAAACATTTCATAGTACTATACTATGTCTAACTATGTGAAAAAAATCAAATTGGAGTTGGTCGGGCAACTGATTATATGAGTTTGTTAGAAAAACCACTTTCCTTTGCTCCTAGCGCCTTCTCGTTCGCTCTATAGCGTTTTGAGCGGATAAAGAGCACAGGTGTGTAAGGAGACACAGGATGAATGCAAACTAGTTTTGTTATGATACTTTTGATTCAAAGTGACTGTCTAGACATAAAATGTCACTTTTTTCACCTTATCATACTTTTTCATCAACTTTTGCATTTTAATGTAAACAATGATATTTCGTAATATTTTGGGTCAGAAACATTTCATAGTACTATACTATGTCTAACTATGTGAAAAAAATCAAATTGGAGTAGGTCGGGCAACTGATTATATGAGTTTGTTCGAAAAACCACTTTCCTTTGCTCCTAGCGCCTTCTCGTTCGCTCTATAGCGTTTTGAGCGGATAAAGAGCACAAGTGTGTAAGGAGACACAGGATGAATGCAAACTAGTTTTGTTATGGTACTTTTGATTCAAAGTGACTGTCTAGACATAAAATGTCACTTTTTTCACCTTATCATACTTTTTCATCAACTTTTGCATTTTAATGTAAACAATGTTATTTCGTAATATTTTGGGTCAGAAACATTTCATAGTACTATACTATGTCTAACTATGTGAAAAAAATCAAATTGGAGTAGGTCGGGCAACTGATTATATGAGTTTGTTAGAAAAACCACTTTCCTTTGCTCCTAGCGTCTTCTCGTTCGCTCTATAGCGTTTTGAGCGGATAAAGAGCACAAGTGTGTAAGGAGACACAGGATGAATGCAAACTAGTTTTGTTATGGTACTTTTGATTCAAAGTGACTGTCTAGACATAATAAGTCACTTTTTTCACCTTATCATACTTTTTCATCAACTTTTGCATTTTAATGTAAACAATGTTATTTCGTAATATTTTGGGTCAGAAACATTTCATAGTACTATACTATGTCTAACTATGTGAAAAAAATCAAATTGGAGCAGGTCGGGCATCTGATTATATGAGTTTGTTAGAAAAACCACTTTCCTTTGCTCCTAGCGCCTTCTCGTTCGCTCTATAGCGTTTTGAGCGGATAAAGAGCACAAGAGTGTAAGGAGACACAGGATGAATGCAAACTAGTTTTGTTATGATACTTTTGATTCAAAGTGACTGTCTAGACATAAAATGTCACTTTTTTCACCTTATCATACTTTTTCATCAACTTTTGCATTTTAATGTAAACAATGTTATTTCGTAATATTTTGGGTCAGAAACATTTCATAGTACTATACTATGTCTAACTATGTGAAAAAAATCAAATTGGAGCAGGTCGGGCATCTGATTATATGAGTTTGTTAGAAAAACCACTTTCCTTTGCTCCTAGCGCCTTCTCGTTCGCTCTATAGCGTTTTGAGCGGATAAAGAGCACAAGAGTGTAAGGAGACACAGGATGAATGCAAACTAGTTTTGTTATGATACTTTTGATTCAAAGTGACTGTCTAGACATAAAATGTCACTTTTTTCACCTTATCATACTTTTTCATCAACTTTTGCATTTTAATGTAAACAATGTTATTTCGTAATATTTTGGGTCAGAAACATTTCATAGTACTATACTATGTCTAACTATGTGAAAAAAATCAAATTGGAGTAGGTCGGGCAACTGATTATATGAGTTTGTTAGAAAAACCACTTTCCTTTGCTCCTAGCGCCTTCTCGTTCGCTCTATAGCGTTTTGAGCGGATAAAGAGCACAAGTGTGTTAGGAGACACAGGATGAATGCAAACTAGTTTTGTTATGGTACTTTTGATTCAAAGTGACTGTCTAGACATAAAATGTCACTTTTTTCACCTTATCATACTTTTTCATCAACTTTTGCATTTTAATGTAAACAATGTTATTTCGTAATATTTTGGGTCAGAAACATTTCATAGTACTATACTATGTCTAACTATGTGAAAAAAATCAAATTGGAGCAGGTCGGGCATCTGATTATATGAGTTTGTTAGAAAAACCACTTTCCTTTGCTCCTAGCGCCTTCTCGTTCGCTCTATAGCGTTTTGAGCGGATAAAGAGCACAAGAGTGTAAGGAGACACAGGATGAATGCAAACTAGTTTTGTTATGATACTTTAGATTCAAAGTGACTGTCTAGACATAAAATGTCACTTTTTTCACCTTATCATACTTTTTCATCAACTTTTGCATTTTAATGTAAACAATCATATTTCGTAATATTTTGGGTCAGAAACATTTCATAGTACTATACTATGTCTAACTATGTGAAAAAAATCAAATTGGAGTAGGTCGGGCAACTGATTATATGAGTTTGTTAGAAAAACCACTTTCCTTTGCTCCTAGCGCCTTCTCGTTCGCTCTATAGCGTTTTGAGCGGATAAAGAGCACAAGTGTGTAAGGAGACACAGGATGAATGCAAACTAGTTTTGTTATGGTACTTTTGATTCAAAGTGACTGTCTAGACATAATAAGTCACTTTTTTCACCTTATCATACTTTTTAATCAACTTTTGCATTTTAATGTAAACAATGATATTTCGTAATATTTTGGGTCAGAAACATTTCATAGTACTATACTATGTCTAACTATGTGAAAAAAATCAAATTGGAGTAGGTCGGGCAACTGATTATATGAGTTTGTTCGAAAAACCACTTTCCTTTGCTCCTAGCGCCTTCTCGTTCGCTCTATAGCGTTTTGAGCGGATAAAGAGCACAGGTGTGTAAGGAGACACAGGATGAATGCAAACTAGTTTTGTTATGATACTTTTGATTCAAAGTGACTGTCTAGACATAAAATGTCACTTTTTTCACCTTATCATACTTTTTCATCAACTTTTGCATTTTAATGTAAACAATGATATTTCGTAATATTTTGGGTCAGAAACATTTCATAGTACTATACTATGTCTAACTATGTGAAAAAAATCAAATTGGAGTAGGTCGGGCAACTGATTATATGAGTTTGTTCGAAAAACCACTTTCCTTTGCTCATAGCGCCTTCTCGTTCGCTCTATAGCGTTTTGAGCGGATAAAGAGCACAAGTGTGTAAGGAGACACAGGATGAATGCAAACTAGTTTTGTTATGGTACTTTTGATTCAAAGTGACTGTCTAGACATAAAATGTCACTTTTTTCACCTTATCATACTTTTTCATCAACTTTTGCATTTTAATGTAAACAATGTTATTTCGTAATATTTTGGGTCAGAAACATTTCATAGTACTATACTATGTCTAACTATGTGAAAAAAATCAAATTGGAGTAGGTCGGGCAACTGATTATATGAGTTTGTTAGAAAAACCACTTTCCTTTGCTCCTAGCGTCTTCTCGTTCGCTCTATAGCGTTTTGAGCGGATAAAGAGCACAAGTGTGTAAGGAGACACAGGATGAATGCAAACTAGTTTTGTTATGGTACTTTTGATTCAAAGTGACTGTCTAGACATAATAAGTCACTTTTTTCACCTTATCATACTTTTTCATCAACTTTTGCATTTTAATGTAAACAATGTTATTTCGTAATATTTTGGGTCAGAAACATTTCATAGTACTATACTATGTCTAACTATGTGAAAAAAATCAAATTGGAGCAGGTCGGGCATCTGATTATATGAGTTTGTTAGAAAAACCACTTTCCTTTGCTCCTAGCGCCTTCTCGTTCGCTCTATAGCGTTTTGAGCGGATAAAGAGCACAAGAGTGTAAGGAGACACAGGATGAATGCAAACTAGTTTTGTTATGATACTTTTGATTCAAAGTGACTGTCTAGACATAAAATGTCACTTTTTTCACCTTATCATACTTTTTAATCAACTTTTGCATTTTAATGTAAACAATGATATTTCGTAATATTTTGGGTCAGAAACATTTCATAGTACTATACTATGTCTAACTATGTGAAAAAAATCAAATTGGAGTAGGTCGGGCAACTGATTATATGAGTTTGTTAGAAAAACCACTTTCCTTTGCTCCTAGCGCCTTCTCGTTCGCTCTATAGCGTTTTGAGCGGAAAAAGAGCACAAGTGTGTAAGGAGACACAGGATGAATGCAAACTAGTTTTGTTATGGTACTTTTGATTCAAAGTGACTGTCTAGACATAAAATGTCACTTTTTTCACCTTATCATACTTTTTCATCAACTTTTGCATTTTAATGTAAACAATGTTATTTCGTAATATTTTGGGTCAGAAACATTTCATAGTACTATACTATGTCTAACTATGTGAAAAAAATCAAATTGGAGTTGGTCGGGCAACTGATTATATGAGTTTGTTAGAAAAACCACTTTCCTTTGCTCCTAGCGCCTTCTCGTTCGCTCTATAGCGTTTTGAGCGGATAAAGAGCACAGGTGTGTAAGGAGACACAGGATGAATGCAAACTAGTTTTGTTATGATACTTTTGATTCAAAGTGACTGTCTAGACATAAAATGTCACTTTTTTCACCTTATCATACTTTTTCATCAACTTTTGCATTTTAATGTAAACAATGATATTTCGTAATATTTTGGGTCAGAAACATTTCATAGTACTATACTATGTCTAACTATGTGAAAAAAATCAAATTGGAGTAGGTCGGGCAACTGATTATATGAGTTTGTTCGAAAAACCACTTTCCTTTGCTCCTAGCGCCTTCTCGTTCGCTCTATAGCGTTTTGAGCGGATAAAGAGCACAAGTGTGTAAGGAGACACAGGATGAATGCAAACTAGTTTTGTTATGGTACTTTTGATTCAAAGTGACTGTCTAGACATAAAATGTCACTTTTTTCACCTTATCATACTTTTTCATCAACTTTTGCATTTTAATGTAAACAATGTTATTTCGTAATATTTTGGGTCAGAAACATTTCATAGTACTATACTATGTCTAACTATGTGAAAAAAATCAAATTGGAGCAGGTCGGGCATCTGATTATATGAGTTTGTTAGAAAAACCACTTTCCTTTGCTCCTAGCGTCTTCTCGTTCGCTCTATAGCGTTTTGAGCGGATAAAGAGCACAAGTGTGTAAGGAGACACAGGATGAATGCAAACTAGTTTTGTTATGGTACTTTTGATTCAAAGTGACTGTCTAGACATAATAAGTCACTTTTTTCACCTTATCATACTTTTTCATCAACTTTTGCATTTTAATGTAAACAATGTTATTTCGTAATATTTTGGGTCAGAAACATTTCATAGTACTATACTATGTCTAACTATGTGAAAAAAATCAAATTGGAGCAGGTCGGGCATCTGATTATATGAGTTTGTTAGAAAAACCACTTTCCTTTGCTCCTAGCGCCTTCTCGTTCGCTCTATAGCGTTTTGAGCGGATAAAGAGCACAAGAGTGTAAGGAGACACAGGATGAATGCAAACTAGTTTTGTTATGATACTTTTGATTCAAAGTGACTGTCTAGACATAAAATGTCACTTTTTTCACCTTATCATACTTTTTCATCAACTTTTGCATTTTAATGTAAACAATGTTATTTCGTAATATTTTGGGTCAGAAACATTTCATAGTACTATACTATGTCTAACTATGTGAAAAAAATCAAATTGGAGTAGGTCGGGCAACTGATTATATGAGTTTGTTAGAAAAACCACTTTCCTTTGCTCCTAGCGCCTTCTCGTTCGCTCTATAGCGTTTTGAGCGGATAAAGAGCACAAGTGTGTTAGGAGACACAGGATGAATGCAAACTAGTTTTGTTATGGTACTTTTGATTCAAAGTGACTGTCTAGACATAAAATGTCACTTTTTTCACCTTATCATACTTTTTCATCAACTTTTGCATTTTAATGTAAACAATGTTATTTCGTAATATTTTGGGTCAGAAACATTTCATAGTACTATACTATGTCTAACTATGTGAAAAAAATCAAATTGGAGCAGGTCGGGCATCTGATTATATGAGTTTGTTAGAAAAACCACTTTCCTTTGCTCCTAGCGCCTTCTCGTTCGCTCTATAGCGTTTTGAGCGGATAAAGAGCACAAGAGTGTAAGGAGACACAGGATGAATGCAAACTAGTTTTGTTATGATACTTTAGATTCAAAGTGACTGTCTAGACATAAAATGTCACTTTTTTCACCTTATCATACTTTTTCATCAACTTTTGCATTTTAATGTAAACAATCATATTTCGTAATATTTTGGGTCAGAAACATTTCATAGTACTATACTATGTCTAACTATGTGAAAAAAATCAAATTGGAGTAGGTCGGGCAACTGATTATATGAGTTTGTTAGAAAAACCACTTTCCTTTGCTCCTAGCGCCTTCTCGTTCGCTCTATAGCGTTTTGAGCGGATAAAGAGCACAAGTGTGTAAGGAGACACAGGATGAATGCAAACTAGTTTTGTTATGGTACTTTTGATTCAAAGTGACTGTCTAGACATAATAAGTCACTTTTTTCACCTTATCATACTTTTTAATCAACTTTTGCATTTTAATGTAAACAATGATATTTCGTAATATTTTGGGTCAGAAACATTTCATAGTACTATACTATGTCTAACTATGTGAAAAAAATCAAATTGGAGTAGGTCGGGCAACTGATTATATGAGTTTGTTAGAAAAACCACTTTCCTTTGCTCCTAGCGCCTTCTCGTTCGCTCTATAGCGTTTTGAGCGGAAAAAGAGCACAAGTGTGTAAGGAGACACAGGATGAATGCAAACTAGTTTTGTTATGGTACTTTTGATTCAAAGTGACTGTCTAGACATAAAATGTCACTTTTTTCACCTTATCATACTTTTTCATCAACTTTTGCATTTTAATGTAAACAATGTTATTTCGTAATATTTTGGGTCAGAAACATTTCATAGTACTATACTATGTCTAACTATGTGAAAAAAATCAAATTGGAGTTGGTCGGGCAACTGATTATATGAGTTTGTTAGAAAAACCACTTTCCTTTGCTCCTAGCGCCTTCTCGTTCGCTCTATAGCGTTTTGAGCGGATAAAGAGCACAGGTGTGTAAGGAGACACAGGATGAATGCAAACTAGTTTTGTTATGATACTTTTGATTCAAAGTGACTGTCTAGACATAAAATGTCACTTTTTTCACCTTATCATACTTTTTCATCAACTTTTGCATTTTAATGTAAACAATGATATTTCGTAATATTTTGGGTCAGAAACATTTCATAGTACTATACTATGTCTAACTATGTGAAAAAAATCAAATTGGAGTAGGTCGGGCAACTGATTATATGAGTTTGTTCGAAAAACCACTTTCCTTTGCTCCTAGCGCCTTCTCGTTCGCTCTATAGCGTTTTGAGCGGAAAAAGAGCACAAGTGTGTAAGGAGACACAGGATGAATGCAAACTAGTTTTGTTATGATACTTTTGATTCAAAGTGACTGTCTAGACATAAAATGTCACTTTTTTCACCTTATCATACTTTTTCATCAACTTTTGCATTTTAATGTAAACAATGTTATTTCGTAATATTTTGGGTCAGAAACATTTCATAGTACTATACTATGTCTAACTATGTGAAAAAAATCAAATTGGAGTAGGTCGGGCAACTGATTATATGAGTTTGTTAGAAAAACCACTTTCCTTTGCTCCTAGCGCCTTCTCGTTCGCTCTATAGCGTTTTGAGCGGATAAAGAGCACAAGTGTGTTAGGAGACACAGGATGAATGCAAACTAGTTTTGTTATGGTACTTTTGATTCAAAGTGACTGTCTAGACATAAAATGTCACTTTTTTCACCTTATCATACTTTTTCATCAACTTTTGCATTTTAATGTAAACAATGTTATTTCGTAATATTTTGGGTCAGAAACATTTCATAGTACTATACTATGTCTAACTATGTGAAAAAAATCAAATTGGAGCAGGTCGGGCATCTGATTATATGAGTTTGTTAGAAAAACCACTTTCCTTTGCTCCTAGCGCCTTCTCGTTCGCTCTATAGCGTTTTGAGCGGATAAAGAGCACAAGAGTGTAAGGAGACACAGGATGAATGCAAACTAGTTTTGTTATGGTACTTTTGATTCAAAGTGACTGTCTAGACATAAAATGTCACTTTTTTCACCTTATCATACTTTTTCATCAACTTTTGCATTTTAATGTAAACAATCATATTTCGTAATATTTTGGGTCAGAAACATTTCATAGTACTATACTATGTCTAACTATGTGAAAAAAATCAAATTGGAGTAGGTCGGGCAACTGATTATATGAGTTTGTTAGAAAAACCACTTTCCTTTGCTCCTAGCGCCTTCTCGTTCGCTCTATAGCGTTTTGAGCGGATAAAGAGCACAAGTGTGTAAGGAGACACAGGATGAATGCAAACTAGTTTTGTTATGGTACTTTTGATTCAAAGTGACTGTCTAGACATAAAATGTCACTTTTTTCACCTTATCATACTTTTTAATCAACTTTTGCATTTTAATGTAAACAATGATATTTCGTAATATTTTGGGTCAGAAACATTTCATAGTACTATACTATGTCTAACTATGTGAAAAAAATCAAATTGGAGTAGGTCGGGCAACTGATTATATGAGTTTGTTAGAAAAACCACTTTCCTTTGCTCCTAGCGCCTTCTCGTTCGCTCTATAGCGTTTTGAGCGGAAAAAGAGCACAAGTGTGTAAGGAGACACAGGATGAATGCAAACTAGTTTTGTTATGGTACTTTTGATTCAAAGTGACTGTCTAGACATAAAATGTCACTTTTTTCACCTTATCATACTTTTTCATCAACTTTTGCATTTTAATGTAAACAATGTTATTTCGTAATATTTTGGGTCAGAAACATTTCATAGTACTATACTATGTCTAACTATGTGAAAAAAATCAAATTGGAGTTGGTCGGGCAACTGATTATATGAGTTTGTTAGAAAAACCACTTTCCTTTGCTCCTAGCGCCTTCTCGTTCGCTCTATAGCGTTTTGAGCGGATAAAGAGCACAGGTGTGTAAGGAGACACAGGATGAATGCAAACTAGTTTTGTTATGATACTTTTGATTCAAAGTGACTGTCTAGACATAAAATGTCACTTTTTTCACCTTATCATACTTTTTCATCAACTTTTGCATTTTAATGTAAACAATGATATTTCGTAATATTTTGGGTCAGAAACATTTCATAGTACTATACTATGTCTAACTATGTGAAAAAAATCAAATTGGAGTAGGTCGGGCAACTGATTATATGAGTTTGTTAGAAAAACCACTTTCCTTTGCTCCTAGCGCCTTCTCGTTCGCTCTATAGCGTTTTGAGCGGATAAAGAGCACAAGTGTGTAAGGAGACACAGGATGAATGCAAACTAGTTTTGTTATGGTACTTTTGATTCAAAGTGACTGTCTAGACATAAAATGTCACTTTTTTCACCTTATCATACTTTTTCATCAACTTTTGCATTTTAATGTAAACAATGTTATTTCGTAATATTTTGGGTCAGAAACATTTCATAGTACTATACTATGTCTAACTATGTGAAAAAAATCAAATTGGAGTAGGTCGGGCAACTGATTATATGAGTTTGTTAGAAAAACCACTTTCCTTTGCTCCTAGCGCCTTCTCGTTCGCTCTATAGCGTTTTGAGCGGATAAAGAGCACAGGTGTGTAAGGAGACACAGGATGAATGCAAACTAGTTTTGTTATGGTACTTTTGATTCAAAGTGACTGTCTAGACATAAAATGTCACTTTTTTCACCTTATCATACTTTTTCATCAACTTTTGCATTTTAATGTAAACAATGTTATTTCGTAATATTTTGGGTCAGAAACATTTCATAGTACTATACTATGTCTAACTATGTGAAAAAAATCAAATTGGAGCAGGTCGGGCAACTGATTATATGAGTTTGTTAGAAAAACCACTTTCCTTTGCTCCTAGCGCCTTCTCGTTCGCTCTATAGCGTTTTGAGCGGATAAAGAGCACAAGTGTGTAAGGAGACACAGGATGAATGCAAACTAGTTTTGTTATGGTACTTTTGATTCAAAGTGACTGTCTAGACATAAAATGTCACTTTTTTCACCTTATCATACTTTTTCATCAACTTTTGCATTTTAATGTAAACAATGTTATTTCGTAATATTTTGGGTCAGAAACATTTCATAGTACTATACTATGTCTAACTATGTGAAAAAAATCAAATTGGAGCAGGTCGGGCATCTGATTATATGAGTTTGTTAGAAAAACCACTTTCCTTTGCTCCTAGCGCCTTCTCGTTCGCTCTATAGCGTTTTGAGCGGATAAAGAGCACAAGTGTGTAAGGAGACACAGGATGAATGCAAACTAGTTTTGTTATGATACTTTTGATTCAAAGTGACTGTCTAGACATAAAATGTCACTTTTTTCACCTTATCATACTTTTTCATCAACTTTTGCATTTTAATGTAAACAATGTTATTTCGTAATATTTTGGGTCAGAAACATTTCATAGTACTATACTATGTCTAACTATGTGAAAAAAATCAAATTGGAGCAGGTCGGGCATCTGATTATATGAGTTTGTTAGAAAAACCACTTTCCTTTGCTCCTAGCGCCTTCTCGTTCGCTCTATAGCGTTTTGAGCGGATAAAGAGCACAAGAGTGTAAGGAGACACAGGATGAATGCAAACTAGTTTTGTTATGATACTTTAGATTCAAAGTGACTGTCTAGACATAAAATGTCACTTTTTTCACCTTATCATACTTTTTCATCAACTTTTGCATTTTAATGTAAACAATCATATTTCGTAATATTTTGGGTCAGAAACATTTCATAGTACTATACTATGTCTAACTATGTGAAAAAAATCAAATTGGAGTAGGTCGGGCAACTGATTATATGAGTTTGTTAGAAAAACCACTTTCCTTTGCTCCTAGCGCCTTCTCGTTCGCTCTATAGCGTTTTGAGCGGATAAAGAGCACAGGTGTGTAAGGAGACACAGGATGAATGCAAACTAGTTTTGTTATGGTACTTTTGATTCAAAGTGACTGTCTAGACATAAAATGTCACTTTTTTCACCTTATCATACTTTTTCATCAACTTTTGCATTTTAATGTAAACAATGTTATTTCGTAATATTTTGGGTCAGAAACATTTCATAGTACTATACTATGTCTAACTATGTGAAAAAAATCAAATTGGAGTTGGTCGGGCAACTGATTATATGAGTTTGTTAGAAAAACCACTTTCCTTTGCTCCTAGCGCCTTCTCGTTCGCTCTATAGCGTTTTGAGCGGATAAAGAGCACAAGTGTGTAAGGAGACACAGGATGAATGC
Organism: Ictalurus punctatus; assembly: GCF_001660625.3. Taxonomy (NCBI): domain Eukaryota; kingdom Metazoa; phylum Chordata; class Actinopteri; order Siluriformes; family Ictaluridae; genus Ictalurus; species Ictalurus punctatus. Next base: position 6,521,187 of record NC_030427.2, read on the forward strand.
AAACTAGTTTTGTTATGATACTTTTGATTCAAAGTGACTGTCTAGACATAAAATGTCACTTTTTTCACCTTATCATACTTTTTCATCAACTTTTGCATTTTAATGTAAACAATGATATTTCGTAATATTTTGGGTCAGAAACATTTCATAGTACTATACTATGTCTAACTATGTGAAAAAAATCAAATTGGAGTAGGTCGGGCAACTGATTATATGAGTTTGTTAGAAAAACCACTTTCCTTTGCTCCTAGCGCCTTCTCGTTCGCTCTATAGCGTTTTGAGCGGATAAAGAGCACAAGTGTGTAAGGAGACACAGGATGAATGCAAACTAGTTTTGTTATGGTACTTTTGATTCAAAGTGACTGTCTAGACATAAAATGTCACTTTTTTCACCTTATCATACTTTTTCATCAACTTTTGCATTTTAATGTAAACAATGTTATTTCGTAATATTTTGGGTCAGAAACATTTCATAGTACTATACTATGTCTAACTATGTGAAAAAAATCAAATTGGAGTAGGTCGGGCAACTGATTATATGAGTTTGTTAGAAAAACCACTTTCCTTTGCTCCTAGCGCCTTCTCGTTCGCTCTATAGCGTTTTGAGCGGAAAAAGAGCACAAGTGTGTAAGGAGACACAGGATGAATGCAAACTAGTTTTGTTATGGTACTTTTGATTCAAAGTGACTGTCTAGACATAAAATGTCACTTTTTTCACCTTATCATACTTTTTCATCAACTTTTGCATTTTAATGTAAACAATGTTATTTCGTAATATTTTGGGTCAGAAACATTTCATAGTACTATACTATGTCTAACTATGTGAAAAAAATCAAATTGGAGCAGGTCGGGCATCTGATTATATGAGTTTGTTAGAAAAACCACTTTCCTTTGCTCCTAGCGCCTTCTCGTTCGCTCTATAGCGTTTTGAGCGGATAAAGAGCACAAGTGTGTAAGGAGACACAGGATGAATGCAAACTAGTTTTGTTATGATACTTTTGATTCAAAGTGACTGTCTAGACATAAAATGTCACTTTTTTCACCTTATCATACTTTTTAATCAACTTTTGCATTTTAATGTAAACAATGATATTTCGTAATATTTTGGGTCAGAAACATTTCATAGTACTATACTATGTCTAACTATGTGAAAAAAATCAAATTGGAGCAGGTCGGGCATCTGATTATATGAGTTTGTTAGAAAAACCACTTTCCTTTGCTCCTAGCGCCTTCTCGTTCGCTCTATAGCGTTTTGAGCGGATAAAGAGCACAAGTGTGTAAGGAGACACAGGATGAATGCAAACTAGTTTTGTTATGATACTTTTGATTCAAAGTGACTGTCTAGACATAAAATGTCACTTTTTTCACCTTATCATACTTTTTCATCAACTTTTGCATTTTAATGTAAACAATGTTATTTCGTAATATTTTGGGTCAGAAACATTTCATAGTACTATACTATGTCTAACTATGTGAAAAAAATCAAATTGGAGTAGGTCGGGCAACTGATTATATGAGTTTGTTAGAAAAACCACTTTCCTTTGCTCCTAGCGCCTTCTCGTTCGCTCTATAGCGTTTTGAGCGGATAAAGAGCACAAGTGTGTAAGGAGACACAGGATGAATGCAAACTAGTTTTGTTATGATACTTTTGATTCAAAGTGACTGTCTAGACATAAAATGTCACTTTTTTCACCTTATCATACTTTTTCATCAACTTTTGCATTTTAATGTAAACAATGTTATTTCGTAATATTTTGGGTCAGAAACATTTCATAGTACTATACTATGTCTAACTATGTGAAAAAAATCAAATTGGAGTAGGTCGGGCAACTGATTATATGAGTTTGTTAGAAAAACCACTTTCCTTTGCTCCTAGCGCCTTCTCGTTCGCTCTATAGCGTTTTGAGCGGATAAAGAGCACAGGTGTGTAAGGAGACACAGGATGAATGCAAACTAGTTTTGTTATGATACTTTTGATTCAAAGTGACTGTCTAGACATAAAATGTCACTTTTTTCACCTTATCATACTTTTTCATCAACTTTTGCATTTTAATGTAAACAATGATATTTCGTAATATTTTGGGTCAGAAACATTTCATAGTACTATACTATGTCTAACTATGTGAAAAAAATCAAATTGGAGTAGGTCGGGCAACTGATTATATGAGTTTGTTCGAAAAACCACTTTCCTTTGCTCCTAGCGCCTTCTCGTTCGCTCTATAGCGTTTTGAGCGGATAAAGAGCACAAGTGTGTAAGGAGACACAGGATGAATGCAAACTAGTTTTGTTATGGTACTTTTGATTCAAAGTGACTGTCTAGACATAAAATGTCACTTTTTTCACCTTATCATACTTTTTCATCAACTTTTGCATTTTAATGTAAACAATGTTATTTCGTAATATTTTGGGTCAGAAACATTTCATAGTACTATACTATGTCTAACTATGTGAAAAAAATCAAATTGGAGTAGGTCGGGCAACTGATTATATGAGTTTGTTAGAAAAACCACTTTCCTTTGCTCCTAGCGCCTTCTCGTTCGCTCTATAGCGTTTTGAGCGGATAAAGAGCACAAGTGTGTAAGGAGACACAGGATGAATGCAAACTAGTTTTGTTATGGTACTTTTGATTCAAAGTGACTGTCTAGACATAAAATGTCACTTTTTTCACCTTATCATACTTTTTCATCAACTTTTGCATTTTAATGTAAACAATGTTATTTCGTAATATTTTGGGTCAGAAACATTTCATAGTACTATACTATGTCTAACTATGTGAAAAAAATCAAATTGGAGTAGGTCGGGCAACTGATTATATGAGTTTGTTAGAAAAACCACTTTCCTTTGCTCCTAGCGCCTTCTCGTTCGCTCTATAGCGTTTTGAGCGGATAAAGAGCACAAGTGTGTAAGGAGACACAGGATGAATGCAAACTAGTTTTGTTATGGTACTTTTGATTCAAAGTGACTGTCTAGACATAAAATGTCACTTTTTTCACCTTATCATACTTTTTCATCAACTTTTGCATTTTAATGTAAACAATGTTATTTCGTAATATTTTGGGTCAGAAACATTTCATAGTACTATACTATGTCTAACTATGTGAAAAAAATCAAATTGGAGTAGGTCGGGCAACTGATTATATGAGTTTGTTAGAAAAACCACTTTCCTTTGCTCCTAGCGCCTTCTCGTTCGCTCTATAGCGTTTTGAGCGGATAAAGAGCACAAGTGTGTAAGGAGACACAGGATGAATGCAAACTAGTTTTGTTATGGTACTTTTGATTCAAAGTGACTGTCTAGACATAAAATGTCACTTTTTTCACCTTATCATACTTTTTCATCAACTTTTGCATTTTAATGTAAACAATGTTATTTCGTAATATTTTGGGTCAGAAACATTTCATAGTACTATACTATGTCTAACTATGTGAAAAAAATCAAATTGGAGTAGGTCGGGCAACTGATTATATGAGTTTGTTAGAAAAACCACTTTCCTTTGCTCCTAGCGCCTTCTCGTTCGCTCTATAGCGTTTTGAGCGGATAAAGAGCACAAGTGTGTAAGGAGACACAGGATGAATGCAAACTAGTTTTGTTATGGTACTTTTGATTCAAAGTGACTGTCTAGACATAATAAGTCACTTTTTTCACCTTATCATACTTTTTAATCAACTTTTGCATTTTAATGTAAACAATGATATTTCGTAATATTTTGGGTCAGAAACATTTCATAGTACTATACTATGTCTAACTATGTGAAAAAAATCAAATTGGAGTAGGTCGGGCAACTGATTATATGAGTTTGTTAGAAAAACCACTTTCCTTTGCTCCTAGCGCCTTCTCGTTCGCTCTATAGCGTTTTGAGCGGATAAAGAGCACAGGTGTGTAAGGAGACACAGGATGAATGCAAACTAGTTTTGTTATGATACTTTTGATTCAAAGTGACTGTCTAGACATAAAATGTCACTTTTTTCACCTTATCATACTTTTTCATCAACTTTTGCATTTTAATGTAAACAATGATATTTCGTAATATTTTGGGTCAGAAACATTTCATAGTACTATACTATGTCTAACTATGTGAAAAAAATCAAATTGGAGCAGGTCGGGCATCTGATTATATGAGTTTGTTAGAAAAACCACTTTCCTTTGCTCCTAGCGCCTTCTCGTTCGCTCTATAGCGTTTTGAGCGGATAAAGAGCACAAGAGTGTAAGGAGACACAGGATGAATGCAAACTAGTTTTGTTATGATACTTTTGATTCAAAGTGACTGTCTAGACATAAAATGTCACTTTTTTCACCTTATCATACTTTTTCATCAACTTTTGCATTTTAATGTAAACAATGATATTTCGTAATATTTTGGGTCAGAAACATTTCATAGTACTATACTATGTCTAACTATGTGAAAAAAATCAAATTGGAGTAGGTCGGGCAACTGATTATATGAGTTTGTTAGAAAAACCACTTTCCTTTGCTCCTAGCGCCTTCTCGTTCGCTCTATAGCGTTTTGAGCGGATAAAGAGCACAAGTGTGTAAGGAGACACAGGATGAATGCAAACTAGTTTTGTTATGGTACTTTTGATTCAAAGTGACTGTCTAGACATAAAAGTCACTTTTTTCACCTTATCATACTTTTTAATCAACTTTTGCATTTTAATGTAAACAATGTTATTTCGTAATATTTTGGGTCAGAAACATTTCATAGTACTATACTATGTCTAACTATGTGAAAAAAATCAAATTGGAGTAGGTCGGGCAACTGATTATATGAGTTTGTTAGAAAAACCACTTTCCTTTGCTCCTAGCGCCTTCTCGTTCGCTCTATAGCGTTTTGAGCGGATAAAGAGCACAAGTGTGTAAGGAGACACAGGATGAATGCAAACTAGTTTTGTTATGGTACTTTTGATTCAAAGTGACTGTCTAGACATAAAATGTCACTTTTTTCACCTTATCATACTTTTTCATCAACTTTTGCATTTTAATGTAAACAATGTTATTTCGTAATATTTTGGGTCAGAAACATTTCATAGTACTATACTATGTCTAACTATGTGAAAAAAATCAAATTGGAGCAGGTCGGGCATCTGATTATATGAGTTTGTTAGAAAAACCACTTTCCTTTGCTCCTAGCGCCTTCTCGTTCGCTCTATAGCGTTTTGAGCGGATAAAGAGCACAAGAGTGTAAGGAGACACAGGATGAATGCAAACTAGTTTTGTTATGATACTTTTGATTCAAAGTGACTGTCTAGACATAAAATGTCACTTTTTTCACCTTATCATACTTTTTCATCAACTTTTGCATTTTAATGTAAACAATCATATTTCGTAATATTTTGGGTCAGAAACATTTCATAGTACTATACTATGTCTAACTATGTGAAAAAAATCAAATTGGAGTAGGTCGGGCAACTGATTATATGAGTTTGTTAGAAAAACCACTTTCCTTTGCTCCTAGCGCCTTCTCGTTCGCTCTATAGCGTTTTGAGCGGATAAAGAGCACAAGTGTGTAAGGAGACACAGGATGAATGCAAACTAGTTTTGTTATGGTACTTTTGATTCAAAGTGACTGTCTAGACATAATAAGTCACTTTTTTCACCTTATCATACTTTTTAATCAACTTTTGCATTTTAATGTAAACAATGATATTTCGTAATATTTTGGGTCAGAAACATTTCATAGTACTATACTATGTCTAACTATGTGAAAAAAATCAAATTGGAGTAGGTCGGGCAACTGATTATATGAGTTTGTTAGAAAAACCACTTTCCTTTGCTCCTAGCGCCTTCTCGTTCGCTCTATAGCGTTTTGAGCGGATAAAGAGCACAAGTGTGTAAGGAGACACAGGATGAATGCAAACTAGTTTTGTTATGGTACTTTTGATTCAAAGTGACTGTCTAGACATAAAATGTCACTTTTTTCACCTTATCATACTTTTTAATCAACTTTTGCATTTTAATGTAAACAATGATATTTCGTAATATTTTGGGTCAGAAACATTTCATAGTACTATACTATGTCTAACTATGTGAAAAAAATCAAATTGGAGTTGGTCGGGCAACTGATTATATGAGTTTGTTAGAAAAACCACTTTCCTTTGCTCCTAGCGCCTTCTCGTTCGCTCTATAGCGTTTTGAGCGGATAAAGAGCACAGGTGTGTAAGGAGACACAGGATGAATGCAAACTAGTTTTGTTATGATACTTTTGATTCAAAGTGACTGTCTAGACATAAAATGTCACTTTTTTCACCTTATCATACTTTTTCATCAACTTTTGCATTTTAATGTAAACAATGATATTTCGTAATATTTTGGGTCAGAAACATTTCATAGTACTATACTATGTCTAACTATGTGAAAAAAATCAAATTGGAGTAGGTCGGGCAACTGATTATATGAGTTTGTTAGAAAAACCACTTTCCTTTGCTCCTAGCGCCTTCTCGTTCGCTCTATAGCGTTTTGAGCGGATAAAGAGCACAAGTGTGTAAGGAGACACAGGATGAATGCAAACTAGTTTTGTTATGGTACTTTTGATTCAAAGTGACTGTCTAGACATAAAATGTCACTTTTTTCACCTTATCATACTTTTTCATCAACTTTTGCATTTTAATGTAAACAATGTTATTTCGTAATATTTTGGGTCAGAAACATTTCATAGTACTATACTATGTCTAACTATGTGAAAAAAATCAAATTGGAGTAGGTCGGGCAACTGATTATATGAGTTTGTTAGAAAAACCACTTTCCTTTGCTCCTAGCGCCTTCTCGTTCGCTCTATAGCGTTTTGAGCGGATAAAGAGCACAAGTGTGTAAGGAGACACAGGATGAATGCAAACTAGTTTTGTTATGGTACTTTTGATTCAAAGTGACTGTCTAGACATAAAATGTCACTTTTTTCACCTTATCATACTTTTTCATCAACTTTTGCATTTTAATGTAAACAATGTTATTTCGTAATATTTTGGGTCAGAAACATTTCATAGTACTATACTATGTCTAACTATGTGAAAAAAATCAAATTGGAGTAGGTCGGGCAACTGATTATATGAGTTTGTTAGAAAAACCACTTTCCTTTGCTCCTAGCGCCTTCTCGTTCGCTCTATAGCGTTTTGAGCGGATAAAGAGCACAAGTGTGTAAGGAGACACAGGATGAATGCAAACTAGTTTTGTTATGGTACTTTTGATTCAAAGTGACTGTCTAGACATAAAATGTCACTTTTTTCACCTTATCATACTTTTTCATCAACTTTTGCATTTTAATGTAAACAATGATATTTCGTAATATTTTGGGTCAGAAACATTTCATAGTACTATACTATGTCTAACTATGTGAAAAAAATCAAATTGGAGTAGGTCGGGCAACTGATTATATGAGTTTGTTAGAAAAACCACTTTCCTTTGCTCCTAGCGCCTTCTCGTTCGCTCTATAGCGTTTTGAGCGGATAAAGAGCACAAGTGTGTAAGGAGACACAGGATGAATGCAAACTAGTTTTGTTATGGTACTTTTGATTCAAAGTGACTGTCTAGACATAATAAGTCACTTTTTTCACCTTATCATACTTTTTCATCAACTTTTGCATTTTAATGTAAACAATGATATTTCGTAATATTTTGGGTCAGAAACATTTCATAGTACTATACTATGTCTAACTATGTGAAAAAAATCAAATTGGAGCAGGTCGGGCATCTGATTATATGAGTTTGTTAGAAAAACCACTTTCCTTTGCTCCTAGCGCCTTCTCGTTCGCTCTATAGCGTTTTGAGCGGATAAAGAGCACAAGAGTGTAAGGAGACACAGGATGAATGCAAACTAGTTTTGTTATGATACTTTTGATTCAAAGTGACTGTCTAGACATAAAATGTCACTTTTTTCACCTTATCATACTTTTTCATCAACTTTTGCATTTTAATGTAAACAATGTTATTTCGTAATATTTTGGGTCAGAAACATTTCATAGTACTATACTATGTCTAACTATGTGAAAAAAATCAAATTGGAGCAGGTCGGGCAACTGATTATATGAGTTTGTTAGAAAAACCACTTTCCTTTGCTCCTAGCGCCTTCTCGTTCGCTCTATAGCGTTTTGAGCGGATAAAGAGCACAAGTGTGTAAGGAGACACAGGATGAATGCAAACTAGTTTTGTTATGGTACTTTTGATTCAAAGTGACTGTCTAGACATAAAATGTCACTTTTTTCACCTTATCATACTTTTTAATCAACTTTTGCATTTTAATGTAAACAATGATATTTCGTAATATTTTGGGTCAGAAACATTTCATAGTACTATACTATGTCTAACTATGTGAAAAAAATCAAATTGGAGTAGGTCGGGCAACTGATTATATGAGTTTGTTAGAAAAACCACTTTCCTTTGCTCCTAGCGCCTTCTCGTTCGCTCTATAGCGTTTTGAGCGGATAAAGAGCACAGGTGTGTAAGGAGACACAGGATGAATGCAAACTAGTTTTGTTATGGTACTTTTGATTCAAAGTGACTGTCTAGACATAATAAGTCACTTTTTTCACCTTATCATACTTTTTCATCAACTTTTGCATTTTAATGTAAACAATGATATTTCGTAATATTTTGGGTCAGAAACATTTCATAGTACTATACTATGTCTAACTATGTGAAAAAAATCAAATTGGAGTAGGTCGGGCAACTGATTATATGAGTTTGTTAGAAAAACCACTTTCCTTTGCTCCTAGCGCCTTCTCGTTCGCTCTATAGCGTTTTGAGCGGATAAAGAGCACAAGTGTGTAAGGAGACACAGGATGAATGCAAACTAGTTTTGTTATGGTACTTTTGATTCAAAGTGACTGTCTAGACATAAAATGTCACTTTTTTCACCTTATCATACTTTTTCATCAACTTTTGCATTTTAATGTAAACAATGTTATTTCGTAATATTTTGGGTCAGAAACATTTCATAGTACTATACTATGTCTAACTATGTGAAAAAAATCAAATTGGAGCAGGTCGGGCATCTGATTATATGAGTTTGTTAGAAAAACCACTTTCCTTTGCTCCTAGCGCCTTCTCGTTCGCTCTATAGCGTTTTGAGCGGATAAAGAGCACAAGTGTGTAAGGAGACACAGGATGAATGCAAACTAGTTTTGTTATGATACTTTTGATTCAAAGTGACTGTCTAGACATAAAATGTCACTTTTTTCACCTTATCATACTTTTTCATCAACTTTTGCATTTTAATGTAAACAATGATATTTCGTAATATTTTGGGTCAGAAACATTTCATAGTACTATACTATGTCTAACTATGTGAAAAAAATCAAATTGGAGCAGGTCGGGCAACTGATTATATGAGTTTGTTAGAAAAACCACTTTCCTTTGCTCCTAGCGCCTTCTCGTTCGCTCTATAGCGTTTTGAGCGGATAAAGAGCACAAGTGTGTAAGGAGACACAGGATGAATGCAAACTAGTTTTGTTATGGTACTTTTGATTCAAAGTGACTGTCTAGACATAATAAGTCACTTTTTTCACCTTATCATACTTTTTCATCAACTTTTGCATTTTAATGTAAACAATGATATTTCGTAATATTTTGGGTCAGAAACATTTCATAGTACTATACTATGTCTAACTATGTGAAAAAAATCAAATTGGAGTAGGTCGGGCAACTGATTATATGAGTTTGTTAGAAAAACCACTTTCCTTTGCTCCTAGCGCCTTCTCGTTCGCTCTATAGCGTTTTGAGCGGATAAAGAGCACAAGTGTGTAAGGAGACACAGGATGAATGCAAACTAGTTTTGTTATGGTACTTTTGATTCAAAGTGACTGTCTAGACATAAAATGTCACTTTTTTCACCTTATCATACTTTTTCATCAACTTTTGCATTTTAATGTAAACAATGTTATTTCGTAATATTTTGGGTCAGAAACATTTCATAGTACTATACTATGTCTAACTATGTGAAAAAAATCAAATTGGAGCAGGTCGGGCATCTGATTATATGAGTTTGTTAGAAAAACCACTTTCCTTTGCTCCTAGCGCCTTCTCGTTCGCTCTATAGCGTTTTGAGCGGATAAAGAGCACAAGAGTGTAAGGAGACACAGGATGAATGCAAACTAGTTTTGTTATGATACTTTTGATTCAAAGTGACTGTCTAGACATAAAATGTCACTTTTTTCACCTTATCATACTTTTTCATCAACTTTTGCATTTTAATGTAAACAATGATATTTCGTAATATTTTGGGTCAGAAACATTTCATAGTACTATACTATGTCTAACTATGTGAAAAAAATCAAATTGGAGTAGGTCGGGCAACTGATTATATGAGTTTGTTAGAAAAACCACTTTCCTTTGCTCCTAGCGCCTTCTCGTTCGCTCTATAGCGTTTTGAGCGGATAAAGAGCACAAGTGTGTAAGGAGACACAGGATGAATGCAAACTAGTTTTGTTATGGTACTTTTGATTCAAAGTGACTGTCTAGACATAATAAGTCACTTTTTTCACCTTATCATACTTTTTCATCAACTTTTGCATTTTAATGTAAACAATGATATTTCGTAATATTTTGGGTCAGAAACATTTCATAGTACTATACTATGTCTAACTATGTGAAAAAAATCAAATTGGAGTAGGTCGGGCAACTGATTATATGAGTTTGTTAGAAAAACCACTTTCCTTTGCTCCTAGCGCCTTCTCGTTCGCTCTATAGCGTTTTGAGCGGATAAAGAGCACAAGTGTGTAAGGAGACACAGGATGAATGCAAACTAGTTTTGTTATGATACTTTTGATTCAAAGTGACTGTCTAGACATAAAATGTCACTTTTTTCACCTTATCATACTTTTTCATCAACTTTTGCATTTTAATGTAAACAATGTTATTTCGTAATATTTTGGGTCAGAAACATTTCATAGTACTATACTATGTCTAACTATGTGAAAAAAATCAAATTGGAGTAGGTCGGGCAACTGATTATATGAGTTTGTTAGAAAAACCACTTTCCTTTGCTCCTAGCGCCTTCTCGTTCGCTCTATAGCGTTTTGAGCGGATAAAGAGCACAAGTGTGTAAGGAGACACAGGATGAATGCAAACTAGTTTTGTTATGGTACTTTTGATTCAAAGTGACTGTCTAGACATAATAAGTCACTTTTTTCACCTTATCATACTTTTTAATCAACTTTTGCATTTTAATGTAAACAATGATATTTCGTAATATTTTGGGTCAGAAACATTTCATAGTACTATACTATGTCTAACTATGTGAAAAAAATCAAATTGGAGCAGGTCGGGCAACTGATTATATGAGTTTGTTAGAAAAACCACTTTCCTTTGCTCCTAGCGCCTTCTCGTTCGCTCTATAGCGTTTTGAGCGGATAAAGAGCACAAGAGTGTAAGGAGACACAGGATGAATGCAAACTAGTTTTGTTATGATACTTTTGATTCAAAGTGACTGTCTAGACATAAAATGTCACTTTTTTCACCTTATCATACTTTTTCATCAACTTTTGCATTTTAATGTAAACAATGTTATTTCGTAATATTTTGGGTCAGAAACATTTCATAGTACTATACTATGTCTAACTATGTGAAAAAAATCAAATTGGAGTAGGTCGGGCATCTGATTATATGAGTTTGTTAGAAAAACCACTTTCCTTTGCTCCTAGCGCCTTCTCGTTCGCTCTATAGCGTTTTGAGCGGATAAAGAGCACAAGTGTGTAAGGAGACACAGGATGAATGCAAACTAGTTTTGTTATGGTACTTTTGATTCAAAGTGACTGTCTAGACATAAAAGTCACTTTTTTCACCTTATCATACTTTTTAATCAACTTTTGCATTTTAATGTAAACAATGATATTTCGTAATATTTTGGGTCAGAAACATTTCATAGTACTATACTATGTCTAACTATGTGAAAAAAATCAAATTGGAGTAGGTCGGGCAACTGATTATATGAGTTTGTTAGAAAAACCACTTTCCTTTGCTCCTAGCGCCTTCTCGTTCGCTCTATAGCGTTTTGAGCGGATAAAGAGCACAAGTGTGTAAGGAGACACAGGATGAATGCAAACTAGTTTTGTTATGGTACTTTTGATTCAAAGTGACTGTCTAGACATAATAAGTCACTTTTTTCACCTTATCATACTTTTTCATCAACTTTTGCATTTTAATGTAAACAATGATATTTCGTAATATTTTGGGTCAGAAACATTTCATAGTACTATACTATGTCTAACTATGTGAAAAAAATCAAATTGGAGTAGGTCGGGCAACTGATTATATGAGTTTGTTAGAAAAACCACTTTCCTTTGCTCCTAGCGCCTTCTCGTTCGCTCTATAGCGTTTTGAGCGGATAAAGAGCACAAGTGTGTAAGGAGACACAGGATGAATGCAAACTAGTTTTGTTATGGTACTTTTGATTCAAAGTGACTGTCTAGACATAAAATGTCACTTTTTTCACCTTATCATACTTTTTCATCAACTTTTGCATTTTAATGTAAACAATGATATTTCGTAATATTTTGGGTCAGAAACATTTCATAGTACTATACTATGTCTAACTATGTGAAAAAAATCAAATTGGAGCAGGTCGGGCATCTGATTATATGAGTTTGTTAGAAAAACCACTTTCCTTTGCTCCTAGCGCCTTCTCGTTCGCTCTATAGCGTTTTGAGCGGATAAAGAGCACAAGTGTGTAAGGAGACACAGGATGAATGCAAACTAGTTTTGTTATGATACTTTTGATTCAAAGTGACTGTCTAGACATAAAATGTCACTTTTTTCACCTTATCATACTTTTTCATCAACTTTTGCATTTTAATGTAAACAATGTTATTTCGTAATATTTTGGGTCAGAAACATTTCATAGTACTATACTATGTCTAACTATGTGAAAAAAATCAAATTGGAGTAGGTCGGGCAACTGATTATATGAGTTTGTTAGAAAAACCACTTTCCTTTGCTCCTAGCGCCTTCTCGTTCGCTCTATAGCGTTTTGAGCGGATAAAGAGCACAAGTGTGTAAGGAGACACAGGATGAATGCAAACTAGTTTTGTTATGGTACTTTTGATTCAAAGTGACTGTCTAGACATAAAATGTCACTTTTTTCACCTTATCATACTTTTTCATCAACTTTTGCATTTTAATGTAAACAATGATATTTCGTAATATTTTGGGTCAGAAACATTTCATAGTACTATACTATGTCTAACTATGTGAAAAAAATCAAATTGGAGTAGGTCGGGCAACTGATTATATGAGTTTGTTAGAAAAACCACTTTCCTTTGCTCCTAGCGCCTTCTCGTTCGCTCTATAGCGTTTTGAGCGGATAAAGAGCACAAGTGTGTAAGGAGACACAGGATGAATGCAAACTAGTTTTGTTATGGTACTTTTGATTCAAAGTGACTGTCTAGACATAATAAGTCACTTTTTTCACCTTATCATACTTTTTCATCAACTTTTGCATTTTAATGTAAACAATGATATTTCGTAATATTTTGGGTCAGAAACATTTCATAGTACTATACTATGTCTAACTATGTGAAAAAAATCAAATTGGAGTAGGTCGGGCAACTGATTATATGAGTTTGTTCGAAAAACCACTTTCCTTTGCTCCTAGCGCCTTCTCGTTCGCTCTATAGCGTTTTGAGCGGATAAAGAGCACAAGTGTGTAAGGAGACACAGGATGAATGCAAACTAGTTTTGTTATGGTACTTTTGATTCAAAGTGACTGTCTAGACATAATAAGTCACTTTTTTCACCTTATCATACTTTTTAATCAACTTTTGCATTTTAATGTAAACAATGATATTTCGTAATATTTTGGGTCAGAAACATTTCATAGTACTATACTATGTCTAACTATGTGAAAAAAATCAAATTGGAGTAGGTCGGGCAACTGATTATATGAGTTTGTTAGAAAAACCACTTTCCTTTGCTCCTAGCGCCTTCTCGTTCGCTCTATAGCGTTTTGAGCGGAAAAAGAGCACAAGTGTGTAAGGAGACACAGGATGAATGCAAACTAGTTTTGTTATGGTACTTTTGATTCAAAGTGACTGTCTAGACATAAAATGTCACTTTTTTCACCTTATCATACTTTTTAATCAACTTTTGCATTTTAATGTAAACAATGTTATTTCGTAATATTTTGGGTCAGAAACATTTCATAGTACTATACTATGTCTAACTATGTGAAAAAAATCAAATTGGAGTTGGTCGGGCAACTGATTATATGAGTTTGTTAGAAAAACCACTTTCCTTTGCTCCTAGCGCCTTCTCGTTCGCTCTATAGCGTTTTGAGCGGATAAAGAGCACAGGTGTGTAAGGAGACACAGGATGAATGCAAACTAGTTTTGTTATGATACTTTTGATTCAAAGTGACTGTCTAGACATAAAATGTCACTTTTTTCACCTTATCATACTTTTTCATCAACTTTTGCATTTTAATGTAAACAATGATATTTCGTAATATTTTGGGTCAGAAACATTTCATAGTACTATACTATGTCTAACTATGTGAAAAAAATCAAATTGGAGTAGGTCGGGCAACTGATTATATGAGTTTGTTCGAAAAACCACTTTCCTTTGCTCCTAGCGCCTTCTCGTTCGCTCTATAGCGTTTTGAGCGGATAAAGAGCACAAGTGTGTAAGGAGACACAGGATGAATGCAAACTAGTTTTGTTATGGTACTTTTGATTCAAAGTGACTGTCTAGACATAAAATGTCACTTTTTTCACCTTATCATACTTTTTCATCAACTTTTGCATTTTAATGTAAACAATGTTATTTCGTAATATTTTGGGTCAGAAACATTTCATAGTACTATACTATGTCTAACTATGTGAAAAAAATCAAATTGGAGCAGGTCGGGCATCTGATTATATGAGTTTGTTAGAAAAACCACTTTCCTTTGCTCCTAGCGCCTTCTCGTTCGCTCTATAGCGTTTTGAGCGGATAAAGAGCACAAGAGTGTAAGGAGACACAGGATGAATGCAAACTAGTTTTGTTATGATACTTTTGATTCAAAGTGACTGTCTAGACATAAAATGTCACTTTTTTCACCTTATCATACTTTTTCATCAACTTTTGCATTTTAATGTAAACAATGTTATTTCGTAATATTTTGGGTCAGAAACATTTCATAGTACTATACTATGTCTAACTATGTGAAAAAAATCAAATTGGAGTAGGTCGGGCAACTGATTATATGAGTTTGTTAGAAAAACCACTTTCCTTTGCTCCTAGCGCCTTCTCGTTCGCTCTATAGCGTTTTGAGCGGATAAAGAGCACAAGTGTGTAAGGAGACACAGGATGAATGCAAACTAGTTTTGTTATGGTACTTTTGATTCAAAGTGACTGTCTAGACATAATAAGTCACTTTTTTCACCTTATCATACTTTTTAATCAACTTTTGCATTTTAATGTAAACAATGATATTTCGTAATATTTTGGGTCAGAAACATTTCATAGTACTATACTATGTCTAACTATGTGAAAAAAATCAAATTGGAGTAGGTCGGGCAACTGATTATATGAGTTTGTTCGAAAAACCACTTTCCTTTGCTCCTAGCGCCTTCTCGTTCGCTCTATAGCGTTTTGAGCGGATAAAGAGCACAAGTGTGTAAGGAGACACAGGATGAATGCAAACTAGTTTTGTTATGGTACTTTTGATTCAAAGTGACTGTCTAGACATAAAATGTCACTTTTTTCACCTTATCATACTTTTTCATCAACTTTTGCATTTTAATGTAAACAATGTTATTTCGTAATATTTTGGGTCAGAAACATTTCATAGTACTATACTATGTCTAACTATGTGAAAAAAATCAAATTGGAGCAGGTCGGGCATCTGATTATATGAGTTTGTTAGAAAAACCACTTTCCTTTGCTCCTAGCGCCTTCTCGTTCGCTCTATAGCGTTTTGAGCGGATAAAGAGCACAAGAGTGTAAGGAGACACAGGATGAATGCAAACTAGTTTTGTTATGATACTTTTGATTCAAAGTGACTGTCTAGACATAAAATGTCACTTTTTTCACCTTATCATACTTTTTCATCAACTTTTGCATTTTAATGTAAACAATGTTATTTCGTAATATTTTGGGTCAGAAACATTTCATAGTACTATACTATGTCTAACTATGTGAAAAAAATCAAATTGGAGCAGGTCGGGCATCTGATTATATGAGTTTGTTAGAAAAACCACTTTCCTTTGCTCCTAGCGCCTTCTCGTTCGCTCTATAGCGTTTTGAGCGGATAAAGAGCACAAGTGTGTAAGGAGACACAGGATGAATGCAAACTAGTTTTGTTATGGTACTTTTGATTCAAAGTGACTGTCTAGACATAATAAGTCACTTTTTTCACCTTATCATACTTTTTAATCAACTTTTGCATTTTAATGTAAACAATGATATTTCGTAATATTTTGGGTCAGAAACATTTCATAGTACTATACTATGTCTAACTATGTGAAAAAAATCAAATTGGAGTAGGTCGGGCAACTGATTATATGAGTTTGTTAGAAAAACCACTTTCCTTTGCTCCTAGCGCCTTCTCGTTCGCTCTATAGCGTTTTGAGCGGATAAAGAGCACAGGTGTGTAAGGAGACACAGGATGAATGGAAACTAGTTTTGTTATGGTACTTTTGATTCAAAGTGACTGTCTAGACATAATAAGTCACTTTTTTCACCTTATCATACTTTTTCATCAACTTTTGCATTTTAATGTAAACAATGATATTTCGTAATATTTTGGGACAGAAACATTTCATAGTACTATACTATGTCTAACTATGTGAAAAAAATCAAATTGGAGTAGGTCGGGCAACTGATTATATGAGTTTGTTAGAAAAACCACTTTCCTTTGCTCCTAGCGCCTTCTCGTTCGCTCTATAGCGTTTTGAGCGGAAAAAGAGCACAAGTGTGTAAGGAGACACAGGATGAATGCAAACTAGTTTTGTTATGGTACTTTTGATTCAAAGTGACTGTCTAGACATAAAATGTCACTTTTTTCACCTTATCATTCTTTTTCATCAACTTTTGCATTTTAATGTAAACAATGTTATTTCGTAATATTTTGGGTCAGAAACATTTCATAGTACTATACTATGTCTAACTATGTGAAAAAAATCAAATTGGAGCAGGTCGGGCATCTGATTATATGAGTTTGTTAGAAAAACCACTTTCCTTTGCTCCTAGCGCCTTCTCGTTCGCTCTATAGCGTTTTGAGCGGATAAAGAGCACAAGAGTGTAAGGAGACACAGGATGAATGCAAACTAGTTTTGTTATGATACTTTTGATTCAAAGTGACTGTCTAGACATAAAATGTCACTTTTTTCACCTTATCATACTTTTTCATCAACTTTTGCATTTTAATGTAAACAATCATATTTCGTAATATTTTGGGTCAGAAACATTTCATAGTACTATACTATGTCTAACTATGTGAAAAAAATCAAATTGGAGCAGGTCGGGCAACTGATTATATGAGTTTGTTAGAAAAACCACTTTCCTTTGCTCCTAGCGCCTTCTCGTTCGCTCTATAGCGTTTTGAGCGGATAAAGAGCACAAGTGTGTAAGGAGACACAGGATGAATGCAAACTAGTTTTGTTATGGTACTTTTGATTCAAAGTGACTGTCTAGACATAATAAGTCACTTTTTTCACCTTATCATACTTTTTAATCAACTTTTGCATTTTAATGTAAACAATGTTATTTCGTAATATTTTGGGTCAGAAACATTTCATAGTACTATACTATGTCTAACTATGTGAAAAAAATCAAATTGGAGTAGGTCGGGCAACTGATTATATGAGTTTGTTCGAAAAACCACTTTCCTTTGCTCCTAGCGCCTTCTCGTTCGCTCTATAGCGTTTTGAGCGGAAAAAGAGCACAAGTGTGTAAGGAGACACAGGATGAATGCAAACTAGTTTTGTTATGGTACTTTTGATTCAAAGTGACTGTCTAGACATAAAATGTCACTTTTTTCACCTTATCATACTTTTTCATCAACTTTTGCATTTTAATGTAAACAATGTTATTTCGTAATATTTTGGGTCAGAAACATTTCATAGTACTATACTATGTCTAACTATGTGAAAAAAATCAAATTGGAGCAGGTCGGGCATCTGATTATATGAGTTTGTTAGAAAAACCACTTTCCTTTGCTCCTAGCGCCTTCTCGTTCGCTCTATAGCGTTTTGAGCGGATAAAGAGCACAAGAGTGTAAGGAGACACAGGATGAATGCAAACTAGTTTTGTTATGATACTTTTGATTCAAAGTGACTGTCTAGACATAAAATGTCACTTTTTTCACCTTATCATACTTTTTCATCAACTTTTGCATTTTAATGTAAACAATCATATTTCGTAATATTTTGGGTCAGAAACATTTCATAGTACTATACTATGTCTAACTATGTGAAAAAAATCAAATTGGAGTAGGTCGGGCAACTGATTATATGAGTTTGTTAGAAAAACCACTTTCCTTTGCTCCTAGCGCCTTCTCGTTCGCTCTATAGCGTTTTGAGCGGATAAAGAGCACAAGTGTGTAAGGAGACACAGGATGAATGCAAACTAGTTTTGTTATGGTACTTTTGATTCAAAGTGACTGTCTAGACATAATAAGTCACTTTTTTCACCTTATCATACTTTTTAATCAACTTTTGCATTTTAATGTAAACAATGATATTTCGTAATATTTTGGGTCAGAAACATTTCATAGTACTATACTATGTCTAACTATGTGAAAAAAATCAAATTGGAGTAGGTCGGGCAACTGATTATATGAGTTTGTTAGAAAAACCACTTTCCTTTGCTCCTAGCGCCTTCTCGTTCGCTCTATAGCGTTTTGAGCGGATAAAGAGCACAGGTGTGTAAGGAGACACAGGATGAATGCAAACTAGTTTTGTTATGATACTTTTGATTCAAAGTGACTGTCTAGACATAAAATGTCACTTTTTTCACCTTATCATACTTTTTCATCAACTTTTGCATTTTAATGTAAACAATGATATTTCGTAATATTTTGGGTCAGAAACATTTCATAGTACTATACTATGTCTAACTATGTGAAAAAAATCAAATTGGAGTAGGTCGGGCAACTGATTATATGAGTTTGTTCGAAAAACCACTTTCCTTTGCTCCTAGCGCCTTCTCGTTCGCTCTATAGCGTTTTGAGCGGATAAAGAGCACAAGTGTGTAAGGAGACACAGGATGAATGCAAACTAGTTTTGTTATGGTACTTTTGATTCAAAGTGACTGTCTAGACATAAAATGTCACTTTTTTCACCTTATCATACTTTTTCATCAACTTTTGCATTTTAATGTAAACAATGTTATTTCGTAATATTTTGGGTCAGAAATATTTCATAGTACTATACTATGTCTAACTATGTGAAAAAAATCAAATTGGAGCAGGTCGGGCATCTGATTATATGAGTTTGTTAGAAAAACCACTTTCCTTTGCTCCTAGCGCCTTCTCGTTCGCTCTATAGCGTTTTGAGCGGATAAAGAGCACAAGAGTGTAAGGAGACACAGGATGAATGCAAACTAGTTTTGTTATGATACTTTTGATTCAAAGTGACTGTCTAGACATAAAATGTCACTTTTTTCACCTTATCATACTTTTTCATCAACTTTTGCATTTTAATGTAAACAATGTTATTTCGTAATATTTTGGGTCAGAAACATTTCATAGTACTATACTATGTCTAACTATGTGAAAAAAATCAAATTGGAGTAGGTCGGGCAACTGATTATATGAGTTTGTTAGAAAAACCACTTTCCTTTGCTCCTAGCGCCTTCTCGTTCGCTCTATAGCGTTTTGAGCGGATAAAGAGCACAAGTGTGTAAGGAGACACAGGATGAATGCAAACTAGTTTTGTTATGGTACTTTTGATTCAAAGTGACTGTCTAGACATAAAATGTCACTTTTTTCACCTTATCATACTTTTTCATCAACTTTTGCATTTTAATGTAAACAATGTTATTTCGTAATATTTTGGGTCAGAAACATTTCATAGTACTATACTATGTCTAACTATGTGAAAAAAATCAAATTGGAGTTGGTCGGGCAACTGATTATATGAGTTTGTTAGAAAAACCACTTTCCTTTGCTCCTAGCGCCTTCTCGTTCGCTCTATAGCGTTTTGAGCGGATAAAGAGCACAAGTGTGTAAGGAGACACAGGATGAATGCAAACTAGTTTTGTTATGGTACTTTTGATTCAAAGTGACTGTCTAGACATAATAAGTCACTTTTTTCACCTTATCATACTTTTTAATCAACTTTTGCATTTTAATGTAAACAATGTTATTTCGTAATATTTTGGGTCAGAAACATTTCATAGTACTATACTATGTCTAACTATGTGAAAAAAATCAAATTGGAGTTGGTCGGGCAACTGATTATATGAGTTTGTTAGAAAAACCACTTTCCTTTGCTCCTAGCGCCTTCTCGTTCGCTCTATAGCGTTTTGAGCGGATAAAGAGCACAAGTGTGTAAGGAGACACAGGATGAATGCAAACTAGTTTTGTTATGGTACTTTTGATTCAAAGTGACTGTCTAGACATAATAAGTCACTTTTTTCACCTTATCATACTTTTTAATCAACTTTTGCATTTTAATGTAAACAATGATATTTCGTAATATTTTGGGTCAGAAACATTTCATAGTACTATACTATGTCTAACTATGTGAAAAAAATCAAATTGGAGCAGGTCGGGCATCTGATTATATGAGTTTGTTAGAAAAACCACTTTCCTTTGCTCCTAGCGCCTTCTCGTTCGCTCTATAGCGTTTTGAGCGGATAAAGAGCACAGGTGTGTAAGGAGACACAGGATGAATGCAAACTAGTTTTGTTATGATACTTTTGATTCAAAGTGACTGTCTAGACATAAAATGTCACTTTTTTCACCTTATCATACTTTTTCATCAACTTTTGCATTTTAATGTAAACAATGTTATTTCGTAATATTTTGGGTCAGAAACATTTCATAGTACTATACTATGTCTAACTATGTGAAAAAAATCAAATTGGAGCAGGTCGGGCATCTGATTATATGAGTTTGTTAGAAAAACCACTTTCCTTTGCTCCTAGCGCCTTCTCGTTCGCTCTATAGCGTTTTGAGCGGATAAAGAGCACAAGAGTGTAAGGAGACACAGGATGAATGCAAACTAGTTTTGTTATGATACTTTAGATTCAAAGTGACTGTCTAGACATAAAATGTCACTTTTTTCACCTTATCATACTTTTTCATCAACTTTTGCATTTTAATGTAAACAATCATATTTCGTAATATTTTGGGTCAGAAACATTTCATAGTACTATACTATGTCTAACTATGTGAAAAAAATCAAATTGGAGTAGGTCGGGCAACTGATTATATGAGTTTGTTAGAAAAACCACTTTCCTTTGCTCCTAGCGCCTTCTCGTTCGCTCTATAGCGTTTTGAGCGGATAAAGAGCACAAGTGTGTAAGGAGACACAGGATGAATGCAAACTAGTTTTGTTATGGTACTTTTGATTCAAAGTGACTGTCTAGACATAATAAGTCACTTTTTTCACCTTATCATACTTTTTAATCAACTTTTGCATTTTAATGTAAACAATGATATTTCGTAATATTTTGGGTCAGAAACATTTCATAGTACTATACTATGTCTAACTATGTGAAAAAAAATCAAATTGGAGTAGGTCGGGCAACTGATTATATGAGTTTGTTCGAAAAACCACTTTCCTTTGCTCCTAGCGCCTTCTCGTTCGCTCTATAGCGTTTTGAGCGGAAAAAGAGCACAAGTGTGTAAGGAGACACAGGATGAATGCAAACTAGTTTTGTTATGGTACTTTTGATTCAAAGTGACTGTCTAGACATAAAATGTCACTTTTTTCACCTTATCATACTTTTTCATCAACTTTTGCATTTTAATGTAAACAATGATATTTCGTAATATTTTGGGTCAGAAACATTTCATAGTACTATACTATGTCTAACTATGTGAAAAAAATCAAATTGGAGTAGGTCGGGCAACTGATTATATGAGTTTGTTCGAAAAACCACTTTCCTTTGCTCCTAGCGCCTTCTCGTTCGCTCTATAGCGTTTTGAGCGGATAAAGAGCACAAGTGTGTAAGGAGACACAGGATGAATGCAAACTAGTTTTGTTATGGTACTTTTGATTCAAAGTGACTGTCTAGACATAAAATGTCACTTTTTTCACCTTATCATACTTTTTCATCAACTTTTGCATTTTAATGTAAACAATGTTATTTCGTAATATTTTGGGTCAGAAACATTTCATAGTACTATACTATGTCTAACTATGTGAAAAAAATCAAATTGGAGCAGGTCGGGCATCTGATTATATGAGTTTGTTAGAAAAACCACTTTCCTTTGCTCCTAGCGCCTTCTCGTTCGCTCTATAGCGTTTTGAGCGGATAAAGAGCACAAGAGTGTAAGGAGACACAGGATGAATGCAAACTAGTTTTGTTATGATACTTTTGATTCAAAGTGACTGTCTAGACATAAAATGTCACTTTTTTCACCTTATCATACTTTTTCATCAACTTTTGCATTTTAATGTAAACAATGTTATTTCGTAATATTTTGGGTCAGAAACATTTCATAGTACTATACTATGTCTAACTATGTGAAAAAAATCAAATTGGAGTAGGTCGGGCAACTGATTATATGAGTTTGTTAGAAAAACCACTTTCCTTTGCTCCTAGCGCCTTCTCGTTCGCTCTATAGCGTTTTGAGCGGATAAAGAGCACAGGTGTGTAAGGAGACACAGGATGAATGGAAACTAGTTTTGTTATGGTACTTTTGATTCAAAGTGACTGTCTAGACATAATAAGTCACTTTTTTCACCTTATCATACTTTTTCATCAACTTTTGCATTTTAATGTAAACAATGTTATTTCGTAATATTTTGGGTCAGAAACATTTCATAGTACTATACTATGTCTAACTATGTGAAAAAAATCAAATTGGAGCAGGTCGGGCATCTGATTATATGAGTTTGTTAGAAAAACCACTTTCCTTTGCTCCTAGCGCCTTCTCGTTCGCTCTATAGCGTTTTGAGCGGATAAAGAGCACAAGAGTGTAAGGAGACACAGGATGAATGCAAACTAGTTTTGTTATGATACTTTTGATTCAAAGTGACTGTCTAGACATAAAATGTCACTTTTTTCACCTTATCATACTTTTTCATCAACTTTTGCATTTTAATGTAAACAATGTTATTTCGTAATATTTTGGGTCAGAAACATTTCATAGTACTATACTATGTCTAACTATGTGAAAAAAATCAAATTGGAGTAGGTCGGGCAACTGATTATATGAGTTTGTTAGAAAAACCACTTTCCTTTGCTCCTAGCGCCTTCTCGTTCGCTCTATAGCGTTTTGAGCGGATAAAGAGCACAAGTGTGTAAGGAGACACAGGATGAATGCAAACTAGTTTTGTTATGGTACTTTTGATTCAAAGTGACTGTCTAGACATAATAAGTCACTTTTTTCACCTTATCATACTTTTTAATCAACTTTTGCATTTTAATGTAAACAATGATATTTCGTAATATTTTGGGTCAGAAACATTTCATAGTACTATACTATGTCTAACTATGTGAAAAAAATCAAATTGGAGTAGGTCGGGCAACTGATTATATGAGTTTGTTAGAAAAACCACTTTCCTTTGCTCCTAGCGCCTTCTCGTTCGCTCTATAGCGTTTTGAGCGGATAAAGAGCACAGGTGTGTAAGGAGACACAGGATGAATGGAAACTAGTTTTGTTATGGTACTATTGATTCAAAGTGACTGTCTAGACATAATAAGTCACTTTTTTCACCTTATCATACTTTTTCATCAACTTTTGCATTTTAATGTAAACAATGATATTTCGTAATATTTTGGGACAGAAACATTTCATAGTACTATACTATGTCTAACTATGTGAAAAAAATCAAATTGGAGTAGGTCGGGCAACTGATTATATGAGTTTGTTAGAAAAACCACTTTCCTTTGCTCCTAGCGCCTTCTCGTTCGCTCTATAGCGTTTTGAGCGGAAAAAGAGCACAAGTGTGTAAGGAGACACAGGATGAATGCAAACTAGTTTTGTTATGGTACTTTTGATTCAAAGTGACTGTCTAGACATAAAATGTCACTTTTTTCACCTTATCATTCTTTTTCATCAACTTTTGCATTTTAATGTAAACAATGTTATTTCGTAATATTTTGGGTCAGAAACATTTCATAGTACTATACTATGTCTAACTATGTGAAAAAAATCAAATTGGAGCAGGTCGGGCATCTGATTATATGAGTTTGTTAGAAAAACCACTTTCCTTTGCTCCTAGCGCCTTCTCGTTCGCTCTATAGCGTTTTGAGCGGATAAAGAGCACAAGAGTGTAAGGAGACACAGGATGAATGCAAACTAGTTTTGTTATGATACTTTTGATTCAAAGTGACTGTCTAGACATAAAATGTCACTTTTTTCACCTTATCATACTTTTTCATCAACTTTTGCATTTTAATGTAAACAATCATATTTCGTAATATTTTGGGTCAGAAACATTTCATAGTACTATACTATGTCTAACTATGTGAAAAAAATCAAATTGGAGCAGGTCGGGCAACTGATTATATGAGTTTGTTAGAAAAACCACTTTCCTTTGCTCCTAGCGCCTTCTCGTTCGCTCTATAGCGTTTTGAGCGGATAAAGAGCACAAGTGTGTAAGGAGACACAGGATGAATGCAAACTAGTTTTGTTATGGTACTTTTGATTCAAAGTGACTGTCTAGACATAATAAGTCACTTTTTTCACATTATCATACTTTTTAATCAACTTTTGCATTTTAATGTAAACAATGATATTTCGTAATATTTTGGGTCAGAAACATTTCATAGTACTATACTATGTCTAACTATGTGAAAAAAATCAAATTGGAGTAGGTCGGGCAACTGATTATATGAGTTTGTTCGAAAAACCACTTTCCTTTGCTCCTAGCGCCTTCTCGTTCGCTCTATAGCGTTTTGAGCGGAAAAAGAGCACAAGTGTGTAAGGAGACACAGGATGAATGCAAACTAGTTTTGTTATGGTACTTTTGATTCAAAGTGACTGTCTAGACATAAAATGTCACTTTTTTCACCTTATCATACTTTTTCATCAACTTTTGCATTTTAATGTAAACAATGTTATTTCGTAATATTTTGGGTCAGAAACATTTCATAGTACTATACTATGTCTAACTATGTGAAAAAAATCAAATTGGAGCAGGTCGGGCATCTGATTATATGAGTTTGTTAGAAAAACCACTTTCCTTTGCTCCTAGCGCCTTCTCGTTCGCTCTATAGCGTTTTGAGCGGATAAAGAGCACAAGTGTGTAAGGAGACACAGGATGAATGCAAACTAGTTTTGTTATGATACTTTTGATTCAAAGTGACTGTCTAGACATAAAATGTCACTTTTTTCACCTTATCATACTTTTTCATCAACTTTTGCATTTTAATGTAAACAATGATATTTCGTAATATTTTGGGTCAGAAACATTTCATAGTACTATACTATGTCTAACTATGTGAAAAAAATCAAATTGGAGTAGGTCGGGCAACTGATTATATGAGTTTGTTAGAAAAACCACTTTCCTTTGCTCCTAGCGCCTTCTCGTTCGCTCTATAGCGTTTTGAGCGGATAAAGAGCACAAGTGTGTAAGGAGACACAGGATGAATGCAAACTAGTTTTGTTATGGTACTTTTGATTCAAAGTGACTGTCTAGACATAAAATGTCACTTTTTTCACCTTATCATACTTTTTAATCAACTTTTGCATTTTAATGTAAACAATGATATTTCGTAATATTTTGGGTCAGAAACATTTCATAGTACTATACTATGTCTAACTATGTGAAAAAAATCAAATTGGAGTAGGTCGGGCAACTGATTATATGAGTTTGTTAGAAAAACCACTTTCCTTTGCTCCTAGCGCCTTCTCGTTCGCTCTATAGCGTTTTGAGCGGATAAAGAGCACAAGTGTGTAAGGAGACACAGGATGAATGCAAACTAGTTTTGTTATGGTACTTTTGATTCAAAGTGACTGTCTAGACATAAAATGTCACTTTTTTCACCTTATCATACTTTTTCATCAACTTTTGCATTTTAATGTAAACAATGATATTTCGTAATATTTTGGGTCAGAAACATTTCATAGTACTATACTATGTCTAACTATGTGAAAAAAATCAAATTGGAGTAGGTCGGGCAACTGATTATATGAGTTTGTTCGAAAAACCACTTTCCTTTGCTCCTAGCGCCTTCTCGTTCGCTCTATAGCGTTTTGAGCGGATAAAGAGCACAAGTGTGTAAGGAGACACAGGATGAATGCAAACTAGTTTTGTTATGGTACTTTTGATTCAAAGTGACTGTCTAGACATAAAATGTCACTTTTTTCACCTTATCATACTTTTTCATCAACTTTTGCATTTTAATGTAAACAATGTTATTTCGTAATATTTTGGGTCAGAAACATTTCATAGTACTATACTATGTCTAACTATGTGAAAAAAATCAAATTGGAGCAGGTCGGGCATCTGATTATATGAGTTTGTTAGAAAAACCACTTTCCTTTGCTCCTAGCGCCTTCTCGTTCGCTCTATAGCGTTTTGAG
Organism: Ictalurus punctatus; assembly: GCF_001660625.3. Classification (NCBI taxonomy): domain Eukaryota; kingdom Metazoa; phylum Chordata; class Actinopteri; order Siluriformes; family Ictaluridae; genus Ictalurus; species Ictalurus punctatus. The sequence goes on from NC_030427.2 coordinate 6,547,793, forward strand.
CGGATAAAGAGCACAAGAGTGTAAGGAGACACAGGATGAATGCAAACTAGTTTTGTTATGATACTTTTGATTCAAAGTGACTGTCTAGACATAAAATGTCACTTTTTTCACCTTATCATACTTTTTCATCAACTTTTGCATTTTAATGTAAACAATGTTATTTCGTAATATTTTGGGTCAGAAACATTTCATAGTACTATACTATGTCTAACTATGTGAAAAAAATCAAATTGGAGTAGGTCGGGCAACTGATTATATGAGTTTGTTAGAAAAACCACTTTCCTTTGCTCCTAGCGCCTTCTCGTTCGCTCTATAGCGTTTTGAGCGGATAAAGAGCACAAGTGTGTAAGGAGACACAGGATGAATGCAAACTAGTTTTGTTATGGTACTTTTGATTCAAAGTGACTGTCTAGACATAATAAGTCACTTTTTTCACCTTATCATACTTTTTAATCAACTTTTGCATTTTAATGTAAACAATGATATTTCGTAATATTTTGGGTCAGAAACATTTCATAGTACTATACTATGTCTAACTATGTGAAAAAAATCAAATTGGAGTAGGTCGGGCAACTGATTATATGAGTTTGTTCGAAAAACCACTTTCCTTTGCTCCTAGCGCCTTCTCGTTCGCTCTATAGCGTTTTGAGCGGATAAAGAGCACAAGTGTGTAAGGAGACACAGGATGAATGCAAACTAGTTTTGTTATGGTACTTTTGATTCAAAGTGACTGTCTAGACATAAAATGTCACTTTTTTCACCTTATCATACTTTTTCATCAACTTTTGCATTTTAATGTAAACAATGTTATTTCGTAATATTTTGGGTCAGAAACATTTCATAGTACTATACTATGTCTAACTATGTGAAAAAAATCAAATTGGAGCAGGTCGGGCATCTGATTATATGAGTTTGTTAGAAAAACCACTTTCCTTTGCTCCTAGCGCCTTCTCGTTCGCTCTATAGCGTTTTGAGCGGATAAAGAGCACAAGAGTGTAAGGAGACACAGGATGAATGCAAACTAGTTTTGTTATGATACTTTTGATTCAAAGTGACTGTCTAGACATAAAATGTCACTTTTTTCACCTTATCATACTTTTTCATCAACTTTTGCATTTTAATGTAAACAATGTTATTTCGTAATATTTTGGGTCAGAAACATTTCATAGTACTATACTATGTCTAACTATGTGAAAAAAATCAAATTGGAGCAGGTCGGGCATCTGATTATATGAGTTTGTTAGAAAAACCACTTTCCTTTGCTCCTAGCGCCTTCTCGTTCGCTCTATAGCGTTTTGAGCGGATAAAGAGCACAAGTGTGTAAGGAGACACAGGATGAATGCAAACTAGTTTTGTTATGGTACTTTTGATTCAAAGTGACTGTCTAGACATAATAAGTCACTTTTTTCACCTTATCATACTTTTTAATCAACTTTTGCATTTTAATGTAAACAATGATATTTCGTAATATTTTGGGTCAGAAACATTTCATAGTACTATACTATGTCTAACTATGTGAAAAAAATCAAATTGGAGTAGGTCGGGCAACTGATTATATGAGTTTGTTAGAAAAACCACTTTCCTTTGCTCCTAGCGCCTTCTCGTTCGCTCTATAGCGTTTTGAGCGGATAAAGAGCACAGGTGTGTAAGGAGACACAGGATGAATGGAAACTAGTTTTGTTATGGTACTTTTGATTCAAAGTGACTGTCTAGACATAATAAGTCACTTTTTTCACCTTATCATACTTTTTCATCAACTTTTGCATTTTAATGTAAACAATGATATTTCGTAATATTTTGGGACAGAAACATTTCATAGTACTATACTATGTCTAACTATGTGAAAAAAATCAAATTGGAGTAGGTCGGGCAACTGATTATATGAGTTTGTTAGAAAAACCACTTTCCTTTGCTCCTAGCGCCTTCTCGTTCGCTCTATAGCGTTTTGAGCGGAAAAAGAGCACAAGTGTGTAAGGAGACACAGGATGAATGCAAACTAGTTTTGTTATGGTACTTTTGATTCAAAGTGACTGTCTAGACATAAAATGTCACTTTTTTCACCTTATCATTCTTTTTCATCAACTTTTGCATTTTAATGTAAACAATGTTATTTCGTAATATTTTGGGTCAGAAACATTTCATAGTACTATACTATGTCTAACTATGTGAAAAAAATCAAATTGGAGCAGGTCGGGCATCTGATTATATGAGTTTGTTAGAAAAACCACTTTCCTTTGCTCCTAGCGCCTTCTCGTTCGCTCTATAGCGTTTTGAGCGGATAAAGAGCACAAGAGTGTAAGGAGACACAGGATGAATGCAAACTAGTTTTGTTATGATACTTTTGATTCAAAGTGACTGTCTAGACATAAAATGTCACTTTTTTCACCTTATCATACTTTTTCATCAACTTTTGCATTTTAATGTAAACAATCATATTTCGTAATATTTTGGGTCAGAAACATTTCATAGTACTATACTATGTCTAACTATGTGAAAAAAATCAAATTGGAGCAGGTCGGGCAACTGATTATATGAGTTTGTTAGAAAAACCACTTTCCTTTGCTCCTAGCGCCTTCTCGTTCGCTCTATAGCGTTTTGAGCGGATAAAGAGCACAAGTGTGTAAGGAGACACAGGATGAATGCAAACTAGTTTTGTTATGGTACTTTTGATTCAAAGTGACTGTCTAGACATAATAAGTCACTTTTTTCACCTTATCATACTTTTTAATCAACTTTTGCATTTTAATGTAAACAATGTTATTTCGTAATATTTTGGGTCAGAAACATTTCATAGTACTATACTATGTCTAACTATGTGAAAAAAATCAAATTGGAGTAGGTCGGGCAACTGATTATATGAGTTTGTTCGAAAAACCACTTTCCTTTGCTCCTAGCGCCTTCTCGTTCGCTCTATAGCGTTTTGAGCGGAAAAAGAGCACAAGTGTGTAAGGAGACACAGGATGAATGCAAACTAGTTTTGTTATGGTACTTTTGATTCAAAGTGACTGTCTAGACATAAAATGTCACTTTTTTCACCTTATCATACTTTTTCATCAACTTTTGCATTTTAATGTAAACAATGTTATTTCGTAATATTTTGGGTCAGAAACATTTCATAGTACTATACTATGTCTAACTATGTGAAAAAAATCAAATTGGAGCAGGTCGGGCATCTGATTATATGAGTTTGTTAGAAAAACCACTTTCCTTTGCTCCTAGCGCCTTCTCGTTCGCTCTATAGCGTTTTGAGCGGATAAAGAGCACAAGAGTGTAAGGAGACACAGGATGAATGCAAACTAGTTTTGTTATGATACTTTTGATTCAAAGTGACTGTCTAGACATAAAATGTCACTTTTTTCACCTTATCATACTTTTTCATCAACTTTTGCATTTTAATGTAAACAATCATATTTCGTAATATTTTGGGTCAGAAACATTTCATAGTACTATACTATGTCTAACTATGTGAAAAAAATCAAATTGGAGTAGGTCGGGCAACTGATTATATGAGTTTGTTAGAAAAACCACTTTCCTTTGCTCCTAGCGCCTTCTCGTTCGCTCTATAGCGTTTTGAGCGGATAAAGAGCACAAGTGTGTAAGGAGACACAGGATGAATGCAAACTAGTTTTGTTATGGTACTTTTGATTCAAAGTGACTGTCTAGACATAATAAGTCACTTTTTTCACCTTATCATACTTTTTAATCAACTTTTGCATTTTAATGTAAACAATGATATTTCGTAATATTTTGGGTCAGAAACATTTCATAGTACTATACTATGTCTAACTATGTGAAAAAAATCAAATTGGAGTAGGTCGGGCAACTGATTATATGAGTTTGTTAGAAAAACCACTTTCCTTTGCTCCTAGCGCCTTCTCGTTCGCTCTATAGCGTTTTGAGCGGATAAAGAGCACAGGTGTGTAAGGAGACACAGGATGAATGCAAACTAGTTTTGTTATGATACTTTTGATTCAAAGTGACTGTCTAGACATAAAATGTCACTTTTTTCACCTTATCATACTTTTTCATCAACTTTTGCATTTTAATGTAAACAATGATATTTCGTAATATTTTGGGTCAGAAACATTTCATAGTACTATACTATGTCTAACTATGTGAAAAAAATCAAATTGGAGTAGGTCGGGCAACTGATTATATGAGTTTGTTCGAAAAACCACTTTCCTTTGCTCCTAGCGCCTTCTCGTTCGCTCTATAGCGTTTTGAGCGGATAAAGAGCACAAGTGTGTAAGGAGACACAGGATGAATGCAAACTAGTTTTGTTATGGTACTTTTGATTCAAAGTGACTGTCTAGACATAAAATGTCACTTTTTTCACCTTATCATACTTTTTCATCAACTTTTGCATTTTAATGTAAACAATGTTATTTCGTAATATTTTGGGTCAGAAATATTTCATAGTACTATACTATGTCTAACTATGTGAAAAAAATCAAATTGGAGCAGGTCGGGCATCTGATTATATGAGTTTGTTAGAAAAACCACTTTCCTTTGCTCCTAGCGCCTTCTCGTTCGCTCTATAGCGTTTTGAGCGGATAAAGAGCACAAGAGTGTAAGGAGACACAGGATGAATGCAAACTAGTTTTGTTATGATACTTTTGATTCAAAGTGACTGTCTAGACATAAAATGTCACTTTTTTCACCTTATCATACTTTTTCATCAACTTTTGCATTTTAATGTAAACAATGTTATTTCGTAATATTTTGGGTCAGAAACATTTCATAGTACTATACTATGTCTAACTATGTGAAAAAAATCAAATTGGAGTAGGTCGGGCAACTGATTATATGAGTTTGTTAGAAAAACCACTTTCCTTTGCTCCTAGCGCCTTCTCGTTCGCTCTATAGCGTTTTGAGCGGATAAAGAGCACAAGTGTGTAAGGAGACACAGGATGAATGCAAACTAGTTTTGTTATGGTACTTTTGATTCAAAGTGACTGTCTAGACATAAAATGTCACTTTTTTCACCTTATCATACTTTTTCATCAACTTTTGCATTTTAATGTAAACAATGTTATTTCGTAATATTTTGGGTCAGAAACATTTCATAGTACTATACTATGTCTAACTATGTGAAAAAAATCAAATTGGAGTTGGTCGGGCAACTGATTATATGAGTTTGTTAGAAAAACCACTTTCCTTTGCTCCTAGCGCCTTCTCGTTCGCTCTATAGCGTTTTGAGCGGATAAAGAGCACAAGTGTGTAAGGAGACACAGGATGAATGCAAACTAGTTTTGTTATGGTACTTTTGATTCAAAGTGACTGTCTAGACATAATAAGTCACTTTTTTCACCTTATCATACTTTTTAATCAACTTTTGCATTTTAATGTAAACAATGTTATTTCGTAATATTTTGGGTCAGAAACATTTCATAGTACTATACTATGTCTAACTATGTGAAAAAAATCAAATTGGAGTTGGTCGGGCAACTGATTATATGAGTTTGTTAGAAAAACCACTTTCCTTTGCTCCTAGCGCCTTCTCGTTCGCTCTATAGCGTTTTGAGCGGATAAAGAGCACAAGTGTGTAAGGAGACACAGGATGAATGCAAACTAGTTTTGTTATGGTACTTTTGATTCAAAGTGACTGTCTAGACATAATAAGTCACTTTTTTCACCTTATCATACTTTTTAATCAACTTTTGCATTTTAATGTAAACAATGATATTTCGTAATATTTTGGGTCAGAAACATTTCATAGTACTATACTATGTCTAACTATGTGAAAAAAATCAAATTGGAGCAGGTCGGGCATCTGATTATATGAGTTTGTTAGAAAAACCACTTTCCTTTGCTCCTAGCGCCTTCTCGTTCGCTCTATAGCGTTTTGAGCGGATAAAGAGCACAGGTGTGTAAGGAGACACAGGATGAATGCAAACTAGTTTTGTTATGATACTTTTGATTCAAAGTGACTGTCTAGACATAAAATGTCACTTTTTTCACCTTATCATACTTTTTCATCAACTTTTGCATTTTAATGTAAACAATGTTATTTCGTAATATTTTGGGTCAGAAACATTTCATAGTACTATACTATGTCTAACTATGTGAAAAAAATCAAATTGGAGCAGGTCGGGCATCTGATTATATGAGTTTGTTAGAAAAACCACTTTCCTTTGCTCCTAGCGCCTTCTCGTTCGCTCTATAGCGTTTTGAGCGGATAAAGAGCACAAGAGTGTAAGGAGACACAGGATGAATGCAAACTAGTTTTGTTATGATACTTTAGATTCAAAGTGACTGTCTAGACATAAAATGTCACTTTTTTCACCTTATCATACTTTTTCATCAACTTTTGCATTTTAATGTAAACAATCATATTTCGTAATATTTTGGGTCAGAAACATTTCATAGTACTATACTATGTCTAACTATGTGAAAAAAATCAAATTGGAGTAGGTCGGGCAACTGATTATATGAGTTTGTTAGAAAAACCACTTTCCTTTGCTCCTAGCGCCTTCTCGTTCGCTCTATAGCGTTTTGAGCGGATAAAGAGCACAAGTGTGTAAGGAGACACAGGATGAATGCAAACTAGTTTTGTTATGGTACTTTTGATTCAAAGTGACTGTCTAGACATAATAAGTCACTTTTTTCACCTTATCATACTTTTTAATCAACTTTTGCATTTTAATGTAAACAATGATATTTCGTAATATTTTGGGTCAGAAACATTTCATAGTACTATACTATGTCTAACTATGTGAAAAAAAATCAAATTGGAGTAGGTCGGGCAACTGATTATATGAGTTTGTTCGAAAAACCACTTTCCTTTGCTCCTAGCGCCTTCTCGTTCGCTCTATAGCGTTTTGAGCGGAAAAAGAGCACAAGTGTGTAAGGAGACACAGGATGAATGCAAACTAGTTTTGTTATGGTACTTTTGATTCAAAGTGACTGTCTAGACATAAAATGTCACTTTTTTCACCTTATCATACTTTTTCATCAACTTTTGCATTTTAATGTAAACAATGATATTTCGTAATATTTTGGGTCAGAAACATTTCATAGTACTATACTATGTCTAACTATGTGAAAAAAATCAAATTGGAGTAGGTCGGGCAACTGATTATATGAGTTTGTTCGAAAAACCACTTTCCTTTGCTCCTAGCGCCTTCTCGTTCGCTCTATAGCGTTTTGAGCGGATAAAGAGCACAAGTGTGTAAGGAGACACAGGATGAATGCAAACTAGTTTTGTTATGGTACTTTTGATTCAAAGTGACTGTCTAGACATAAAATGTCACTTTTTTCACCTTATCATACTTTTTCATCAACTTTTGCATTTTAATGTAAACAATGTTATTTCGTAATATTTTGGGTCAGAAACATTTCATAGTACTATACTATGTCTAACTATGTGAAAAAAATCAAATTGGAGCAGGTCGGGCATCTGATTATATGAGTTTGTTAGAAAAACCACTTTCCTTTGCTCCTAGCGCCTTCTCGTTCGCTCTATAGCGTTTTGAGCGGATAAAGAGCACAAGAGTGTAAGGAGACACAGGATGAATGCAAACTAGTTTTGTTATGATACTTTTGATTCAAAGTGACTGTCTAGACATAAAATGTCACTTTTTTCACCTTATCATACTTTTTCATCAACTTTTGCATTTTAATGTAAACAATGTTATTTCGTAATATTTTGGGTCAGAAACATTTCATAGTACTATACTATGTCTAACTATGTGAAAAAAATCAAATTGGAGTAGGTCGGGCAACTGATTATATGAGTTTGTTAGAAAAACCACTTTCCTTTGCTCCTAGCGCCTTCTCGTTCGCTCTATAGCGTTTTGAGCGGATAAAGAGCACAGGTGTGTAAGGAGACACAGGATGAATGGAAACTAGTTTTGTTATGGTACTTTTGATTCAAAGTGACTGTCTAGACATAATAAGTCACTTTTTTCACCTTATCATACTTTTTCATCAACTTTTGCATTTTAATGTAAACAATGTTATTTCGTAATATTTTGGGTCAGAAACATTTCATAGTACTATACTATGTCTAACTATGTGAAAAAAATCAAATTGGAGCAGGTCGGGCATCTGATTATATGAGTTTGTTAGAAAAACCACTTTCCTTTGCTCCTAGCGCCTTCTCGTTCGCTCTATAGCGTTTTGAGCGGATAAAGAGCACAAGAGTGTAAGGAGACACAGGATGAATGCAAACTAGTTTTGTTATGATACTTTTGATTCAAAGTGACTGTCTAGACATAAAATGTCACTTTTTTCACCTTATCATACTTTTTCATCAACTTTTGCATTTTAATGTAAACAATGTTATTTCGTAATATTTTGGGTCAGAAACATTTCATAGTACTATACTATGTCTAACTATGTGAAAAAAATCAAATTGGAGTAGGTCGGGCAACTGATTATATGAGTTTGTTAGAAAAACCACTTTCCTTTGCTCCTAGCGCCTTCTCGTTCGCTCTATAGCGTTTTGAGCGGATAAAGAGCACAAGTGTGTAAGGAGACACAGGATGAATGCAAACTAGTTTTGTTATGGTACTTTTGATTCAAAGTGACTGTCTAGACATAATAAGTCACTTTTTTCACCTTATCATACTTTTTAATCAACTTTTGCATTTTAATGTAAACAATGATATTTCGTAATATTTTGGGTCAGAAACATTTCATAGTACTATACTATGTCTAACTATGTGAAAAAAATCAAATTGGAGTAGGTCGGGCAACTGATTATATGAGTTTGTTAGAAAAACCACTTTCCTTTGCTCCTAGCGCCTTCTCGTTCGCTCTATAGCGTTTTGAGCGGATAAAGAGCACAGGTGTGTAAGGAGACACAGGATGAATGGAAACTAGTTTTGTTATGGTACTATTGATTCAAAGTGACTGTCTAGACATAATAAGTCACTTTTTTCACCTTATCATACTTTTTCATCAACTTTTGCATTTTAATGTAAACAATGATATTTCGTAATATTTTGGGACAGAAACATTTCATAGTACTATACTATGTCTAACTATGTGAAAAAAATCAAATTGGAGTAGGTCGGGCAACTGATTATATGAGTTTGTTAGAAAAACCACTTTCCTTTGCTCCTAGCGCCTTCTCGTTCGCTCTATAGCGTTTTGAGCGGAAAAAGAGCACAAGTGTGTAAGGAGACACAGGATGAATGCAAACTAGTTTTGTTATGGTACTTTTGATTCAAAGTGACTGTCTAGACATAAAATGTCACTTTTTTCACCTTATCATTCTTTTTCATCAACTTTTGCATTTTAATGTAAACAATGTTATTTCGTAATATTTTGGGTCAGAAACATTTCATAGTACTATACTATGTCTAACTATGTGAAAAAAATCAAATTGGAGCAGGTCGGGCATCTGATTATATGAGTTTGTTAGAAAAACCACTTTCCTTTGCTCCTAGCGCCTTCTCGTTCGCTCTATAGCGTTTTGAGCGGATAAAGAGCACAAGAGTGTAAGGAGACACAGGATGAATGCAAACTAGTTTTGTTATGATACTTTTGATTCAAAGTGACTGTCTAGACATAAAATGTCACTTTTTTCACCTTATCATACTTTTTCATCAACTTTTGCATTTTAATGTAAACAATCATATTTCGTAATATTTTGGGTCAGAAACATTTCATAGTACTATACTATGTCTAACTATGTGAAAAAAATCAAATTGGAGCAGGTCGGGCAACTGATTATATGAGTTTGTTAGAAAAACCACTTTCCTTTGCTCCTAGCGCCTTCTCGTTCGCTCTATAGCGTTTTGAGCGGATAAAGAGCACAAGTGTGTAAGGAGACACAGGATGAATGCAAACTAGTTTTGTTATGGTACTTTTGATTCAAAGTGACTGTCTAGACATAATAAGTCACTTTTTTCACATTATCATACTTTTTAATCAACTTTTGCATTTTAATGTAAACAATGATATTTCGTAATATTTTGGGTCAGAAACATTTCATAGTACTATACTATGTCTAACTATGTGAAAAAAATCAAATTGGAGTAGGTCGGGCAACTGATTATATGAGTTTGTTCGAAAAACCACTTTCCTTTGCTCCTAGCGCCTTCTCGTTCGCTCTATAGCGTTTTGAGCGGAAAAAGAGCACAAGTGTGTAAGGAGACACAGGATGAATGCAAACTAGTTTTGTTATGGTACTTTTGATTCAAAGTGACTGTCTAGACATAAAATGTCACTTTTTTCACCTTATCATACTTTTTCATCAACTTTTGCATTTTAATGTAAACAATGTTATTTCGTAATATTTTGGGTCAGAAACATTTCATAGTACTATACTATGTCTAACTATGTGAAAAAAATCAAATTGGAGCAGGTCGGGCATCTGATTATATGAGTTTGTTAGAAAAACCACTTTCCTTTGCTCCTAGCGCCTTCTCGTTCGCTCTATAGCGTTTTGAGCGGATAAAGAGCACAAGAGTGTAAGGAGACACAGGATGAATGCAAACTAGTTTTGTTATGATACTTTTGATTCAAAGTGACTGTCTAGACATAAAATGTCACTTTTTTCACCTTATCATACTTTTTCATCAACTTTTGCATTTTAATGTAAACAATCATATTTCGTAATATTTTGGGTCAGAAACATTTCATAGTACTATACTATGTCTAACTATGTGAAAAAAATCAAATTGGAGTAGGTCGGGCAACTGATTATATGAGTTTGTTAGAAAAACCACTTTCCTTTGCTCCTAGCGCCTTCTCGTTCGCTCTATAGCGTTTTGAGCGGATAAAGAGCACAAGTGTGTAAGGAGACACAGGATGAATGCAAACTAGTTTTGTTATGGTACTTTTGATTCAAAGTGACTGTCTAGACATAATAAGTCACTTTTTTCACCTTATCATACTTTTTAATCAACTTTTGCATTTTAATGTAAACAATGATATTTCGTAATATTTTGGGTCAGAAACATTTCATAGTACTATACTATGTCTAACTATGTGAAAAAAATCAAATTGGAGTAGGTCGGGCAACTGATTATATGAGTTTGTTAGAAAAACCACTTTCCTTTGCTCCTAGCGCCTTCTCGTTCGCTCTATAGCGTTTTGAGCGGAAAAAGAGCACAAGTGTGTAAGGAGACACAGGATGAATGCAAACTAGTTTTGTTATGGTACTTTTGATTCAAAGTGACTGTCTAGACATAAAATGTCACTTTTTTCACCTTATCATACTTTTTCATCAACTTTTGCATTTTAATGTAAACAATGTTATTTCGTAATATTTTGGGTCAGAAACATTTCATAGTACTATACTATGTCTAACTATGTGAAAAAAATCAAATTGGAGTTGGTCGGGCAACTGATTATATGAGTTTGTTAGAAAAACCACTTTCCTTTGCTCCTAGCGCCTTCTCGTTCGCTCTATAGCGTTTTGAGCGGATAAAGAGCACAAGAGTGTAAGGAGACACAGGATGAATGCAAACTAGTTTTGTTATGATACTTTTGATTCAAAGTGACTGTCTAGACATAAAATGTCACTTTTTTCACCTTATCATACTTTTTCATCAACTTTTGCATTTTAATGTAAACAATGTTATTTCGTAATATTTTGGGTCAGAAACATTTCATAGTACTATACTATGTCTAACTATGTGAAAAAAATCAAATTGGAGTAGGTCGGGCAACTGATTATATGAGTTTGTTTGAAAAACCACTTTCCTTTGCTCCTAGCGCCTTCTCGTTCGCTCTATAGCGTTTTGAGCGGATAAAGAGCACAAGTGTGTAAGGAGACACAGGATGAATGCAAACTAGTTTTGTTATGGTACTTTTGATTCAAAGTGACTGTCTAGACATAATAAGTCACTTTTTTCACCTTATCATACTTTTTAATCAACTTTTGCATTTTAATGTAAACAATGATATTTCGTAATATTTTGGGTCAGAAACATTTCATAGTACTATACTATGTCTAACTATGTGAAAAAAATCAAATTGGAGTAGGTCGGGCAACTGATTATATGAGTTTGTTAGAAAAACCACTTTCCTTTGCTCCTAGCGCCTTCTCGTTCGCTCTATAGCGTTTTGAGCGGAAAAAGAGCACAAGTGTGTAAGGAGACACAGGATGAATGCAAACTAGTTTTGTTATGGTACTTTTGATTCAAAGTGACTGTCTAGACATAAAATGTCACTTTTTTCACCTTATCATACTTTTTCATCAACTTTTGCATTTTAATGTAAACAATGTTATTTCGTAATATTTTGGGTCAGAAACATTTCATAGTACTATACTATGTCTAACTATGTGAAAAAAATCAAATTGGAGTTGGTCGGGCAACTGATTATATGAGTTTGTTAGAAAAACCACTTTCCTTTGCTCCTAGCGCCTTCTCGTTCGCTCTATAGCGTTTTGAGCGGATAAAGAGCACAAGTGTGTAAGGAGACACAGGATGAATGCAAACTAGTTTTGTTGTGGTACTTTTGATTCAAAGTGACTGTCTAGACATAATAAGTCACTTTTTTCACCTTATCATACTTTTTAATCAACTTTTGCATTTTAATGTAAACAATGTTATTTCGTAATATTTTGGGTCAGAAACATTTCATAGTACTATACTATGTCTAACTATGTGAAAAAAATCAAATTGGAGTTGGTCGGGCAACTGATTATATGAGTTTGTTAGAAAAACCACTTTCCTTTGCTCCTAGCGCCTTCTCGTTCGCTCTATAGCGTTTTGAGCGGATAAAGAGCACAAGTGTGTAAGGAGACACAGGATGAATGCAAACTAGTTTTGTTATGGTACTTTTGATTCAAAGTGACTGTCTAGACATAATAAGTCACTTTTTTCACCTTATCATACTTTTTAATCAACTTTTGCATTTTAATGTAAACAATGATATTTCGTAATATTTTGGGTCAGAAACATTTCATAGTACTATACTATGTCTAACTATGTGAAAAAAATCAAATTGGAGCAGGTCGGGCATCTGATTATATGAGTTTGTTAGAAAAACCACTTTCCTTTGCTCCTAGCGCCTTCTCGTTCGCTCTATAGCGTTTTGAGCGGATAAAGAGCACAGGTGTGTAAGGAGACACAGGATGAATGCAAACTAGTTTTGTTATGATACTTTTGATTCAAAGTGACTGTCTAGACATAAAATGTCACTTTTTTCACCTTATCATACTTTTTCATCAACTTTTGCATTTTAATGTAAACAATGTTATTTCGTAATATTTTGGGTCAGAAACATTTCATAGTACTATACTATGTCTAACTATGTGAAAAAAATCAAATTGGAGCAGGTCGGGCATCTGATTATATGAGTTTGTTAGAAAAACCACTTTCCTTTGCTCCTAGCGCCTTCTCGTTCGCTCTATAGCGTTTTGAGCGGATAAAGAGCACAAGAGTGTAAGGAGACACAGGATGAATGCAAACTAGTTTTGTTATGATACTTTAGATTCAAAGTGACTGTCTAGACATAAAATGTCACTTTTTTCACCTTATCATACTTTTTCATCAACTTTTGCATTTTAATGTAAACAATCATATTTCGTAATATTTTGGGTCAGAAACATTTCATAGTACTATACTATGTCTAACTATGTGAAAAAAATCAAATTGGAGTAGGTCGGGCAACTGATTATATGAGTTTGTTAGAAAAACCACTTTCCTTTGCTCCTAGCGCCTTCTCGTTCGCTCTATAGCGTTTTGAGCGGATAAAGAGCACAAGTGTGTAAGGAGACACAGGATGAATGCAAACTAGTTTTGTTATGGTACTTTTGATTCAAAGTGACTGTCTAGACATAATAAGTCACTTTTTTCACCTTATCATACTTTTTAATCAACTTTTGCATTTTAATGTAAACAATGATATTTCGTAATATTTTGGGTCAGAAACATTTCATAGTACTATACTATGTCTAACTATGTGAAAAAAATCAAATTGGAGTAGGTCGGGCAACTGATTATATGAGTTTGTTCGAAAAACCACTTTCCTTTGCTCCTAGCGCCTTCTCGTTCGCTCTATAGCGTTTTGAGCGGAAAAAGAGCACAAGTGTGTAAGGAGACACAGGATGAATGCAAACTAGTTTTGTTATGGTACTTTTGATTCAAAGTGACTGTCTAGACATAAAATGTCACTTTTTTCACCTTATCATACTTTTTCATCAACTTTTGCATTTTAATGTAAACAATGTTATTTCGTAATATTTTGGGTCAGAAACATTTCATAGTACTATACTATGTCTAACTATGTGAAAAAAATCAAATTGGAGCAGGTCGGGCATCTGATTATATGAGTTTGTTAGAAAAACCACTTTCCTTTGCTCCTAGCGCCTTCTCGTTCGCTCTATAGCGTTTTGAGCGGATAAAGAGCACAAGAGTGTAAGGAGACACAGGATGAATGCAAACTAGTTTTGTTATGATACTTTTGATTCAAAGTGACTGTCTAGACATAAAATGTCACTTTTTTCACCTTATCATACTTTTTCATCAACTTTTGCATTTTAATGTAAACAATCATATTTCGTAATATTTTGGGTCAGAAACATTTCATAGTACTATACTATGTCTAACTATGTGAAAAAAATCAAATTGGAGTAGGTCGGGCAACTGATTATATGAGTTTGTTAGAAAAACCACTTTCCTTTGCTCCTAGCGCCTTCTCGTTCGCTCTATAGCGTTTTGAGCGGATAAAGAGCACAAGTGTGTAAGGAGACACAGGATGAATGCAAACTAGTTTTGTTATGGTACTTTTGATTCAAAGTGACTGTCTAGACAAGTAGTTATATCATACACTTTCTGTCAAACTGTCAATCAAAGTGTTGTGTGTGATAATTTATGACCCTCTGTGCTTCCCTGACTGGCAGGTCTGTAGGGGTGGTGAGGGGGGTAACCCTATGGAGTTTATCAGATGGTCAATCTGGCTCCTTTGTGTCTGGGGGTGTTGTGGAGAGGTGTGTGTTGGGGGGAATAGTCCCCCTCCCGACAAAAGGTGTTTATGTTAATGAGTTTGGTTTTTGGTGGGGTGAAATACGTCTGAAAAGAAATAATGTTTTTAATATGGGGCTGTGTTTGTGTTACTTTGTGGCGTTATTTCGTTTGTGTAAACACATTGTTAGAAAAGCATGATGTTTGAATGTGTACATATATGAGTAGAATATTTGTTTTGTGAAATAAATGAAAACAATTGTTGATTATGTTTTTTAGGGATCCCGTTTTACCTTTGAATAAAAAGTTTAGGAGTTAAAGCGTCTTTTTTAGAAAAAAGAATCTGTTTAAAATAATCGTTTGTATTACATACATTCTAAACACAAACCTTCAGGATGTAAAAAATGATCAAAAGAGATGTTTAAAAAGAATCCGTATTACCAGGTTTCCCAAAAAACACATAAAAACTTTAGGAGGTAAAAATGGTTAAAAGAGCTGTTTAAAAAGAATAGCGCGTATTACACGACTTCTAAACAAAGATCCTTACGAGGTAAAAATGTTAAAGTGCTGGCTAAAAGAATCTCCGTAATGTTTAAACTAGGAGAGCAGTATTTTCCAGAGATGTCTTCCAGTCGCTGTGTTAAGCAGTAATGAAGTTAAACGGAGACGCCTCACTCTCGCTAAACCCCGCCCACACATACGTGTTTTCAGACACGCCTCTCTCTCTGTCTCTCTAAACACACCCATTCACATGTTTTCAACGTAGCCAGTACGTTCTGTCAAAATGTCAATCACGGCGGTAGAACTAGAGGGCTAATTTATGGCCTCGTCCATGACAGGCCTGCGTTTCTCTAGGAGTGCTTAATTTATGGCTCTTTGTTTCTTCCTGACCAAAGAGTTTTTTATGACTAGGGGGGTCGTGGTGTGATCCTACAGATTGTTTATGATAATGAGTGTCTGCGGGGGTGTTAATTGCTTTACGACACACCCTACAATAGGTATGCTTTATGTTTAAAAGTACGGCCAGTTACGCAGAAGTCTCTAAGATCGCGGCCGTGTATCAGAGCGCTGTGTAATTTTAGGCGAATCGTCGATTCTCGTTTTAACTCACCTTTAAAGCTTTATATATTATTTTTGAGAATACTTCAAAGAGGAGATGGCTGTCTGTCGCAACAGTAAGTGTTTTATTATTATTATTATTATTATAATTGTTATTATTATTATTATTATTATTATTATTACACATAGTTAAGAATGTTTTTATTTATAAACGAATTTATGGGTTTATTGTGGTGAATAAAACAGGTATCTAACGCTACAGGTGATGATGATATTGTGTCTATCCCGGACATCGTAGACGAAATCAGGTTTCTGAACAAGGCAAGCGGTACGTGCGTTGTTATTCTTTATAATTGTTCGATCCTATGTATGATGTGTATGTGTTTAACGCTTTTACTTCTTTTTTTCACAAAGGGTCGAACACAGAAGTCCCGCGAGTCAGGTTTGAAAACCCCGTGCTGGGTAAGATCTGTGATAATGAGATATTTATCTGTTATGTTTAAAAAGCGGTTTAAGATGTTTTCTTACGTATTGTGTTCGTTTGTTTACTGTTCAAGGCTTGTCAAATCTTGTAGACAAGATCGCTGCACCCGAGTTCAAAAATAGTGCTGCGGTCTCCACTGAACTCGGTATACCAACGAACTCTGGAAAGGCCAAGCGTAAAACAGTCGCTCAGGTCCACAGCGCGGGTGTCGCTACGTCTAAACGTAAACGATCAAGATCTCCCCCACGATCGACAGACGGTGTGTAGCATGTATTTTTATTTTTTTTATTTTATTTTTTTTTTTAAAGAGTGTTTCATCATCCTAATTAGTGCCGGTATCCTAAGCAATGTTTTGTGTTTTTTTCCCCAAACAGAGTCATCTGTGAATGAACCGAGCGCTATAGACTCGTGTTTGAATTGGAATCAGGAGCTGTTAGATTCGTGGGACGCATGTGTATTTACCCCGGTTCCCGGAGACGATCTGCCTTCAAACCAAGAAGCATTTGGTCGCGAGGCTACTGATGTTATAGACAATAACAGAGACTCGGCGGAGGTGATACGAACCGGGTTCAAGGCCATCGAGGATCGTACTGCTGGTTTTGAAAAGACTTTTGCCAGCGTCACCGAGCGTCTGGACATTATAGAGAAGAATCAGCGTCTTTATAATCAAAGTCTTGTGGAAACTTTACAAAACCATACCATCACACATAAAAAAATCATAGCAACCCAGAGGCTTCTTGCTGGGGAGATTCGTCGCGTTGATCACAATCAACACCTGACGGCGGAATTGTTAAAACAGTTTGTACAGTTAGTTAAAAACAAGAAACTCGGGTGAGTTGTACAATAAGTATTTTATAACCCCTGTGTGTGTGTGTGTGTGTGTGTGTGTGTGTGTGTGTGTGTGTGTGTGTGTGTGTGTGTGTGTGTGTGTGTGTGCGTTTATTTGCTGGTGTGTATCTGGTTTACGGTGTGTGATTTTTACTAGTTTTTGTTTCAATAATAAAAATGTCAAAGCGGTGTGGTGAAAACTCGTGTAATCTGGGAGCTGCAATTAAATTTAGAAGATGCGACGACGATGATCTGTGTACTTTTGAACAGCGTTGCACCACAGAGACGTTACAGGGTTTAATTCGGACAATGGAGGATCTGAATAGACAGCAGTCTACCACCGATACTTTGTTGGACTTATTAAACATTGTTAGATCAATGGCTGAGGTTCAAACAGAGCCGCTGCCTAATTCGTTTTCAGACATCGGTTCAAATTCGTTGTTAGTCAGCGATTCAAATTCACAGCAGGTGGGGTGCGGGTCGGACAGTCAATCGTTTAATCCTTCGGAACCAAATTTTGGGTTATCCGAAGCAGCTATTGAGTCTATCTTAAGAGAGGGTGGGTCTGTTGGTGATTATACGGTGGTACCGAGACGCAGATTTAATGGTCTGGAGATACGGCGTCGTATAAACATGCGTGTGATAACCGCTCCAGACCTGGCAGCGTACGCTATATTTCTGCATGATATCATGTCTGAAATAGTGTCGTTTTCCAGACTGCTGGCCGGCGATGGGGGCTTAATCAACATTACCTTGAGAGGCCCTAGTCTACCCTCTGACGTTAACGCTGTCTTGTCACCTGATAACGATTACGATTTGCACATATTCACACAACAACTAGAGAACATTATGCAAAGTAATTCTGACGTACGGGCTGATGAATGTCTAGATCTGTACGTGTCTATAGCTCGCGGTAAACACGGTGGCGCTTATCGAAAGATACGTGATTTAGCTCATAACGAGGTGATTGCCAGAAACAGAATGAATCTGTTCTGTCCTAACAACATATCTAACAATCTGTGTTTTGCGATCTGTCTGTCCCATTTTCTACAACCGCATACGTCATGTGGTGAACTCGAGTCGTTAGCAGCGTCTCTACAGAAAACTGCAGGGTATTCGGTACAACAAAAGATAGGGTTTGATGACATCACGCGATTTGAACGGTTGTTACATGTTAAAATAGTGGTGTTCCATAGGACATGTTCTGGTCTGTTGGAACACTTTACGAACAATGACGAGCCTCATAATAAGACCGTGTTCTTGTATTTACACAACGAACATTATTTCTTGATTAAGAACCTAAAAGCATTCATCGGTACACCATACGTGTGCGAATACTGCTATCGTGGTTTTACTAGCCGCAGAGACCACAGGTGTAAATACGTTTGCGATGTATGTAATGCACCTGATTGTCATAAATACGCTGGCAAAACGAGGCAATGTCACGATTGTTTGCGGTACTGCAGATCAACCTACTGTTACAACGCCCATAAACAAATGCAAACAGGACAACCGTACGCTCAGTGTGACGTCACTAAATACTGTCAGAAATGTAATAGGCGATATCACGTCAACGGAGCAGTACCAAAAAAACATGTGTGCCCTGCAGAACACTGTATCCACTGTAAAGCTGAGTTGGTTAATGACGGAGTACACCAATGTTTCATACAACCGATAAAAATGGAACCACCTAGCGACAAATACATTTATTATGATTTTGAGACACAACACACGGACGGTAAACACGTGGCAAATTTCGTATGCGCCATTACATTTAAAGGGGAAGAGTTCACAGCCGCTGGTACAGACTGTATAGATCAACTTGTTAAAAAGTTTAGACAGCCTCATTATCAGAATTACACATGGGTTGCACACAACGCTTCAGGGTTTGACAATTTTATACTGTTGGAATATTTTGCAAAAGCAGGGCTAACACTCCAAATTACTATGCAAGGCTGTCGGATCATCTTAATGTATGATAAGACATTCAAGCAACGTTTCATCGATAGCTACTCTTTCATCCCTATGCGTCTGTCCATGACATCCGCTGCGTTAAATCTAACCTGTGCTGAGAAAGGTCATTTTCCACATCTGTTCAATAGAACCGAAAATGAAGACTACGTAGGCCCATACCCTGATAAGTATTTCTACGGCTATGAGACAATGTCTGACAAAGAGAGGGCTCTGTTTGATGAGTGGTATGTTACGGTGTCGGGTAAGGTTTTTGATTTAAAAAAAGAACTCGCCATGTACGGCAAGAACGATGTCGTTTTGCTCCGTGAGGCATGCATGAAGTACCGTGACGAATTCATACAATGTACCAAACTCGACCCGTTCAGATACACCACTTTAGCAGCGTGCTGCATGGCCGTGTATAAAACCCACTATCTACCTAAAGACACACTAGCTCTGACCCATAACAATGCATACACAAATCAGAACAAGACATATTCAGCCGTTTCCATTGAATGGCTTGAATATGTCAAAACAACACGAGGCGTGAACATTCAGCACGCTTTAAATCATGGAGAGATGGTGATTGGAAAATATCATCTCGATGGTTATTATGAAAAGGATGGTATCAAATATGGGTTCGAATTCAACGGATGCATGTTTCACGGGCATGAATGTCGTTATAACCCAAACCATTTACATCCGTTATCAAAAGTGCCCTACGGTTTGCTCAGAAGACAGTTTGATGATAAGGTCGAAATTTTGGAAAAGGCGTATGGTCTCGATGTTGAGGTGATGTGGGAATGTGATTGGAATAACGCTAAACAGAACGATGTCGCTGTAATGGCGTTTATGTCCACTTACATACATCCTGAACGATTGAAACCGCGCAACGCGCTATTCGGTGGTCGTACTAACGCGTACAAATTGTATCACAAAGCCGACAATAGTGAAAAAATACGATATGTCGACTTTACAAGTTTGTACCCCTTTTGCCAGGCCAAAAAATGTTACCCCATAGGACATCCACAAATAATTTTCAAGGATTTTGAACCTCTTGAAAATTATTATGGGTTTGTCAAGGCTACAGTACTGCCACCGCGAAAACTGCTTCACCCCGTCCTTCCCTATAGGACCGGTGGTAAGCTTATGTTTCCACTTTGTCGTACATGCGCCGAACATCAGAATCAGACAGACCCGTGTGGTCATACTGATGAGGAAAGAGCTATTTCAGGGTGTTGGGTCAGCATAGAGCTGTTGAAAGGTGTGGAAAAGGGTTATATTGTAACGAACGTGGACGAGGTGTGGCATTTTCCACAACGGTCAGAAACTTTGTTTTGTGATTATGTTAAAACATTTTTACAATATAAACAAGAGGCCAGCGGTTTCCCCGCACACGTTATGACAGACGCAGACAAGGAATCCTACATCTCAGACTACTTTGAGAAAGAGGGGATTAAGATGGACGCCGGTAAGATAAGTCGCAATCCAGCACGGCGTTCTATTAACAAACTTCTGCTGAACTCACTTTGGGGTCGTTTCTCCATGCGTGAAAACTTGCCGTGTACAGAGTTAATTTCGGATCCGGAACAATTTACACAGCACATATTCGGTGACGGGTATGATGTTAAACACTTTTCCTTCGTTTCAGACAGCGTGGCTCTAATTCAGTGGTGTTATGCGGATGGGAAAGGGGGGCAGACTCGCGACATCAACATCTTTCTCGGGGCTTTCACAACAGCTCATGCCCGTCTAGAACTTTACGAATTAATGGACAAATTGGGTGACAGGCTGTTGTACAGTGACACAGACAGTGTGATCTTTACATCTAGAGAGGGCGACTGGGAACCTCCGTTGGGCCCCTATCTCGGTAATTTAACTGACGAGGTTGGTGCTGGTGATCATATTGTAGAATTTTGTTCAGGCGGTCCGAAAACATACGGCTACCGCACTGCGAAGGGTAAGGTTTGCATGAAAGCCAAAGGTGTCACGCTCAACGCAGTAAATTCAAAAGCCATTAGATTAGACACCCTGATTGGACTTGTCGATCACTACGTCGTGGGGGAGGATAATAGTCGTCATATACTGGCATACACAGATACCATTGTACGTAATAAAAAACAATTCACACTACACAACAGGTCAGTTGTTAAAAAGTTTAAGGTTGTGTACAACAAACGCTTACTGCTCCCAGATTTCACAACGATCCCATATGGCTTCTGACAATCTCTTTGGACATAGGGGTGTGCGAGACACAGAGGGGTTTGATTTCCGATTACATCACCCTTTCTCGTGTGTGATAAGCGGTCCTTCAAACTCGGGGAAGTCATATTTTGTAAAAATGTTGTTGCAAAATGCTGTACATTTGATATCTAAAAAAATTGAAAATATTGTGTATATTTATGATTGTTGGCAACCGTTGTATGATGAATTGTTGAAAATGTACAAAATAAAATTTGTTGAAGGATTACCACAGACTCTGAATGATGATGCTCTGTTTCCGACCAACGCGGTTAATTTGTTAATCCTCGATGATCTGATGAAAGAGGCCAGCGGGAGCAACGAAGTGGAGAAGGTCTTTACCCAATATGTACATCATAGAAATCTTAGCGCTATTTATATTGTACAGAATTTATTTTGCCAAGGGAAATCCAGTAGGACCATCAGTTTAAACACGAATTATCTAATGTTGTTTAAAAATCCCAGAGATGCTAATCAAGTCAGTGTTCTAGGAAGACAAATGTATCCAGGCAACACAAAATTTTTTATGGAATGTTATCGAGACGCAACCAGCAAGCCTTTCGGGTATCTGCTGATTGATTATAAAACAAAAACTCCCGAACACTATCGGCTCAGAACAGATTTACTTGCGCCACACCCTGTGGTATATCTCCAGAAAAGAAGATAGCGAAATGTCAGCCAGACTTTGTAGAAACCTGCCGCTTTTAAAAATATTATTAAAAGCGTCACCCAAACAAAGACGGATTATTTTACAAACTGCCACAGACGAGCTCATTGCGACATTGTGTGAAGTAGCTCTTAACGTTCTCTACGGCAACATACCTCTCACATCTCAACAATACCAGAAGCTCAGAAGAAGGAAAAGCGTAATCAAATTTGTAGCGGATAAGACTGTTGGTGTTAAAAGAAAGAGACGTGTAATAAATCAACAGGGGGGATTTCTTCTACCGCTCTTAAGCGTAGCTATCCCTTTCATCTCCAGCCTGATTGCATCTAGATAACAGAGGGAATGGAGTACGCAGAGAAAATGTTTTTAGTCCCGCAGCACCAGTTGGACAAACTAAAGACCGGGACAGCACGCGAATCTATTCAACAAATCGTGGAGAATGATTTGGACATTGCTATAAGAAATATCTTGCACCGCTCTGACTTGGACAGTTATGAAAAAGCGAAGCTGTACACAAACGTTTTACAGCGCTTTTTAACAGTCGCTAGACAAGGGGACCGTGAAAACAGCACATTAACATTGACACCTATGCAGACTGAGCATCCTGAACAAGAAAAGCCGTCTGCGCCGCCCGGCGTAAAACACCACGACGGTCTAGATAACGTCGCGGCGGATATTTTGAAGAATATTCCGCAGAGGAGTGTAAAAAACGCTCGCTACATTTTAGATAAAATGTCTAAAATGAGAGATGTCACATCTTGGGACGATTCGGGGGAGTTTGTGTTTAACGGTAGAACTATTCCCGGCTCACATATGCTCGATTTAGTTAAAGGCATCACGGCTCCGCAAAAGATTTCCGATGCCCGAAGACCTGTCGGCTGGCTCGAATTTCTGGAGGCTTTTGCTACTTTAAACATACCATACTCAACGGTGCCAAACCATTCTGTCAGACACGCAATTAAATCTTTCAAAACCAAATCGACTTCGCCTATAACCAACTCGTCTAAGAGGCGTAAAAAAGAGAAAATACTTCCGAGCACACCATCAGCACAATCAAATTATTCAGATGGCCCTGTATTCAAATCACCCACTCTTGACCCGAGGCAGTGGCTGCGTTTTTAATCCACGAGTTTTCTTTTGTTTATGATCTTGTTATTATCTGTATTGCTGTATGTGGTGTTTGTATAACAATAATAATAATGATGTTAATAATAATAATAAAGAGTCAAAAAAGAAGAAGAAATCTATTTTCTTTGTTTTTATTGAAAATATCTAGTGTTAGACATAAACATTTCACCTGTCTGAACACAACGAATACATTTGAAAACATTTTCATTACAAAGACCTTTTTTTAGTTTTAGTTTTTTCATAAATGCTGACACCATCTTGTCGTTTTTAATAAAATCGCCGGTATACATCTTCAGCACTCGGTCATAATCATGTCCCTTCACCATGTGATAGAGAAAAAACACACAATGCTGCCCGCAGGTCTCTGATGAAAAATCTTGGACCTGTACTGCTGAATGTTGAATCACTCTAGAATTTCGGTTTAAAAAGTTTTTGATATTCTGTGGAAAACGATTGTCATCTGGTTTATTACCAAAGCTGTCGAAAAAACAACCCACGCCGACCTCGTTTATGTAGATGGCTAGCCAGTGTTCACCCGGGAGTCCTGAAGGATGCGTGTTGATTATCACCATGGATGGTAATTTTCTCAAGGGGGCTTTTGGTAGGTGGTCACACGGTAGTACGCCGAGAAAATGGGTGTTACACGAGATCTTATCCATTATTGCCGTAAGCTGGATGGTGTCCATTCTGCCTATTAATAGTAATCAACCAGGATCTGTCTGCGATTTGACACTTCGATGATGCTGTCAAATATGGCATAAACGATTAAGTTGATCGTTCGGGGTAGAGGTTGTCTAAAACGTGCTTCTAGCCTAATGTTCCCAGACTTGATAAGCGACACGTGTTGACTGCAGTCTTCGTCCGGCGTGAGATTAAACGCATAAAGGGTATACCCATGCAGAAAATCCTCCCTATCAATAGCTAGAGGTTGATTTTTAAGATGCTTTCCAGAAGCCAGCGCTAACTGGTAAAATTCGCGTACCGCAGAGCCACTTCCATATTCAGGCTGCAGGGGTTTAGCGGGGTGTTGTTGGCCGTCCAGATAAACTGCCAAAAATTCTAGGTCATAGTTTTTAAAGGCGAACGGATTTTTATCATACGAGCCTGTAAACGCATCATTATCAACCATAGCCAGAACAACGGATTTTGGTAGAGTTCCTAAGAACAAGTTTTCTTGATTACAAACACGTGAACCTACAGGGATTGAGAAGTTTTTCACACACACCCTGTCGATGGGGTATTTGGCTGGCGTCGAGAGCAATGCTTGCGCGTGCCCCAATCTCACACCTGGTGATACCGACACTTTTTTCACAAACAGTGAAGCTGACACGATGTTTAGTTTATAGGCCACAGCGCCGCTCCTCATCAAACAGAATTCATCTTTCGCCCTCGTCATGCGAATTTTAATGTCCACGCCGTTAAGCATTAGTTTTTCTTGAAAGAATATGTCACTGTGAATGGGGGCCAGTAGTTCAACAACGTTGCTGGCGTTGGTAAATGCAGCTCGTTTGGTCAAACCTCTGTTACCGCCGGCGGGGTCCGTTACGTCCATGTGACCGGCGGTGTCTTTGTAAAAGAGCCCCGCTGAAAACAGCGTTTCAAGAGCGTCTTTACCATAATTGGTGAGACACTCTATTATGCATCGATAAGGATATGTGTTGGAACTTTGTGATATGAGACGGTCTCCAAGCGACACGTCCACTTGTGAAAATATCGTAGATCCGGCATAGTTAATAAGCCCCACGGGGGCTCCGTCTGCTATGTCTGTGCCGTCTGCGTTAGTGATTTTGAGACGCAAAAAAACCAAGGTGTTGTTTAGGTCCACATAATCCTCGCCAGTCCCCGCTATAAAAAACTCCAGAGGCGATGTTTCTGATATTGCTGACAACGGTGGCACTTCTATATATGTATTTTTTTCAATAACGGTCTGTGTTAATGGTACTGTGAATAGGTCCAGCTCGGTTTTTAAACATTCTTCTGACATATTGTGTAGTAAAGACATGGTCTAAAATATTGTTTTAACGCAGGTCTTTGGTCTTTTTGCTGTAGAGCTGGTTGGCGTCTTCTTGTGCTTGCGTTTTACAACTGACGATTTCTTTGTGTTATGTTTTCTTTTCTTCGTCGTTTGGCCACTCCTCCGAGTCCCTGGCGGTTTAGATGCTCTTCTGCGAGCCATCACCATTAGTCCGGATCCATCTTGAGTGTTATTATTGTTGTTGTTATTATTATTAAATGTATGCGATAATGTATTGCTAACAACATCGCTTAGTATGTTTTTTGCTGCTGATTTAAGATGTGGTTTGGCTATGGTAAAACCGCGTTTTAGCAAAGGAATGGCCATTCTAAAGAGACCTCTAAACACACCCCCTAACCCGGCTCCGTACATAACTCCGCCCCCTGCATAACCGGGGAGACCATTCCCCGCTTGATTCTGGTAATATTGCACGTAACGCAAAGGGTCTGTGTGGTGATTGTTGAAATATGCCATTATGATTATTTTTTAAACAAATTGTTTCACAGGCCTAAAATGCAGCTTGGCACACACCTTCCCGTAACTGAAGCGCACGTCTCGATTTTGATCGTCTTTCACCTGTATGGTTATCTCACTGACGGACGATTTATTAACCGATACGTAGTGTGGGGTGTCGTATCTAACACTAACATTCTTGTGGTTCTCCCCCTCTATATGTACACATCTCAGTAGCGGCACGTAGAAATCCCCCACGTTCTGGTATTCTATGATATCGGTATAAATATACATACTGTAAAACCCCGCGTTAATATCAGCCTGAAAAGGTGCATAAGTCATGCCAGATCTTTCAACAGCATGGTCCGTAGTTTCAATAGCAACTCCCGGTTTTAATCCTAAAATGTTGGCCACCTTTCCATAAAATGTCAGCGATGTCTTCGGGGGGCCTTTGAGAAAAATTTTATTTTTAACATGGTCATAGCCGAGACTCGCACGTTGTGTGAGAGTCGCGTTGATCTCCCTGATCAAAAAAACGACGTCGTCATAATATCCAGTCTTTAACCTGTAAGATGCGTTTGATATACTGCCTTCAATATTATATTCGGTGACCCGATTCTCAGTCTTCGTTGTTTCACCACAGTTGAAAATGAACGTAGCATCTTCCTCATTAAATGTGTACCACGACAGCGGATATTCAAATTCGATTAACCCGACTTGCCATTCTCCTTTTAGATTGATAGTTTTCGATAATCGAGTTGTATAACACGAGATACTATTTTCCGGATAAACGGTCCTTGAGGCATTACAGGGAAGCGTTACATAAAAACCACCAGCAGTCATGGTTGGTTTTTACATGAATGTGTGCCGTCTACGAGGTTTCGTCTGTTTATATGGGGTTCTGTACATCGACCAATTCTTTCTGGTCGATCCACGATGCGAATTTTGAGGGCCATCCGAGCCATCTAACCAATACCATTGTTTTTCGACCTTGTTTCTTCTTGTCTAAAATTTTTTCCACTTTAAATGTTTTGTTTTTGTTCACAAATATTTTTTGTAATTCCTCTTCATAAAATACACCATCGATGACATCGCCGTCATAATCACACAACCTATAGACGGGACGTTCGCGTGATATGCATTCTGTTATAGTGAAAAACTCGTGCGTGTAGTTTTCTTTATAACCTTTTGCGAACGGCCCTCTTACTTTAGAAATTCTAACAATGTCGCCAACTTTATATTTAAATTTAGGGGTTACGCCGGGGCCGTCTTTAGATCCATATAGGTTTTTATACACGGCAGATTCATTTTCTTTGGACACATCAATAGGTCTCATCTTAATGCTCCTGTGATAGCTGGCGTTGTATCCGTCCGTGATGTCTTGTAGAACATCGATATAGCGTTTGGAGTTTGTAGCAGTTAAATATCTCCACATCCGACCTTTTAAGGTTCTATTAAACCGCTCGACGATGCACGCTTTTAAATCGGTGGCTGTTGCAAAATGTTCTATGTTGTACTTTTTTGTCATGCTTTGAAAATGTTTATTAAAAAATTCTTTCCCATTATCTGTCTGTAGTTTACGGGGCACCCTGCCCTCATCCAGTATAGATTGGAAAGCTTTAGACACCTCGACACCGGATTTGTTTTTTAAAACCCGAGTCCACGCATATTTACTAAACATGTCTATGCACGTCAACAGAAAATGAACGTTGTCGTTTTCCTTGGCGTATGCAGACATATCGACCAGATCTGCCTGAAACTGCATATCAATACCATAAACAAAAACACGATTTCTTTTGTATTTTAGCGGTGCAGTTCTGTGTAACGTGTAAGCATCCTCGCCGGCGAGCCAATCCGAAACTTGTTTATCTGTTAGACGAACCCCTGTTTCCTTTAAAACACCGTCTTTTAAACGTTTTTTACCACCAAAAGACCCCGCATTTGAAGGTGTGTAATAGACTTTTTTCAGGTCTGCTGTCATGTCTCCTGACATGTCGACACTTTAACAAGTACAATAGAATAACACAGATGGTCTTAAACGTCTTGGTATTTATTTCAGTAAAAGATCATAAACGTTATCATACATCATCATTGAGGGAGTGTAGGAATTTTATACACATCACAATGTTTTTGTCAACCACATACGCTATAAATGCGTCTATTATTTCACAGACATCTGTCTGGTCATTTCTCGACATCAGAATTTCACACACATCATACACATACGTACACATACATAAAATGTCTGCAATTCTAATACGTGTCCCACATTCAGTCACAATATCTAGTATTTTTGTGATAGAAACCAAAATCGGTTCGCATGCGTTAATACACATATGTACCAAAGCAGTCCAATCACACACCGTACCTCGCACAAGACACATCTGATTCACGAGATTTGTTAGACGTCTCGGGTCAACATCGCATCCGTTTACAACTACGGATACACCAACACGGTCCGTAAGGCATTTGTACAACAGACCGGACATCTCGCACCTAATACGGCGTTTAAGCAGACTCTTTGCTAATCCTGTAGCGCTGCACACATTCCCCATCTCAAACGGTTGGTGCGACCCCCTTCCAGCTGTCCACGGCGTCGTAGACGATCTGCTCGCTGCTGACATCCACAAGTTTCTCTCTGACCTCGTTGAGCCTTTGCACGATGTACACTTCGTCCCGCAGCTCGTGTAGAACGGCATCCACCGATCCTTGAATTCTCTGTGGGTTAACCCTCAAACCAAACCGACTCAAGGCTTGAGCGATGAAATGTTTAAGCCCTGGTTTGAGCAGATCACGCGATAGTTCCTCAAAGTATTTGTCAAAGAAATACGCGTCAGGTTCGAAGAGACAAGAGTGTCTAAGCTGACTCGGATGATCCACTTCGCACCCCAAACAGAGATCTTTCAGTTTTTTATTGATAACATGCTCCAGAAGGACCACGACTGTCGCTTTTATAATCTTGAACGCGTCAGATCGAATACAGCCGTCTGTGTCATCAACACCGATGTAGGCCGAGGCGCCAGTTAAAGAGCCGCTGATTCCGTACGGAGTTGTGAGGAAACTTAGGTTGTGATATCCTAATTCCTTGCAGAAATTATCCAACCACTTGTTGTCGTATGCTTGCGGAGTGGATTCTAGCGTTGTCGCGTTGTCGTCGGGCAGAGCCGGCGCTGTCTCCGGGGTGTTGCTGTAGCAGGCGTATGTAGAATCTTGAGACATCTTCGTAATATGTGTTTAATTGTGACACAGGCCACCCCGTTTTAATCATCACAGCATGAGGGCGGTCTTAAGAGAGGATCTCCGGAGTTGGTAACGCCCTGCTCGGGGTTAAACGACAGTTCCTTTACAACCCCATCGCCCACACGAAGATTTTTTGACAAACTAATACATTGTTGTTTTTTTCTCGGAGCGAAAGTTAGCTCCTCAATCTTTTCCTCAGAGTCTCTTATAGGCGTGATGCAGAACCGTCTTCTAGAGATATTAGGAGTTCTCGGTGTAGCCATTGTTGCAGTTAGTTACAGACTGTCTTCTGTGTTTAACCATAATGTCTTAACAAACTATTTAAAACCCCATTAACACCCCCGCAGACACTCATTATCATAAACAATCTGTAGGATCACACCACGACCCCCCTAGTCATAAAAAACTCTTTGGTCAGGAAGAAACAAAGAGCCATAAATTAAGCACTCCTAGAGAAACGCAGGCCTGTCATGGACGAGGCCATAAATCAGCCCTCTAGTTCTACCGCCGTGATTGACATTTTGACAGAACGTACTGGCTACGTTGAAAACATGTGAATGGGTGTGTTTAGAGAGACAGAGAGAGAGGCGTGTCTGAAAACACGTATGTGTGGGCGGGGTTTAGCGAGAGTGAGGCGTCTCCGTTTAACTTTATTACTGCTTAACACAGCGACTGGAAGACATCTCTGGAAAATACTGCTCTCCTAGTTTAAACATTACGGAGATTCTTTTAGCCAGCACTTTAACATTTTTACCTCGTAAGGATCTTTGTTTAGAAGTCGTGTAATACGCGCTATTCTTTTTAAACAGCTCTTTTAACCATTTTTACCTCCTAAAGTTTTTATGTGTTTTTTGGGAAACCTGGTAATACGGATTCTTTTTAAACATCTCTTTTGATCATTTTTTACATCCTGAAGGTTTGTGTTTAGAATGTATGTAATACAAACGATTATTTTAAACAGATTCTTTTTTCTAAAAAAGACGCTTTAACTCCTAAACTTTTTATTCAAAGGTAAAACGGGATCCCTAAAAAACATAATCAACAATTGTTTTCATTTATTTCACAAAACAAATATTCTACTCATATATGTACACATTCAAACATCATGCTTTTCTAACAATGTGTTTACACAAACGAAATAACGCCACAAAGTAACACAAACACAGCCCCATATTAAAAACATTATTTCTTTTCAGACGTATTTCACCCCACCAAAAACCAAACTCATTAACATAAACACCTTTTGTCGGGAGGGGGACTATTCCCCCCAACACACACCTCTCCACAACACCCCCAGACACAAAGGAGCCAGATTGACCATCTGATAAACTCCATAGGGTTACCCCCCTCACCACCCCTACAGACCTGCCAGTCAGGGAAGCACAGAGGGTCATAAATTATCACACACAACACTTTGATTGACAGTTTGACAGAAAGTGTATGATATAACTACTACTTAGACATAATAAGTCACTTTTTTCACCTTATCATACTTTTTAATCAACTTTTGCATTTTAATGTAAACAATGATATTTCGTAATATTTTGGGTCAGAAACATTTCATAGTACTATACTATGTCTAACTATGTGAAAAAAATCAAATTGGAGCAGGTCGGGCATCTGATTATATGAGTTTGTTAGAAAAACCACTTTCCTTTGCTCCTAGCGCCTTCTCGTTCGCTCTATAGCGTTTTGAGCGGATAAAGAGCACAAGTGTGTAAGGAGACACAGGATGAATGCAAACTAGTTTTGTTATGGTACTTTTGATTCAAAGTGACTGTCTAGACATAATAAGTCACTTTTTTCACCTTATCATACTTTTTAATCAACTTTTGCATTTTAATGTAAACAATGATATTTCGTAATATTTTGGGTCAGAAACATTTCATAGTACTATACTATGTCTAACTATGTGAAAAAAATCAAATTGGAGCAGGTCGGGCATCTGATTATATGAGTTTGTTAGAAAAACCACTTTCCTTTGCTCCTAGCGCCTTCTCGTTCGCTCTATAGCGTTTTGAGCGGATAAAGAGCACAGGTGTGTAAGGAGACACAGGATGAATGCAAACTAGTTTTGTTATGATACTTTTGATTCAAAGTGACTGTCTAGACATAAAATGTCACTTTTTTCACCTTATCATACTTTTTCATCAACTTTTGCATTTTAATGTAAACAATGATATTTCGTAATATTTTGGGTCAGAAACATTTCATAGTACTATACTATGTCTAACTATGTGAAAAAAATCAAATTGGAGTAGGTCGGGCAACTGATTATATGAGTTTGTTAGAACAACCACTTTCCTTTGCTCCTAGCGCCTTCTCGTTCGCTCTATAGCGTTTTGCGCGGATAAAGAGCACAAGTGTGTAAGGAGACACAGGATGAATGCAAACTAGTTTTGTTATGGTACTTTTGATTCAAAGTGACTGTCTAGACATAATAAGTCACTTTTTTCACCTTATCATACTTTTTAATCAACTTTTGCATTTTAATGTAAACAATGATATTTCGTAATATTTTGGGTCAGAAACATTTCATAGTACTATACTATGTCTAACTATGTGAAAAAAATCAAATTGGAGCAGGTCGGGCATCTGATTATATGAGTTTGTTAGAAAAACCACTTTCCTTTGCTCCTAGCGCCTTCTCGTTCGCTCTATAGCGTTTTGAGCGGATAAAGAGCACAGGTGTGTAAGGAGACACAGGATGAATGCAAACTAGTTTTGTTATGATACTTTTGATTCAAAGTGACTGTCTAGACATAAAATGTCACTTTTTTCACCTTATCATACTTTTTCATCAACTTTTGCATTTTAATGTAAACAATGATATTTCGTAATATTTTGGGTCAGAAACATTTCATAGTACTATACTATGTCTAACTATGTGAAAAAAATCAAATTGGAGTAGGTCGGGCAACTGATTATATGAGTTTGTTAGAACAACCACTTTCCTTTGCTCCTAGCGCCTTCTCGTTCGCTCTATAGCGTTTTGCGCGGATAAAGAGCACAAGTGTGTAAGGAGACACAGGATGAATGCAAACTAGTTTTGTTATGGTACTTTTGATTCAAAG
Organism: Ictalurus punctatus; assembly: GCF_001660625.3. Lineage (NCBI taxonomy): Eukaryota > Metazoa > Chordata > Actinopteri > Siluriformes > Ictaluridae > Ictalurus > Ictalurus punctatus. The sequence goes on from NC_030427.2 coordinate 6,579,801, forward strand.
TGACTGTCTAGACATAAAATGTCACTTTTTTCACCTTATCATACTTTTTCATCAACTTTTGCATTTTAATGTAAACAATGATATTTCGTAATATTTTGGGTCAGAAACATTTCATAGTACTATACTATGTGAAAAAACTCAAATTGGAGTAGGTCGGGCAACTGATTATATGAGTTTGTTAGAAAAACCACTTTCCTTTGCTCCTAGCGCCTTCTCGTTCGCTCTATAGCGTTTTGAGCGGATAAAGAGCACAAGAGTGTAAGGAGACACAGGATGAATGCAAACTAGTTTTGTTATGATACTTTTGATTCAAAGTGACTGTCTAGACATAAAATGTCACTTTTTTCACCTTATCATACTTTTTCATCAACTTTTGCATTTTAATGTAAACAATCATATTTCGTAATATTTTGGGTCAGAAACATTTCATAGTACTATACTATGTCTAACTATGTGAAAAAAATCAAATTGGAGTAGGTCGGGCAACTGATTATATGAGTTTGTTAGAAAAACCACTTTCCTTTGCTCCTAGCGCCTTCTCGTTCGCTCTATAGCGTTTTGAGCGGATAAAGAGCACAAGAGTGTAAGGAGACACAGGATGAATGCAAACTAGTTTTGTTATGATACTTTTGATTCAAAGTGACTGTCTAGACATAAAATGTCACTTTTTTCACCTTATCATACTTTTTCATCAACTTTTGCATTTTAATGTAAACAATCATATTTCGTAATATTTTGGGTCAGAAACATTTCATAGTACTATACTATGTCTAACTATGTGAAAAAAATCAAATTGGAGTAGGTCGGGCAACTGATTATATGAGTTTGTTAGAAAAACCACTTTCCTTTGCTCCTAGCGCCTTCTCGTTCGCTCTATAGCGTTTTGAGCGGATAAAGAGCACAAGTGTGTAAGGAGACACAGGATGAATGCAAACTAGTTTTGTTATGGTACTTTTGATTCAAAGTGACTGTCTAGACATAATAAGTCACTTTTTTCACCTTATCATACTTTTTAATCAACTTTTGCATTTTAATGTAAACAATGATATTTCGTAATATTTTGGGTCAGAAACATTTCATAGTACTATACTATGTCTAACTATGTGAAAAAAATCAAATTGGAGTAGGTCGGGCAACTGATTATATGAGTTTGTTAGAAAAACCACTTTCCTTTGCTCCTAGCGCCTTCTCGTTCGCTCTATAGCGTTTTGAGCGGAAAAAGAGCACAAGTGTGTAAGGAGACACAGGATGAATGCAAACTAGTTTTGTTATGGTACTTTTGATTCAAAGTGACTGTCTAGACATAAAATGTCACTTTTTTCACCTTATCATACTTTTTCATCAACTTTTGCATTTTAATGTAAACAATGTTATTTCGTAATATTTTGGGTCAGAAACATTTCATAGTACTATACTATGTCTAACTATGTGAAAAAAATCAAATTGGAGTTGGTCGGGCAACTGATTATATGAGTTTGTTAGAAAAACCACTTTCCTTTGCTCCTAGCGCCTTCTCGTTCGCTCTATAGCGTTTTGAGCGGATAAAGAGCACAGGTGTGTAAGGAGACACAGGATGAATGCAAACTAGTTTTGTTATGATACTTTTGATTCAAAGTGACTGTCTAGACATAAAATGTCACTTTTTTCACCTTATCATACTTTTTCATCAACTTTTGCATTTTAATGTAAACAATGATATTTCGTAATATTTTGGGTCAGAAACATTTCATAGTACTATACTATGTCTAACTATGTGAAAAAAATCAAATTGGAGTAGGTCGGGCAACTGATTATATGAGTTTGTTCGAAAAACCACTTTCCTTTGCTCCTAGCGCCTTCTCGTTCGCTCTATAGCGTTTTGAGCGGATAAAGAGCACAAGTGTGTAAGGAGACACAGGATGAATGCAAACTAGTTTTGTTATGGTACTTTTGATTCAAAGTGACTGTCTAGACATAAAATGTCACTTTTTTCACCTTATCATACTTTTTCATCAACTTTTGCATTTTAATGTAAACAATGTTATTTCGTAATATTTTGGGTCAGAAACATTTCATAGTACTATACTATGTCTAACTATGTGAAAAAAATCAAATTGGAGCAGGTCGGGCATCTGATTATATGAGTTTGTTAGAAAAACCACTTTCCTTTGCTCCTAGCGCCTTCTCGTTCGCTCTATAGCGTTTTGAGCGGATAAAGAGCACAAGAGTGTAAGGAGACACAGGATGAATGCAAACTAGTTTTGTTATGATACTTTTGATTCAAAGTGACTGTCTAGACATAAAATGTCACTTTTTTCACCTTATCATACTTTTTCATCAACTTTTGCATTTTAATGTAAACAATGTTATTTCGTAATATTTTGGGTCAGAAACATTTCATAGTACTATACTATGTCTAACTATGTGAAAAAAATCAAATTGGAGTAGGTCGGGCAACTGATTATATGAGTTTGTTAGAAAAACCACTTTCCTTTGCTCCTAGCGCCTTCTCGTTCGCTCTATAGCGTTTTGAGCGGATAAAGAGCACAAGTGTGTAAGGAGACACAGGATGAATGCAAACTAGTTTTGTTATGGTACTTTTGATTCAAAGTGACTGTCTAGACATAATAAGTCACTTTTTTCACCTTATCATACTTTTTAATCAACTTTTGCATTTTAATGTAAACAATGATATTTCGTAATATTTTGGGTCAGAAACATTTCATAGTACTATACTATGTCTAACTATGTGAAAAAAATCAAATTGGAGTAGGTCGGGCAACTGATTATATGAGTTTGTTAGAAAAACCACTTTCCTTTGCTCCTAGCGCCTTCTCGTTCGCTCTATAGCGTTTTGAGCGGATAAAGAGCACAGGTGTGTAAGGAGACACAGGATGAATGGAATCTAGTTTTGTTATGGTACTTTTGATTCAAAGTGACTGTCTAGACATAATAAGTCACTTTTTTCACCTTATCATACTTTTTCATCAACTTTTGCATTTTAATGTAAACAATGATATTTCGTAATATTTTGGGTCAGAAACATTTCATAGTACTATACTATGTCTAACTATGTGAAAAAAATCAAATTGGAGTAGGTCGGGCAACTGATTATATGAGTTTGTTCGAAAAACCACTTTCCTTTGCTCCTAGCGCCTTCTCGTTCGCTCTATAGCGTTTTGAGCGGATAAAGAGCACAAGTGTGTAAGGAGACACAGGATGAATGCAAACTAGTTTTGTTATGGTACTTTTGATTCAAAGTGACTGTCTAGACATAAAATGTCACTTTTTTCACCTTATCATACTTTTTCATCAACTTTTGCATTTTAATGTAAACAATGTTATTTCGTAATATTTTGGGTCAGAAACATTTCATAGTACTATACTATGTCTAACTATGTGAAAAAAATCAAATTGGAGCAGGTCGGGCATCTGATTATATGAGTTTGTTAGAAAAACCACTTTCCTTTGCTCCTAGCGCCTTCTCGTTCGCTCTATAGCGTTTTGAGCGGATAAAGAGCACAAGAGTGTAAGGAGACACAGGATGAATGCAAACTAGTTTTGTTATGATACTTTTGATTCAAAGTGACTGTCTAGACATAAAATGTCACTTTTTTCACCTTATCATACTTTTTCATCAACTTTTGCATTTTAATGTAAACAATGTTATTTCGTAATATTTTGGGTCAGAAACATTTCATAGTACTATACTATGTCTAACTATGTGAAAAAAATCAAATTGGAGTAGGTCGGGCAACTGATTATATGAGTTTGTTAGAAAAACCACTTTCCTTTGCTCCTAGCGCCTTCTCGTTCGCTCTATAGCGTTTTGAGCGGATAAAGAGCACAAGTGTGTAAGGAGACACAGGATGAATGCAAACTAGTTTTGTTATGGTACTTTTGATTCAAAGTGACTGTCTAGACATAATAAGTCACTTTTTTCACCTTATCATACTTTTTAATCAACTTTTGCATTTTAATGTAAACAATGATATTTCGTAATATTTTGGGTCAGAAACATTTCATAGTACTATACTATGTCTAACTATGTGAAAAAAATCAAATTGGAGTAGGTCGGGCAACTGATTATATGAGTTTGTTAGAAAAACCACTTTCCTTTGCTCCTAGCGCCTTCTCGTTCGCTCTATAGCGTTTTGAGCGGATAAAGAGCACAGGTGTGTAAGGAGACACAGGATGAATGGAAACTAGTTTTGTTATGGTACTTTTGATTCAAAGTGACTGTCTAGACATAATAAGTCACTTTTTTCACCTTATCATACTTTTTCATCAACTTTTGCATTTTAATGTAAACAATGATATTTCGTAATATTTTGGGTCAGAAACATTTCATAGTACTATACTATGTCTAACTATGTGAAAAAAATCAAATTGGAGCAGGTCGGGCATCTGATTATATGAGTTTGTTAGAAAAACCACTTTCCTTTGCTCCTAGCGCCTTCTCGTTCGCTCTATAGCGTTTTGAGCGGATAAAGAGCACAAGAGTGTAAGGAGACACAGGATGAATGCAAACTAGTTTTGTTATGATACTTTTGATTCAAAGTGACTGTCTAGACATAAAATGTCACTTTTTTCACCTTATCATACTTTTTCATCAACTTTTGCATTTTAATGTAAACAATGTTATTTCGTAATATTTTGGGTCAGAAACATTTCATAGTACTATACTATGTCTAACTATGTGAAAAAAATCAAATTGGAGTTGGTCGGGCAACTGATTATATGAGTTTGTTAGAAAAACCACTTTCCTTTGCTCCTAGCGCCTTCTCGTTCGCTCTATAGCGTTTTGAGCGGATAAAGAGCACAGGTGTGTAAGGAGACACAGGATGAATGCAAACTAGTTTTGTTATGATACTTTTGATTCAAAGTGACTGTCTAGACATAAAATGTCACTTTTTTCACCTTATCATACTTTTTCATCAACTTTTGCATTTTAATGTAAACAATGATATTTCGTAATATTTTGGGTCAGAAACATTTCATAGTACTATACTATGTCTAACTATGTGAAAAAAATCAAATTGGAGTAGGTCGGGCAACTGATTATATGAGTTTGTTCGAAAAACCACTTTCCTTTGCTCCTAGCGCCTTCTCGTTCGCTCTATAGCGTTTTGAGCGGATAAAGAGCACAAGTGTGTAAGGAGACACAGGATGAATGCAAACTAGTTTTGTTATGGTACTTTTGATTCAAAGTGACTGTCTAGACATAAAATGTCACTTTTTTCACCTTATCATACTTTTTCATCAACTTTTGCATTTTAATGTAAACAATGTTATTTCGTAATATTTTGGGTCAGAAACATTTCATAGTACTATACTATGTCTAACTATGTGAAAAAAATCAAATTGGAGCAGGTCGGGCATCTGATTATATGAGTTTGTTAGAAAAACCACTTTCCTTTGCTCCTAGCGCCTTCTCGTTCGCTCTATAGCGTTTTGAGCGGATAAAGAGCACAAGAGTGTAAGGAGACACAGGATGAATGCAAACTAGTTTTGTTATGATACTTTTGATTCAAAGTGACTGTCTAGACATAAAATGTCACTTTTTTCACCTTATCATACTTTTTCATCAACTTTTGCATTTTAATGTAAACAATGTTATTTCGTAATATTTTGGGTCAGAAACATTTCATAGTACTATACTATGTCTAACTATGTGAAAAAAATCAAATTGGAGTAGGTCGGGCAACTGATTATATGAGTTTGTTAGAAAAACCACTTTCCTTTGCTCCTAGCGCCTTCTCGTTCGCTCTATAGCGTTTTGAGCGGATAAAGAGCACAAGTGTGTAAGGAGACACAGGATGAATGCAAACTAGTTTTGTTATGGTACTTTTGATTCAAAGTGACTGTCTAGACATAATAAGTCACTTTTTTCACCTTATCATACTTTTTAATCAACTTTTGCATTTTAATGTAAACAATGATATTTCGTAATATTTTGGGTCAGAAACATTTCATAGTACTATACTATGTCTAACTATGTGAAAAAAATCAAATTGGAGTAGGTCGGGCAACTGATTATATGAGTTTGTTAGAAAAACCACTTTCCTTTGCTCCTAGCGCCTTCTCGTTCGCTCTATAGCGTTTTGAGCGGATAAAGAGCACAAGTGTGTAAGGAGACACAGGATGAATGCAAACTAGTTTTGTTATGGTACTTTTGATTCAAAGTGACTGTCTAGACATAAAATGTCACTTTTTTCACCTTATCATACTTTTTCATCAACTTTTGCATTTTAATGTAAACAATGTTATTTCGTAATATTTTGGGTCAGAAACATTTCATAGTACTATACTATGTCTAACTATGTGAAAAAAATCAAATTGGAGTTGGTCGGGCAACTGATTATATGAGTTTGTTAGAAAAACCACTTTCCTTTGCTCCTAGCGCCTTCTCGTTCGCTCTATAGCGTTTTGAGCGGATAAAGAGCACAAGTGTGTAAGGAGACACAGGATGAATGCAAACTAGTTTTGTTATGGTACTTTTGATTCAAAGTGACTGTCTAGACATAAAAGTCACTTTTTTCACCTTATCATACTTTTTCATCAACTTTTGCATTTTAATGTAAACAATGATATTTCGTAATATTTTGGGTCAGAAACATTTCATAGTACTATACTATGTCTAACTATGTGAAAAAAATCAAATTGGAGCAGGTCGGGCATCTGATTATATGAGTTTGTTAGAAAAACCACTTTCCTTTGCTCCTAGCGCCTTCTCGTTCGCTCTATAGCGTTTTGAGCGGATAAAGAGCACAAGTGTGTAAGGAGACACAGGATGAATGCAAACTAGTTTTGTTATGATACTTTTGATTCAAAGTGACTGTCTAGACATAAAATGTCACTTTTTTCACCTTATCATACTTTTTCATCAACTTTTGCATTTTAATGTAAACAATGATATTTCGTAATATTTTGGGTCAGAAACATTTCATAGTACTATACTATGTCTAACTATGTGAAAAAAATCAAATTGGAGTAGGTCGGGCAACTGATTATATGAGTTTGTTAGAAAAACCACTTTCCTTTGCTCCTAGCGCCTTCTCGTTCGCTCTATAGCGTTTTGAGCGGATAAAGAGCACAAGTGTGTAAGGAGACACAGGATGAATGCAAACTAGTTTTGTTATGGTACTTTTGATTCAAAGTGACTGTCTAGACATAAAATGTCACTTTTTTCACCTTATCATACTTTTTAATCAACTTTTGCATTTTAATGTAAACAATGATATTTCGTAATATTTTGGGTCAGAAACATTTCATAGTACTATACTATGTCTAACTATGTGAAAAAAATCAAATTGGAGTAGGTCGGGCAACTGATTATATGAGTTTGTTAGAAAAACCACTTTCCTTTGCTCCTAGCGCCTTCTCGTTCGCTCTATAGCGTTTTGAGCGGATAAAGAGCACAAGTGTGTAAGGAGACACAGGATGAATGCAAACTAGTTTTGTTATGGTACTTTTGATTCAAAGTGACTGTCTAGACATAAAATGTCACTTTTTTCACCTTATCATACTTTTTCATCAACTTTTGCATTTTAATGTAAACAATGATATTTCGTAATATTTTGGGTCAGAAACATTTCATAGTACTATACTATGTCTAACTATGTGAAAAAAATCAAATTGGAGTAGGTCGGGCAACTGATTATATGAGTTTGTTAGAAAAACCACTTTCCTTTGCTCCTAGCGCCTTCTCGTTCGCTCTATAGCGTTTTGAGCGGATAAAGAGCACAAGTGTGTAAGGAGACACAGGATGAATGCAAACTAGTTTTGTTATGGTACTTTTGATTCAAAGTGACTGTCTAGACATAAAATGTCACTTTTTTCACCTTATCATACTTTTTCATCAACTTTTGCATTTTAATGTAAACAATGATATTTCGTAATATTTTGGGTCAGAAACATTTCATAGTACTATACTATGTCTAACTATGTGAAAAAAATCAAATTGGAGTAGGTCGGGCAACTGATTATATGAGTTTGTTAGAAAAACCACTTTCCTTTGCTCCTAGCGCCTTCTCGTTCGCTCTATAGCGTTTTGAGCGGATAAAGAGCACAAGTGTGTAAGGAGACACAGGATGAATGCAAACTAGTTTTGTTATGGTACTTTTGATTCAAAGTGACTGTCTAGACATAAAATGTCACTTTTTTCACCTTATCATACTTTTTCATCAACTTTTGCATTTTAATGTAAACAATGTTATTTCGTAATATTTTGGGTCAGAAACATTTCATAGTACTATACTATGTCTAACTATGTGAAAAAAATCAAATTGGAGTAGGTCGGGCAACTGATTATATGAGTTTGTTAGAAAAACCACTTTCCTTTGCTCCTAGCGCCTTCTCGTTCGCTCTATAGCGTTTTGAGCGGATAAAGAGCACAAGTGTGTAAGGAGACACAGGATGAATGCAAACTAGTTTTGTTATGATACTTTTGATTCAAAGTGACTGTCTAGACATAAAATGTCACTTTTTTCACCTTATCATACTTTTTCATCAACTTTTGCATTTTAATGTAAACAATGATATTTCGTAATATTTTGGGTCAGAAACATTTCATAGTACTATACTATGTCTAACTATGTGAAAAAAATCAAATTGGAGTAGGTCGGGCAACTGATTATATGAGTTTGTTAGAAAAACCACTTTCCTTTGCTCCTAGCGCCTTCTCGTTCGCTCTATAGCGTTTTGAGCGGATAAAGAGCACAAGTGTGTAAGGAGACACAGGATGAATGCAAACTAGTTTTGTTATGGTACTTTTGATTCAAAGTGACTGTCTAGACATAAAATGTCACTTTTTTCACCTTATCATACTTTTTCATCAACTTTTGCATTTTAATGTAAACAATGTTATTTCGTAATATTTTGGGTCAGAAACATTTCATAGTACTATACTATGTCTAACTATGTGAAAAAAATCAAATTGGAGTAGGTCGGGCAACTGATTATATGAGTTTGTTAGAAAAACCACTTTCCTTTGCTCCTAGCGCCTTCTCGTTCGCTCTATAGCGTTTTGAGCGGATAAAGAGCACAAGTGTGTAAGGAGACACAGGATGAATGCAAACTAGTTTTGTTATGATACTTTTGATTCAAAGTGACTGTCTAGACATAAAATGTCACTTTTTTCACCTTATCATACTTTTTCATCAACTTTTGCATTTTAATGTAAACAATGTTATTTCGTAATATTTTGGGTCAGAAACATTTCATAGTACTATACTATGTCTAACTATGTGAAAAAAATCAAATTGGAGTAGGTCGGGCAACTGATTATATGAGTTTGTTAGAAAAACCACTTTCCTTTGCTCCTAGCGCCTTCTCGTTCGCTCTATAGCGTTTTGAGCGGATAAAGAGCACAAGTGTGTAAGGAGACACAGGATGAATGCAAACTAGTTTTGTTATGGTACTTTTGATTCAAAGTGACTGTCTAGACATAAAATGTCACTTTTTTCACCTTATCATACTTTTTCATCAACTTTTGCATTTTAATGTAAACAATGATATTTCGTAATATTTTGGGTCAGAAACATTTCATAGTACTATACTATGTCTAACTATGTGAAAAAAATCAAATTGGAGTAGGTCGGGCAACTGATTATATGAGTTTGTTAGAAAAACCACTTTCCTTTGCTCCTAGCGCCTTCTCGTTCGCTCTATAGCGTTTTGAGCGGATAAAGAGCACAAGTGTGTAAGGAGACACAGGATGAATGCAAACTAGTTTTGTTATGGTACTTTTGATTCAAAGTGACTGTCTAGACATAAAATGTCACTTTTTTCACCTTATCATACTTTTTCATCAACTTTTGCATTTTAATGTAAACAATGATATTTCGTAATATTTTGGGTCAGAAACATTTCATAGTACTATACTATGTCTAACTATGTGAAAAAAATCAAATTGGAGTAGGTCGGGCAACTGATTATATGAGTTTGTTAGAAAAACCACTTTCCTTTGCTCCTAGCGCCTTCTCGTTCGCTCTATAGCGTTTTGAGCGGATAAAGAGCACAAGTGTGTAAGGAGACACAGGATGAATGCAAACTAGTTTTGTTATGGTACTTTTGATTCAAAGTGACTGTCTAGACATAAAATGTCACTTTTTTCACCTTATCATACTTTTTCATCAACTTTTGCATTTTAATGTAAACAATGTTATTTCGTAATATTTTGGGTCAGAAACATTTCATAGTACTATACTATGTCTAACTATGTGAAAAAAATCAAATTGGAGCAGGTCGGGCAACTGATTATATGAGTTTGTTAGAAAAACCACTTTCCTTTGCTCCTAGCGCCTTCTCGTTCGCTCTATAGCGTTTTGAGCGGATAAAGAGCACAAGTGTGTAAGGAGACACAGGATGAATGCAAACTAGTTTTGTTATGGTACTTTTGATTCAAAGTGACTGTCTAGACATAAAATGTCACTTTTTTCACCTTATCATACTTTTTCATCAACTTTTGCATTTTAATGTAAACAATGATATTTCGTAATATTTTGGGTCAGAAACATTTCATAGTACTATACTATGTCTAACTATGTGAAAAAAATCAAATTGGAGTAGGTCGGGCAACTGATTATATGAGTTTGTTAGAAAAACCACTTTCCTTTGCTCCTAGCGCCTTCTCGTTCGCTCTATAGCGTTTTGAGCGGATAAAGAGCACAAGTGTGTAAGGAGACACAGGATGAATGCAAACTAGTTTTGTTATGGTACTTTTGATTCAAAGTGACTGTCTAGACATAAAATGTCACTTTTTTCACCTTATCATACTTTTTCATCAACTTTTGCATTTTAATGTAAACAATGATATTTCGTAATATTTTGGGTCAGAAACATTTCATAGTACTATACTATGTCTAACTATGTGAAAAAAATCAAATTGGAGTAGGTCGGGCAACTGATTATATGAGTTTGTTAGAAAAACCACTTTCCTTTGCTCCTAGCGCCTTCTCGTTCGCTCTATAGCGTTTTGAGCGGATAAAGAGCACAAGTGTGTAAGGAGACACAGGATGAATGCAAACTAGTTTTGTTATGGTACTTTTGATTCAAAGTGACTGTCTAGACATAAAATGTCACTTTTTTCACCTTATCATACTTTTTCATCAACTTTTGCATTTTAATGTAAACAATGTTATTTCGTAATATTTTGGGTCAGAAACATTTCATAGTACTATACTATGTCTAACTATGTGAAAAAAATCAAATTGGAGCAGGTCGGGCATCTGATTATATGAGTTTGTTAGAAAAACCACTTTCCTTTGCTCCTAGCGCCTTCTCGTTCGCTCTATAGCGTTTTGAGCGGATAAAGAGCACAAGAGTGTAAGGAGACACAGGATGAATGCAAACTAGTTTTGTTATGATACTTTTGATTCAAAGTGACTGTCTAGACATAAAATGTCACTTTTTTCACCTTATCATACTTTTTCATCAACTTTTGCATTTTAATGTAAACAATGTTATTTCGTAATATTTTGGGTCAGAAACATTTCATAGTACTATACTATGTCTAACTATGTGAAAAAAATCAAATTGGAGTAGGTCGGGCAACTGATTATATGAGTTTGTTAGAAAAACCACTTTCCTTTGCTCCTAGCGCCTTCTCGTTCGCTCTATAGCGTTTTGAGCGGATAAAGAGCACAAGTGTGTAAGGAGACACAGGATGAATGCAAACTAGTTTTGTTATGGTACTTTTGATTCAAAGTGACTGTCTAGACATAAAATGTCACTTTTTTCACCTTATCATACTTTTTCATCAACTTTTGCATTTTAATGTAAACAATGATATTTCGTAATATTTTGGGTCAGAAACATTTCATAGTACTATACTATGTCTAACTATGTGAAAAAAATCAAATTGGAGTAGGTCGGGCAACTGATTATATGAGTTTGTTAGAAAAACCACTTTCCTTTGCTCCTAGCGCCTTCTCGTTCGCTCTATAGCGTTTTGAGCGGATAAAGAGCACAAGTGTGTAAGGAGACACAGGATGAATGCAAACTAGTTTTGTTATGGTACTTTTGATTCAAAGTGACTGTCTAGACATAAAATGTCACTTTTTTCACCTTATCATACTTTTTCATCAACTTTTGCATTTTAATGTAAACAATGTTATTTCGTAATATTTTGGGTCAGAAACATTTCATAGTACTATACTATGTCTAACTATGTGAAAAAAATCAAATTGGAGTAGGTCGGGCAACTGATTATATGAGTTTGTTAGAAAAACCACTTTCCTTTGCTCCTAGCGCCTTCTCGTTCGCTCTATAGCGTTTTGAGCGGATAAAGAGCACAAGTGTGTAAGGAGACACAGGATGAATGCAAACTAGTTTTGTTATGGTACTTTTGATTCAAAGTGACTGTCTAGACATAAAATGTCACTTTTTTCACCTTATCATACTTTTTCATCAACTTTTGCATTTTAATGTAAACAATGTTATTTCGTAATATTTTGGGTCAGAAACATTTCATAGTACTATACTATGTCTAACTATGTGAAAAAAATCAAATTGGAGCAGGTCGGGCATCTGATTATATGAGTTTGTTAGAAAAACCACTTTCCTTTGCTCCTAGCGCCTTCTCGTTCGCTCTATAGCGTTTTGAGCGGATAAAGAGCACAAGAGTGTAAGGAGACACAGGATGAATGCAAACTAGTTTTGTTATGGTACTTTTGATTCAAAGTGACTGTCTAGACATAAAATGTCACTTTTTTCACCTTATCATACTTTTTCATCAACTTTTGCATTTTAATGTAAACAATGTTATTTCGTAATATTTTGGGTCAGAAACATTTCATAGTACTATACTATGTCTAACTATGTGAAAAAAATCAAATTGGAGTTGGTCGGGCAACTGATTATATGAGTTTGTTAGAAAAACCACTTTCCTTTGCTCCTAGCGCCTTCTCGTTCGCTCTATAGCGTTTTGAGCGGATAAAGAGCACAAGTGTGTAAGGAGACACAGGATGAATGCAAACTAGTTTTGTTATGATACTTTTGATTCAAAGTGACTGTCTAGACATAAAATGTCACTTTTTTCACCTTATCATACTTTTTCATCAACTTTTGCATTTTAATGTAAACAATGATATTTCGTAATATTTTGGGTCAGAAACATTTCATAGTACTATACTATGTCTAACTATGTGAAAAAAATCAAATTGGAGTAGGTCGGGCAACTGATTATATGAGTTTGTTCGAAAAACCACTTTCCTTTGCTCCTAGCGCCTTCTCGTTCGCTCTATAGCGTTTTGAGCGGATAAAGAGCACAAGTGTGTAAGGAGACACAGGATGAATGCAAACTAGTTTTGTTATGGTACTTTTGATTCAAAGTGACTGTCTAGACATAAAATGTCACTTTTTTCACCTTATCATACTTTTTCATCAACTTTTGCATTTTAATGTAAACAATGTTATTTCGTAATATTTTGGGTCAGAAACATTTCATAGTACTATACTATGTCTAACTATGTGAAAAAAATCAAATTGGAGCAGGTCGGGCATCTGATTATATGAGTTTGTTAGAAAAACCACTTTCCTTTGCTCCTAGCGCCTTCTCGTTCGCTCTATAGCGTTTTGAGCGGATAAAGAGCACAAGAGTGTAAGGAGACACAGGATGAATGCAAACTAGTTTTGTTATGATACTTTTGATTCAAAGTGACTGTCTAGACATAAAATGTCACTTTTTTCACCTTATCATACTTTTTCATCAACTTTTGCATTTTAATGTAAACAATGTTATTTCGTAATATTTTGGGTCAGAAACATTTCATAGTACTATACTATGTCTAACTATGTGAAAAAAATCAAATTGGAGTAGGTCGGGCAGCTGATTATATGAGTTTGTTAGAAAAACCACTTTCCTTTGCTCCTAGCGCCTTCTCGTTCGCTCTATAGCGTTTTGAGCGGATAAAGAGCACAAGTGTGTAAGGAGACACAGGATGAATGCAAACTAGTTTTGTTATGGTACTTTTGATTCAAAGTGACTGTCTAGACATAATAAGTCACTTTTTTCACCTTATCATACTTTTTAATCAACTTTTGCATTTTAATGTAAACAATGATATTTCGTAATATTTTGGGTCAGAAACATTTCATAGTACTATACTATGTCTAACTATGTGAAAAAAATCAAATTGGAGTAGGTCGGGCAACTGATTATATGAGTTTGTTAGAAAAACCACTTTCCTTTGCTCCTAGCGCCTTCTCGTTCGCTCTATAGCGTTTTGAGCGGAAAAAGAGCACAAGTGTGTAAGGAGACACAGGATGAATGCAAACTAGTTTTGTTATGGTACTTTTGATTCAAAGTGACTGTCTAGACATAAAATGTCACTTTTTTCACCTTATCATACTTTTTCATCAACTTTTGCATTTTAATGTAAACAATGTTATTTCGTAATATTTTGGGTCAGAAACATTTCATAGTACTATACTATGTCTAACTATGTGAAAAAAATCAAATTGGAGTTGGTCGGGCAACTGATTATATGAGTTTGTTAGAAAAACCACTTTCCTTTGCTCCTAGCGCCTTCTCGTTCGCTCTATAGCGTTTTGAGCGGATAAAGAGCACAAGTGTGTAAGGAGACACAGGATGAATGCAAACTAGTTTTGTTATGATACTTTTGATTCAAAGTGACTGTCTAGACATAAAATGTCACTTTTTTCACCTTATCATACTTTTTCATCAACTTTTGCATTTTAATGTAAACAATGATATTTCGTAATATTTTGGGTCAGAAACATTTCATAGTACTATACTATGTCTAACTATGTGAAAAAAATCAAATTGGAGTAGGTCGGGCAACTGATTATATGAGTTTGTTAGAAAAACCACTTTCCTTTGCTCCTAGCGCCTTCTCGTTCGCTCTATAGCGTTTTGAGCGGATAAAGAGCACAAGTGTGTAAGGAGACACAGGATGAATGCAAACTAGTTTTGTTATGGTACTTTTGATTCAAAGTGACTGTCTAGACATAAAATGTCACTTTTTTCACCTTATCATACTTTTTCATCAACTTTTGCATTTTAATGTAAACAATGATATTTCGTAATATTTTGGGTCAGAAACATTTCATAGTACTATACTATGTCTAACTATGTGAAAAAAATCAAATTGGAGCAGGTCGGGCATCTGATTATATGAGTTTGTTAGAAAAACCACTTTCCTTTGCTCCTAGCGCCTTCTCGTTCGCTCTATAGCGTTTTGAGCGGATAAAGAGCACAAGTGTGTAAGGAGACACAGGATGAATGCAAACTAGTTTTGTTATGATACTTTTGATTCAAAGTGACTGTCTAGACATAAAATGTCACTTTTTTCACCTTATCATACTTTTTCATCAACTTTTGCATTTTAATGTAAACAATGATATTTCGTAATATTTTGGGTCAGAAACATTTCATAGTACTATACTATGTCTAACTATGTGAAAAAAATCAAATTGGAGTAGGTCGGGCAACTGATTATATGAGTTTGTTAGAAAAACCACTTTCCTTTGCTCCTAGCGCCTTCTCGTTCGCTCTATAGCGTTTTGAGCGGATAAAGAGCACAAGTGTGTAAGGAGACACAGGATGAATGCAAACTAGTTTTGTTATGGTACTTTTGATTCAAAGTGACTGTCTAGACATAAAATGTCACTTTTTTCACCTTATCATACTTTTTCATCAACTTTTGCATTTTAATGTAAACAATGATATTTCGTAATATTTTGGGTCAGAAACATTTCATAGTACTATACTATGTCTAACTATGTGAAAAAAATCAAATTGGAGTAGGTCGGGCAACTGATTATATGAGTTTGTTAGAAAAACCACTTTCCTTTGCTCCTAGCGCCTTCTCGTTCGCTCTATAGCGTTTTGAGCGGAAAAAGAGCACAAGTGTGTAAGGAGACACAGGATGAATGCAAACTAGTTTTGTTATGGTACTTTTGATTCAAAGTGACTGTCTAGACATAAAATGTCACTTTTTTCACCTTATCATACTTTTTCATCAACTTTTGCATTTTAATGTAAACAATGTTATTTCGTAATATTTTGGGTCAGAAACATTTCATAGTACTATACTATGTCTAACTATGTGAAAAAAATCAAATTGGAGTTGGTCGGGCAACTGATTATATGAGTTTGTTAGAAAAACCACTTTCCTTTGCTCCTAGCGCCTTCTCGTTCGCTCTATAGCGTTTTGAGCGGATAAAGAGCACAAGTGTGTAAGGAGACACAGGATGAATGCAAACTAGTTTTGTTATGGTACTTTTGATTCAAAGTGACTGTCTAGACATAATAAGTCACTTTTTTCACCTTATCATACTTTTTAATCAACTTTTGCATTTTAATGTAAACAATGATATTTCGTAATATTTTGGGTCAGAAACATTTCATAGTACTATACTATGTCTAACTATGTGAAAAAAATCAAATTGGAGCAGGTCGGGCAACTGATTATATGAGTTTGTTAGAAAAACCACTTTCCTTTGCTCCTAGCGCCTTCTCGTTCGCTCTATAGCGTTTTGAGCGGATAAAGAGCACAAGAGTGTAAGGAGACACAGGATGAATGCAAACTAGTTTTGTTATGATACTTTTGATTCAAAGTGACTGTCTAGACATAAAATGTCACTTTTTTCACCTTATCATACTTTTTCATCAACTTTTGCATTTTAATGTAAACAATGATATTTCGTAATATTTTGGGTCAGAAACATTTCATAGTACTATACTATGTCTAACTATGTGAAAAAAATCAAATTGGAGTAGGTCGGGCAACTGATTATATGAGTTTGTTAGAAAAACCACTTTCCTTTGCTCCTAGCGCCTTCTCGTTCGCTCTATAGCGTTTTGAGCGGATAAAGAGCACAAGTGTGTAAGGAGACACAGGATGAATGCAAACTAGTTTTGTTATGGTACTTTTGATTCAAAGTGACTGTCTAGACATAAAATGTCACTTTTTTCACCTTATCATACTTTTTCATCAACTTTTGCATTTTAATGTAAACAATGTTATTTCGTAATATTTTGGGTCAGAAACATTTCATAGTACTATACTATGTCTAACTATGTGAAAAAAATCAAATTGGAGTTGGTCGGGCAACTGATTATATGAGTTTGTTCGAAAAACCACTTTCCTTTGCTCCTAGCGCCTTCTCGTTCGCTCTATAGCGTTTTGAGCGGATAAAGAGCACAAGTGTGTAAGGAGACACAGGATGAATGCAAACTAGTTTTGTTATGGTACTTTTGATTCAAAGTGACTGTCTAGACATAAAATGTCACTTTTTTCACCTTATCATACTTTTTCATCAACTTTTGCATTTTAATGTAAACAATGTTATTTCGTAATATTTTGGGTCAGAAACATTTCATAGTACTATACTATGTCTAACTATGTGAAAAAAATCAAATTGGAGCAGGTCGGGCATCTGATTATATGAGTTTGTTAGAAAAACCACTTTCCTTTGCTCCTAGCGCCTTCTCGTTCGCTCTATAGCGTTTTGAGCGGATAAAGAGCACAAGAGTGTAAGGAGACACAGGATGAATGCAAACTAGTTTTGTTATGATACTTTTGATTCAAAGTGACTGTCTAGACATAAAATGTCACTTTTTTCACCTTATCATACTTTTTCATCAACTTTTGCATTTTAATGTAAACAATGTTATTTCGTAATATTTTGGGTCAGAAACATTTCATAGTACTATACTATGTCTAACTATGTGAAAAAAATCAAATTGGAGTAGGTCGGGCAACTGATTATATGAGTTTGTTAGAAAAACCACTTTCCTTTGCTCCTAGCGCCTTCTCGTTCGCTCTATAGCGTTTTGAGCGGATAAAGAGCACAAGTGTGTAAGGAGACACAGGATGAATGCAAACTAGTTTTGTTATGGTACTTTTGATTCAAAGTGACTGTCTAGACATAATAAGTCACTTTTTTCACCTTATCATACTTTTTAATCAACTTTTGCATTTTAATGTAAACAATGATATTTCGTAATATTTTGGGTCAGAAACATTTCATAGTACTATACTATGTCTAACTATGTGAAAAAAATCAAATTGGAGCAGGTCGGGCATCTGATTATATGAGTTTGTTAGAAAAACCACTTTCCTTTGCTCCTAGCGCCTTCTCGTTCGCTCTATAGCGTTTTGAGCGGATAAAGAGCACAAGTGTGTAAGGAGACACAGGATGAATGCAAACTAGTTTTGTTATGATACTTTTGATTCAAAGTGACTGTCTAGACATAAAATGTCACTTTTTTCACCTTATCATACTTTTTCATCAACTTTTGCATTTTAATGTAAACAATGATATTTCGTAATATTTTGGGTCAGAAACATTTCATAGTACTATACTATGTCTAACTATGTGAAAAAAATCAAATTGGAGTAGGTCGGGCAACTGATTATATGAGTTTGTTAGAAAAACCACTTTCCTTTGCTCCTAGCGCCTTCTCGTTCGCTCTATAGCGTTTTGAGCGGATAAAGAGCACAAGTGTGTAAGGAGACACAGGATGAATGCAAACTAGTTTTGTTATGGTACTTTTGATTCAAAGTGACTGTCTAGACATAAAATGTCACTTTTTTCACCTTATCATACTTTTTCATCAACTTTTGCATTTTAATGTAAACAATGATATTTCGTAATATTTTGGGTCAGAAACATTTCATAGTACTATACTATGTCTAACTATGTGAAAAAAATCAAATTGGAGTAGGTCGGGCAACTGATTATATGAGTTTGTTAGAAAAACCACTTTCCTTTGCTCCTAGCGCCTTCTCGTTCGCTCTATAGCGTTTTGAGCGGATAAAGAGCACAAGTGTGTAAGGAGACACAGGATGAATGCAAACTAGTTTTGTTATGGTACTTTTGATTCAAAGTGACTGTCTAGACATAAAATGTCACTTTTTTCACCTTATCATACTTTTTCATCAACTTTTGCATTTTAATGTAAACAATGATATTTCGTAATATTTTGGGTCAGAAACATTTCATAGTACTATACTATGTCTAACTATGTGAAAAAAATCAAATTGGAGTAGGTCGGGCAACTGATTATATGAGTTTGTTAGAAAAACCACTTTCCTTTGCTCCTAGCGCCTTCTCGTTCGCTCTATAGCGTTTTGAGCGGATAAAGAGCACAAGTGTGTAAGGAGACACAGGATGAATGCAAACTAGTTTTGTTATGATACTTTTGATTCAAAGTGACTGTCTAGACATAAAATGTCACTTTTTTCACCTTATCATACTTTTTCATCAACTTTTGCATTTTAATGTAAACAATGATATTTCGTAATATTTTGGGTCAGAAACATTTCATAGTACTATACTATGTCTAACTATGTGAAAAAAATCAAATTGGAGTAGGTCGGGCAACTGATTATATGAGTTTGTTAGAAAAACCACTTTCCTTTGCTCCTAGCGCCTTCTCGTTCGCTCTATAGCGTTTTGAGCGGATAAAGAGCACAAGTGTGTAAGGAGACACAGGATGAATGCAAACTAGTTTTGTTATGGTACTTTTGATTCAAAGTGACTGTCTAGACATAAAATGTCACTTTTTTCACCTTATCATACTTTATCAACTTTTGCATTTTAATGTAAACAATGATATTTCGTAATATTTTGGGTCAGAAACATTTCATAGTACTATACTATGTCTAACTATGTGAAAAAAATCAAATTGGAGTAGGTCGGGCAACTGATTATATGAGTTTGTTAGAAAAACCACTTTCCTTTGCTCCTAGCGCCTTCTCGTTCGCTCTATAGCGTTTTGAGCGGATAAAGAGCACAAGTGTGTAAGGAGACACAGGATGAATGCAAACTAGTTTTGTTATGGTACTTTTGATTCAAAGTGACTGTCTAGACATAAAATGTCACTTTTTTCACCTTATCATACTTTTTCATCAACTTTTGCATTTTAATGTAAACAATGATATTTCGTAATATTTTGGGTCAGAAACATTTCATAGTACTATACTATGTCTAACTATGTGAAAAAAATCAAATTGGAGTAGGTCGGGCAACTGATTATATGAGTTTGTTAGAAAAACCACTTTCCTTTGCTCCTAGCGCCTTCTCGTTCGCTCTATAGCGTTTTGAGCGGATAAAGAGCACAGGTGTGTAAGGAGACACAGGATGAATGCAAACTAGTTTTGTTATGGTACTTTTGATTCAAAGTGACTGTCTAGACATAAAATGTCACTTTTTTCACCTTATCATACTTTTTCATCAACTTTTGCATTTTAATGTAAACAATGATATTTCGTAATATTTTGGGTCAGAAACATTTCATAGTACTATACTATGTCTAACTATGTGAAAAAAATCAAATTGGAGCAGGTCGGGCAACTGATTATATGAGTTTGTTAGAAAAACCACTTTCCTTTGCTCCTAGCGCCTTCTCGTTCGCTCTATAGCGTTTTGAGCGGATAAAGAGCACAGGTGTGTAAGGAGACACAGGATGAATGCAAACTAGTTTTGTTATGATACTTTTGATTCAAAGTGACTGTCTAGACATAAAATGTCACTTTTTTCACCTTATCATACTTTTTCATCAACTTTTGCATTTTAATGTAAACAATGATATTTCGTAATATTTTGGGTCAGAAACATTTCATAGTACTATACTATGTCTAACTATGTGAAAAAAATCAAATTGGAGTAGGTCGGGCAACTGATTATATGAGTTTGTTAGAAAAACCACTTTCCTTTGCTCCTAGCGCCTTCTCGTTCGCTCTATAGCGTTTTGAGCGGATAAAGAGCACAAGTGTGTAAGGAGACACAGGATGAATGCAAACTAGTTTTGTTATGGTACTTTTGATTCAAAGTGACTGTCTAGACATAAAATGTCACTTTTTTCACCTTATCATACTTTTTCATCAACTTTTGCATTTTAATGTAAACAATGTTATTTCGTAATATTTTGGGTCAGAAACATTTCATAGTACTATACTATGTCTAACTATGTGAAAAAAATCAAATTGGAGTAGGTCGGGCAACTGATTATATGAGTTTGTTAGAAAAACCACT
This sequence comes from Ictalurus punctatus, assembly GCF_001660625.3. Classification (NCBI taxonomy): domain Eukaryota; kingdom Metazoa; phylum Chordata; class Actinopteri; order Siluriformes; family Ictaluridae; genus Ictalurus; species Ictalurus punctatus. The sequence continues at coordinate 6,600,789 of NC_030427.2, forward strand.
TTCCTTTGCTCCTAGCGCCTTCTCGTTCGCTCTATAGCGTTTTGAGCGGATAAAGAGCACAAGTGTGTAAGGAGACACAGGATGAATGCAAACTAGTTTTGTTATGGTACTTTTGATTCAAAGTGACTGTCTAGACATAAAATGTCACTTTTTTCACCTTATCATACTTTTTCATCAACTTTTGCATTTTAATGTAAACAATGTTATTTCGTAATATTTTGGGTCAGAAACATTTCATAGTACTATACTATGTCTAACTATGTGAAAAAAATCAAATTGGAGCAGGTCGGGCATCTGATTATATGAGTTTGTTAGAAAAACCACTTTCCTTTGCTCCTAGCGCCTTCTCGTTCGCTCTATAGCGTTTTGAGCGGATAAAGAGCACAAGAGTGTAAGGAGACACAGGATGAATGCAAACTAGTTTTGTTATGATACTTTTGATTCAAAGTGACTGTCTAGACATAAAATGTCACTTTTTTCACCTTATCATACTTTTTCATCAACTTTTGCATTTTAATGTAAACAATATTTCGTAATATTTTGGGTCAGAAACATTTCATAGTACTATACTATGTCTAACTATGTGAAAAAAATCAAATTGGAGCAGGTCGGGCAACTGATTATATGAGTTTGTTAGAAAAACCACTTTCCTTTGCTCCTAGCGCCTTCTCGTTCGCTCTATAGCGTTTTGAGCGGATAAAGAGCACAAGAGTGTAAGGAGACACAGGATGAATGCAAACTAGTTTTGTTATGATACTTTTGATTCAAAGTGACTGTCTAGACATAAAATGTCACTTTTTTCACCTTATCATACTTTTTCATCAACTTTTGCATTTTAATGTAAACAATGATATTTCGTAATATTTTGGGTCAGAAACATTTCATAGTACTATACTATGTCTAACTATGTGAAAAAAATCAAATTGGAGTAGGTCGGGCAACTGATTATATGAGTTTGTTAGAAAAACCACTTTCCTTTGCTCCTAGCGCCTTCTCGTTCGCTCTATAGCGTTTTGAGCGGATAAAGAGCACAAGTGTGTAAGGAGACACAGGATGAATGCAAACTAGTTTTGTTATGGTACTTTTGATTCAAAGTGACTGTCTAGACATAAAATGTCACTTTTTTCACCTTATCATACTTTTTCATCAACTTTTGCATTTTAATGTAAACAATGATATTTCGTAATATTTTGGGTCAGAAACATTTCATAGTACTATACTATGTCTAACTATGTGAAAAAAATCAAATTGGAGTAGGTCGGGCAACTGATTATATGAGTTTGTTAGAAAAACCACTTTCCTTTGCTCCTAGCGCCTTCTCGTTCGCTCTATAGCGTTTTGAGCGGATAAAGAGCACAAGTGTGTAAGGAGACACAGGATGAATGCAAACTAGTTTTGTTATGGTACTTTTGATTCAAAGTGACTGTCTAGACATAAAATGTCACTTTTTTCACCTTATCATACTTTTTCATCAACTTTTGCATTTTAATGTAAACAATGATATTTCGTAATATTTTGGGTCAGAAACATTTCATAGTACTATACTATGTCTAACTATGTGAAAAAAATCAAATTGGAGTAGGTCGGGCAACTGATTATATGAGTTTGTTAGAAAAACCACTTTCCTTTGCTCCTAGCGCCTTCTCGTTCGCTCTATAGCGTTTTGAGCGGATAAAGAGCACAAGTGTGTAAGGAGACACAGGATGAATGCAAACTAGTTTTGTTATGGTACTTTTGATTCAAAGTGACTGTCTAGACATAAAATGTCACTTTTTTCACCTTATCATACTTTTTCATCAACTTTTGCATTTTAATGTAAACAATGTTATTTCGTAATATTTTGGGTCAGAAACATTTCATAGTACTATACTATGTCTAACTATGTGAAAAAAATCAAATTGGAGCAGGTCGGGCAACTGATTATATGAGTTTGTTAGAAAAACCACTTTCCTTTGCTCCTAGCGCCTTCTCGTTCGCTCTATAGCGTTTTGAGCGGATAAAGAGCACAAGTGTGTAAGGAGACACAGGATGAATGCAAACTAGTTTTGTTATGGTACTTTTGATTCAAAGTGACTGTCTAGACATAAAATGTCACTTTTTTCACCTTATCATACTTTTTCATCAACTTTTGCATTTTAATGTAAACAATGTTATTTCGTAATATTTTGGGTCAGAAACATTTCATAGTACTATACTATGTCTAACTATGTGAAAAAAATCAAATTGGAGTAGGTCGGGCAACTGATTATATGAGTTTGTTAGAAAAACCACTTTCCTTTGCTCCTAGCGCCTTCTCGTTCGCTCTATAGCGTTTTGAGCGGATAAAGAGCACAAGTGTGTAAGGAGACACAGGATGAATGCAAACTAGTTTTGTTATGGTACTTTTGATTCAAAGTGACTGTCTAGACATAAAATGTCACTTTTTTCACCTTATCATACTTTTTCATCAACTTTTGCATTTTAATGTAAACAATGATATTTCGTAATATTTTGGGTCAGAAACATTTCATAGTACTATACTATGTCTAACTATGTGAAAAAAATCAAATTGGAGTAGGTCGGGCAACTGATTATATGAGTTTGTTAGAAAAACCACTTTCCTTTGCTCCTAGCGCCTTCTCGTTCGCTCTATAGCGTTTTGAGCGGATAAAGAGCACAAGTGTGTAAGGAGACACAGGATGAATGCAAACTAGTTTTGTTATGGTACTTTTGATTCAAAGTGACTGTCTAGACATAAAATGTCACTTTTTTCACCTTATCATACTTTTTCATCAACTTTTGCATTTTAATGTAAACAATGTTATTTCGTAATATTTTGGGTCAGAAACATTTCATAGTACTATACTATGTCTAACTATGTGAAAAAAATCAAATTGGAGTAGGTCGGGCAACTGATTATATGAGTTTGTTAGAAAAACCACTTTCCTTTGCTCCTAGCGCCTTCTCGTTCGCTCTATAGCGTTTTGAGCGGATAAAGAGCACAAGTGTGTAAGGAGACACAGGATGAATGCAAACTAGTTTTGTTATGGTACTTTTGATTCAAAGTGACTGTCTAGACATAAAATGTCACTTTTTTCACCTTATCATACTTTTTCATCAACTTTTGCATTTTAATGTAAACAATGTTATTTCGTAATATTTTGGGTCAGAAACATTTCATAGTACTATACTATGTCTAACTATGTGAAAAAAATCAAATTGGAGCAGGTCGGGCATCTGATTATATGAGTTTGTTAGAAAAACCACTTTCCTTTGCTCCTAGCGCCTTCTCGTTCGCTCTATAGCGTTTTGAGCGGATAAAGAGCACAAGTGTGTAAGGAGACACAGGATGAATGCAAACTAGTTTTGTTATGATACTTTTGATTCAAAGTGACTGTCTAGACATAAAATGTCACTTTTTTCACCTTATCATACTTTTTCATCAACTTTTGCATTTTAATGTAAACAATGATATTTCGTAATATTTTGGGTCAGAAACATTTCATAGTACTATACTATGTCTAACTATGTGAAAAAAATCAAATTGGAGTAGGTCGGGCAACTGATTATATGAGTTTGTTAGAAAAACCACTTTCCTTTGCTCCTAGCGCCTTCTCGTTCGCTCTATAGCGTTTTGAGCGGATAAAGAGCACAAGTGTGTAAGGAGACACAGGATGAATGCAAACTAGTTTTGTTATGGTACTTTTGATTCAAAGTGACTGTCTAGACATAAAATGTCACTTTTTTCACCTTATCATACTTTTTCATCAACTTTTGCATTTTAATGTAAACAATGATATTTCGTAATATTTTGGGTCAGAAACATTTCATAGTACTATACTATGTCTAACTATGTGAAAAAAATCAAATTGGAGTAGGTCGGGCAACTGATTATATGAGTTTGTTAGAAAAACCACTTTCCTTTGCTCCTAGCGCCTTCTCGTTCGCTCTATAGCGTTTTGAGCGGATAAAGAGCACAAGTGTGTAAGGAGACACAGGATGAATGCAAACTAGTTTTGTTATGGTACTTTTGATTCAAAGTGACTGTCTAGACATAAAATGTCACTTTTTTCACCTTATCATACTTTTTCATCAACTTTTGCATTTTAATGTAAACAATGATATTTCGTAATATTTTGGGTCAGAAACATTTCATAGTACTATACTATGTCTAACTATGTGAAAAAAATCAAATTGGAGTAGGTCGGGCAACTGATTATATGAGTTTGTTAGAAAAACCACTTTCCTTTGCTCCTAGCGCCTTCTCGTTCGCTCTATAGCGTTTTGAGCGGATAAAGAGCACAAGTGTGTAAGGAGACACAGGATGAATGCAAACTAGTTTTGTTATGGTACTTTTGATTCAAAGTGACTGTCTAGACATAAAATGTCACTTTTTTCACCTTATCATACTTTTTCATCAACTTTTGCATTTTAATGTAAACAATGATATTTCGTAATATTTTGGGTCAGAAACATTTCATAGTACTATACTATGTCTAACTATGTGAAAAAAATCAAATTGGAGTAGGTCGGGCAACTGATTATATGAGTTTGTTAGAAAAACCACTTTCCTTTGCTCCTAGCGCCTTCTCGTTCGCTCTATAGCGTTTTGAGCGGATAAAGAGCACAAGTGTGTAAGGAGACACAGGATGAATGCAAACTAGTTTTGTTATGGTACTTTTGATTCAAAGTGACTGTCTAGACATAAAATGTCACTTTTTTCACCTTATCATACTTTTTCATCAACTTTTGCATTTTAATGTAAACAATGATATTTCGTAATATTTTGGGTCAGAAACATTTCATAGTACTATACTATGTCTAACTATGTGAAAAAAATCAAATTGGAGCAGGTCGGGCAACTGATTATATGAGTTTGTTAGAAAAACCACTTTCCTTTGCTCCTAGCGCCTTCTCGTTCGCTCTATAGCGTTTTGAGCGGATAAAGAGCACAAGTGTGTAAGGAGACACAGGATGAATGCAAACTAGTTTTGTTATGGTACTTTTGATTCAAAGTGACTGTCTAGACATAAAATGTCACTTTTTTCACCTTATCATACTTTTTCATCAACTTTTGCATTTTAATGTAAACAATGATATTTCGTAATATTTTGGGTCAGAAACATTTCATAGTACTATACTATGTCTAACTATGTGAAAAAAATCAAATTGGAGCAGGTCGGGCAACTGATTATATGAGTTTGTTAGAAAAACCACTTTCCTTTGCTCCTAGCGCCTTCTCGTTCGCTCTATAGCGTTTTGAGCGGATAAAGAGCACAAGTGTGTAAGGAGACACAGGATGAATGCAAACTAGTTTTGTTATGGTACTTTTGATTCAAAGTGACTGTCTAGACATAAAATGTCACTTTTTTCACCTTATCATACTTTTTCATCAACTTTTGCATTTTAATGTAAACAATGATATTTCGTAATATTTTGGGTCAGAAACATTTCATAGTACTATACTATGTCTAACTATGTGAAAAAAATCAAATTGGAGTAGGTCGGGCAACTGATTATATGAGTTTGTTAGAAAAACCACTTTCCTTTGCTCCTAGCGCCTTCTCGTTCGCTCTATAGCGTTTTGAGCGGATAAAGAGCACAAGTGTGTAAGGAGACACAGGATGAATGCAAACTAGTTTTGTTATGGTACTTTTGATTCAAAGTGACTGTCTAGACATAAAATGTCACTTTTTTCACCTTATCATACTTTTTCATCAACTTTTGCATTTTAATGTAAACAATGATATTTCGTAATATTTTGGGTCAGAAACATTTCATAGTACTATACTATGTCTAACTATGTGAAAAAAATCAAATTGGAGTAGGTCGGGCAACTGATTATATGAGTTTGTTAGAAAAACCACTTTCCTTTGCTCCTAGCGCCTTCTCGTTCGCTCTATAGCGTTTTGAGCGGATAAAGAGCACAGGTGTGTAAGGAGACACAGGATGAATGCAAACTAGTTTTGTTATGATACTTTTGATTCAAAGTGACTGTCTAGACATAAAATGTCACTTTTTTCACCTTATCATACTTTTTCATCAACTTTTGCATTTTAATGTAAACAATGATATTTCGTAATATTTTGGGTCAGAAACATTTCATAGTACTATACTATGTCTAACTATGTGAAAAAAATCAAATTGGAGCAGGTCGGGCAACTGATTATATGAGTTTGTTAGAAAAACCACTTTCCTTTGCTCCTAGCGCCTTCTCGTTCGCTCTATAGCGTTTTGAGCGGATAAAGAGCACAAGTGTGTAAGGAGACACAGGATGAATGCAAACTAGTTTTGTTATGATACTTTTGATTCAAAGTGACTGTCTAGACATAAAATGTCACTTTTTTCACCTTATCATACTTTTTCATCAACTTTTGCATTTTAATGTAAACAATGATATTTCGTAATATTTTGGGTCAGAAACATTTCATAGTACTATACTATGTCTAACTATGTGAAAAAAATCAAATTGGAGTAGGTCGGGCAACTGATTATATGAGTTTGTTAGAAAAACCACTTTCCTTTGCTCCTAGCGCCTTCTCGTTCGCTCTATAGCGTTTTGAGCGGATAAAGAGCACAAGTGTGTAAGGAGACACAGGATGAATGCAAACTAGTTTTGTTATGGTACTTTTGATTCAAAGTGACTGTCTAGACATAAAATGTCACTTTTTTCACCTTATCATACTTTTTCATCAACTTTTGCATTTTAATGTAAACAATGATATTTCGTAATATTTTGGGTCAGAAACATTTCATAGTACTATACTATGTCTAACTATGTGAAAAAAATCAAATTGGAGTAGGTCGGGCAACTGATTATATGAGTTTGTTAGAAAAACCACTTTCCTTTGCTCCTAGCGCCTTCTCGTTCGCTCTATAGCGTTTTGAGCGGATAAAGAGCACAAGTGTGTAAGGAGACACAGGATGAATGCAAACTAGTTTTGTTATGGTACTTTTGATTCAAAGTGACTGTCTAGACATAAAATGTCACTTTTTTCACCTTATCATACTTTTTCATCAACTTTTGCATTTTAATGTAAACAATGTTATTTCGTAATATTTTGGGTCAGAAACATTTCATAGTACTATACTATGTCTAACTATGTGAAAAAAATCAAATTGGAGCAGGTCGGGCATCTGATTATATGAGTTTGTTAGAAAAACCACTTTCCTTTGCTCCTAGCGCCTTCTCGTTCGCTCTATAGCGTTTTGAGCGGATAAAGAGCACAAGAGTGTAAGGAGACACAGGATGAATGCAAACTAGTTTTGTTATGATACTTTTGATTCAAAGTGACTGTCTAGACATAAAATGTCACTTTTTTCACCTTATCATACTTTTTCATCAACTTTTGCATTTTAATGTAAACAATGTTATTTCGTAATATTTTGGGTCAGAAACATTTCATAGTACTATACTATGTCTAACTATGTGAAAAAAATCAAATTGGAGTAGGTCGGGCAACTGATTATATGAGTTTGTTAGAAAAACCACTTTCCTTTGCTCCTAGCGCCTTCTCGTTCGCTCTATAGCGTTTTGAGCGGATAAAGAGCACAAGTGTGTAAGGAGACACAGGATGAATGCAAACTAGTTTTGTTATGGTACTTTTGATTCAAAGTGACTGTCTAGACATAAAATGTCACTTTTTTCACCTTATCATACTTTTTCATCAACTTTTGCATTTTAATGTAAACAATGATATTTCGTAATATTTTGGGTCAGAAACATTTCATAGTACTATACTATGTCTAACTATGTGAAAAAAATCAAATTGGAGTAGGTCGGGCAACTGATTATATGAGTTTGTTAGAAAAACCACTTTCCTTTGCTCCTAGCGCCTTCTCGTTCGCTCTATAGCGTTTTGAGCGGATAAAGAGCACAAGTGTGTAAGGAGACACAGGATGAATGCAAACTAGTTTTGTTATGGTACTTTTGATTCAAAGTGACTGTCTAGACATAAAATGTCACTTTTTTCACCTTATCATACTTTTTCATCAACTTTTGCATTTTAATGTAAACAATGATATTTCGTAATATTTTGGGTCAGAAACATTTCATAGTACTATACTATGTCTAACTATGTGAAAAAAATCAAATTGGAGTAGGTCGGGCAACTGATTATATGAGTTTGTTAGAAAAACCACTTTCCTTTGCTCCTAGCGCCTTCTCGTTCGCTCTATAGCGTTTTGAGCGGATAAAGAGCACAAGTGTGTAAGGAGACACAGGATGAATGCAAACTAGTTTTGTTATGGTACTTTTGATTCAAAGTGACTGTCTAGACATAAAATGTCACTTTTTTCACCTTATCATACTTTTTCATCAACTTTTGCATTTTAATGTAAACAATGATATTTCGTAATATTTTGGGTCAGAAACATTTCATAGTACTATACTATGTCTAACTATGTGAAAAAAATCAAATTGGAGTAGGTCGGGCAACTGATTATATGAGTTTGTTAGAAAAACCACTTTCCTTTGCTCCTAGCGCCTTCTCGTTCGCTCTATAGCGTTTTGAGCGGATAAAGAGCACAAGTGTGTAAGGAGACACAGGATGAATGCAAACTAGTTTTGTTATGGTACTTTTGATTCAAAGTGACTGTCTAGACATAAAATGTCACTTTTTTCACCTTATCATACTTTTTCATCAACTTTTGCATTTTAATGTAAACAATGATATTTCGTAATATTTTGGGTCAGAAACATTTCATAGTACTATACTATGTCTAACTATGTGAAAAAAATCAAATTGGAGCAGGTCGGGCAACTGATTATATGAGTTTGTTAGAAAAACCACTTTCCTTTGCTCCTAGCGCCTTCTCGTTCGCTCTATAGCGTTTTGAGCGGATAAAGAGCACAAGTGTGTAAGGAGACACAGGATGAATGCAAACTAGTTTTGTTATGATACTTTTGATTCAAAGTGACTGTCTAGACATAAAATGTCACTTTTTTCACCTTATCATACTTTTTCATCAACTTTTGCATTTTAATGTAAACAATGTTATTTCGTAATATTTTGGGTCAGAAACATTTCATAGTACTATACTATGTCTAACTATGTGAAAAAAATCAAATTGGAGTAGGTCGGGCAACTGATTATATGAGTTTGTTAGAAAAACCACTTTCCTTTGCTCCTAGCGCCTTCTCGTTCGCTCTATAGCGTTTTGAGCGGATAAAGAGCACAAGTGTGTAAGGAGACACAGGATGAATGCAAACTAGTTTTGTTATGGTACTTTTGATTCAAAGTGACTGTCTAGACATAAAATGTCACTTTTTTCACCTTATCATACTTTTTCATCAACTTTTGCATTTTAATGTAAACAATGATATTTCGTAATATTTTGGGTCAGAAACATTTCATAGTACTATACTATGTCTAACTATGTGAAAAAAATCAAATTGGAGTAGGTCGGGCAACTGATTATATGAGTTTGTTAGAAAAACCACTTTCCTTTGCTCCTAGCGCCTTCTCGTTCGCTCTATAGCGTTTTGAGCGGATAAAGAGCACAAGTGTGTAAGGAGACACAGGATGAATGCAAACTAGTTTTGTTATGGTACTTTTGATTCAAAGTGACTGTCTAGACATAAAATGTCACTTTTTTCACCTTATCATACTTTTTCATCAACTTTTGCATTTTAATGTAAACAATGATATTTCGTAATATTTTGGGTCAGAAACATTTCATAGTACTATACTATGTCTAACTATGTGAAAAAAATCAAATTGGAGTAGGTCGGGCAACTGATTATATGAGTTTGTTAGAAAAACCACTTTCCTTTGCTCCTAGCGCCTTCTCGTTCGCTCTATAGCGTTTTGAGCGGATAAAGAGCACAAGTGTGTAAGGAGACACAGGATGAATGCAAACTAGTTTTGTTATGGTACTTTTGATTCAAAGTGACTGTCTAGACATAAAATGTCACTTTTTTCACCTTATCATACTTTTTCATCAACTTTTGCATTTTAATGTAAACAATGATATTTCGTAATATTTTGGGTCAGAAACATTTCATAGTACTATACTATGTCTAACTATGTGAAAAAAATCAAATTGGAGTAGGTCGGGCAACTGATTATATGAGTTTGTTAGAAAAACCACTTTCCTTTGCTCCTAGCGCCTTCTCGTTCGCTCTATAGCGTTTTGAGCGGATAAAGAGCACAAGTGTGTAAGGAGACACAGGATGAATGCAAACTAGTTTTGTTATGGTACTTTTGATTCAAAGTGACTGTCTAGACATAAAATGTCACTTTTTTCACCTTATCATACTTTTTCATCAACTTTTGCATTTTAATGTAAACAATGATATTTCGTAATATTTTGGGTCAGAAACATTTCATAGTACTATACTATGTCTAACTATGTGAAAAAAATCAAATTGGAGTAGGTCGGGCAACTGATTATATGAGTTTGTTAGAAAAACCACTTTCCTTTGCTCCTAGCGCCTTCTCGTTCGCTCTATAGCGTTTTGAGCGGATAAAGAGCACAAGTGTGTAAGGAGACACAGGATGAATGCAAACTAGTTTTGTTATGGTACTTTTGATTCAAAGTGACTGTCTAGACATAAAATGTCACTTTTTTCACCTTATCATACTTTTTCATCAACTTTTGCATTTTAATGTAAACAATGATATTTCGTAATATTTTGGGTCAGAAACATTTCATAGTACTATACTATGTCTAACTATGTGAAAAAAATCAAATTGGAGTAGGTCGGGCAACTGATTATATGAGTTTGTTAGAAAAACCACTTTCCTTTGCTCCTAGCGCCTTCTCGTTCGCTCTATAGCGTTTTGAGCGGATAAAGAGCACAAGTGTGTAAGGAGACACAGGATGAATGCAAACTAGTTTTGTTATGGTACTTTTGATTCAAAGTGACTGTCTAGACATAAAATGTCACTTTTTTCACCTTATCATACTTTTTCATCAACTTTTGCATTTTAATGTAAACAATGTTATTTCGTAATATTTTGGGTCAGAAACATTTCATAGTACTATACTATGTCTAACTATGTGAAAAAAATCAAATTGGAGCAGGTCGGGCAACTGATTATATGAGTTTGTTAGAAAAACCACTTTCCTTTGCTCCTAGCGCCTTCTCGTTCGCTCTATAGCGTTTTGAGCGGATAAAGAGCACAAGTGTGTAAGGAGACACAGGATGAATGCAAACTAGTTTTGTTATGATACTTTTGATTCAAAGTGACTGTCTAGACATAAAATGTCACTTTTTTCACCTTATCATACTTTTTCATCAACTTTTGCATTTTAATGTAAACAATGATATTTCGTAATATTTTGGGTCAGAAACATTTCATAGTACTATACTATGTCTAACTATGTGAAAAAAATCAAATTGGAGTAGGTCGGGCAACTGATTATATGAGTTTGTTAGAAAAACCACTTTCCTTTGCTCCTAGCGCCTTCTCGTTCGCTCTATAGCGTTTTGAGCGGATAAAGAGCACAAGTGTGTAAGGAGACACAGGATGAATGCAAACTAGTTTTGTTATGGTACTTTTGATTCAAAGTGACTGTCTAGACATAATAAGTCACTTTTTTCACCTTATCATACTTTTTCATCAACTTTTGCATTTTAATGTAAACAATGATATTTCGTAATATTTTGGGTCAGAAACATTTCATAGTACTATACTATGTCTAACTATGTGAAAAAAATCAAATTGGAGTAGGTCGGGCAACTGATTATATGAGTTTGTTAGAAAAACCACTTTCCTTTGCTCCTAGCGCCTTCTCGTTCGCTCTATAGCGTTTTGAGCGGATAAAGAGCACAAGTGTGTAAGGAGACACAGGATGAATGCAAACTAGTTTTGTTATGGTACTTTTGATTCAAAGTGACTGTCTAGACATAAAATGTCACTTTTTTCACCTTATCATACTTTTTCATCAACTTTTGCATTTTAATGTAAACAATGTTATTTCGTAATATTTTGGGTCAGAAACATTTCATAGTACTATACTATGTCTAACTATGTGAAAAAAATCAAATTGGAGTAGGTCGGGCAACTGATTATATGAGTTTGTTAGAAAAACCACTTTCCTTTGCTCCTAGCGCCTTCTCGTTCGCTCTATAGCGTTTTGAGCGGATAAAGAGCACAAGTGTGTAAGGAGACACAGGATGAATGCAAACTAGTTTTGTTATGGTACTTTTGATTCAAAGTGACTGTCTAGACATAAAATGTCACTTTTTTCACCTTATCATACTTTTTCATCAACTTTTGCATTTTAATGTAAACAATGATATTTCGTAATATTTTGGGTCAGAAACATTTCATAGTACTATACTATGTCTAACTATGTGAAAAAAATCAAATTGGAGTAGGTCGGGCAACTGATTATATGAGTTTGTTAGAAAAACCACTTTCCTTTGCTCCTAGCGCCTTCTCGTTCGCTCTATAGCGTTTTGAGCGGATAAAGAGCACAAGTGTGTAAGGAGACACAGGATGAATGCAAACTAGTTTTGTTATGGTACTTTTGATTCAAAGTGACTGTCTAGACATAAAATGTCACTTTTTTCACCTTATCATACTTTTTCATCAACTTTTGCATTTTAATGTAAACAATGATATTTCGTAATATTTTGGGTCAGAAACATTTCATAGTACTATACTATGTCTAACTATGTGAAAAAAATCAAATTGGAGTAGGTCGGGCAACTGATTATATGAGTTTGTTAGAAAAACCACTTTCCTTTGCTCCTAGCGCCTTCTCGTTCGCTCTATAGCGTTTTGAGCGGATAAAGAGCACAAGTGTGTAAGGAGACACAGGATGAATGCAAACTAGTTTTGTTATGGTACTTTTGATTCAAAGTGACTGTCTAGACATAAAATGTCACTTTTTTCACCTTATCATACTTTTTCATCAACTTTTGCATTTTAATGTAAACAATGATATTTCGTAATATTTTGGGTCAGAAACATTTCATAGTACTATACTATGTCTAACTATGTGAAAAAAATCAAATTGGAGTAGGTCGGGCAACTGATTATATGAGTTTGTTAGAAAAACCACTTTCCTTTGCTCCTAGCGCCTTCTCGTTCGCTCTATAGCGTTTTGAGCGGATAAAGAGCACAAGTGTGTAAGGAGACACAGGATGAATGCAAACTAGTTTTGTTATGGTACTTTTGATTCAAAGTGACTGTCTAGACATAAAATGTCACTTTTTTCACCTTATCATACTTTTTCATCAACTTTTGCATTTTAATGTAAACAATGATATTTCGTAATATTTTGGGTCAGAAACATTTCATAGTACTATACTATGTCTAACTATGTGAAAAAAATCAAATTGGAGTAGGTCGGGCAACTGATTATATGAGTTTGTTAGAAAAACCACTTTCCTTTGCTCCTAGCGCCTTCTCGTTCGCTCTATAGCGTTTTGAGCGGATAAAGAGCACAAGTGTGTAAGGAGACACAGGATGAATGCAAACTAGTTTTGTTATGGTACTTTTGATTCAAAGTGACTGTCTAGACATAAAATGTCACTTTTTTCACCTTATCATACTTTTTCATCAACTTTTGCATTTTAATGTAAACAATGATATTTCGTAATATTTTGGGTCAGAAACATTTCATAGTACTATACTATGTCTAACTATGTGAAAAAAATCAAATTGGAGTAGGTCGGGCAACTGATTATATGAGTTTGTTAGAAAAACCACTTTCCTTTGCTCCTAGCGCCTTCTCGTTCGCTCTATAGCGTTTTGAGCGGATAAAGAGCACAAGTGTGTAAGGAGACACAGGATGAATGCAAACTAGTTTTGTTATGGTACTTTTGATTCAAAGTGACTGTCTAGACATAAAATGTCACTTTTTTCACCTTATCATACTTTTTCATCAACTTTTGCATTTTAATGTAAACAATGTTATTTCGTAATATTTTGGGTCAGAAACATTTCATAGTACTATACTATGTCTAACTATGTGAAAAAAATCAAATTGGAGCAGGTCGGGCATCTGATTATATGAGTTTGTTAGAAAAACCACTTTCCTTTGCTCCTAGCGCCTTCTCGTTCGCTCTATAGCGTTTTGAGCGGATAAAGAGCACAAGAGTGTAAGGAGACACAGGATGAATGCAAACTAGTTTTGTTATGATACTTTTGATTCAAAGTGACTGTCTAGACATAAAATGTCACTTTTTTCACCTTATCATACTTTTTCATCAACTTTTGCATTTTAATGTAAACAATGTTATTTCGTAATATTTTGGGTCAGAAACATTTCATAGTACTATACTATGTCTAACTATGTGAAAAAAATCAAATTGGAGTAGGTCGGGCAACTGATTATATGAGTTTGTTAGAAAAACCACTTTCCTTTGCTCCTAGCGCCTTCTCGTTCGCTCTATAGCGTTTTGAGCGGATAAAGAGCACAAGTGTGTAAGGAGACACAGGATGAATGCAAACTAGTTTTGTTATGGTACTTTTGATTCAAAGTGACTGTCTAGACATAAAATGTCACTTTTTTCACCTTATCATACTTTTTAATCAACTTTTGCATTTTAATGTAAACAATGATATTTCGTAATATTTTGGGTCAGAAACATTTCATAGTACTATACTATGTCTAACTATGTGAAAAAAATCAAATTGGAGTAGGTCGGGCAACTGATTATATGAGTTTGTTAGAAAAACCACTTTCCTTTGCTCCTAGCGCCTTCTCGTTCGCTCTATAGCGTTTTGAGCGGATAAAGAGCACAAGTGTGTAAGGAGACACAGGATGAATGCAAACTAGTTTTGTTATGGTACTTTTGATTCAAAGTGACTGTCTAGACATAAAATGTCACTTTTTTCACCTTATCATACTTTTTCATCAACTTTTGCATTTTAATGTAAACAATGATATTTCGTAATATTTTGGGTCAGAAACATTTCATAGTACTATACTATGTCTAACTATGTGAAAAAAATCAAATTGGAGTAGGTCGGGCAACTGATTATATGAGTTTGTTAGAAAAACCACTTTCCTTTGCTCCTAGCGCCTTCTCGTTCGCTCTATAGCGTTTTGAGCGGATAAAGAGCACAAGTGTGTAAGGAGACACAGGATGAATGCAAACTAGTTTTGTTATGGTACTTTTGATTCAAAGTGACTGTCTAGACATAAAATGTCACTTTTTTCACCTTATCATACTTTTTCATCAACTTTTGCATTTTAATGTAAACAATGATATTTCGTAATATTTTGGGTCAGAAACATTTCATAGTACTATACTATGTCTAACTATGTGAAAAAAATCAAATTGGAGTAGGTCGGGCAACTGATTATATGAGTTTGTTAGAAAAACCACTTTCCTTTGCTCCTAGCGCCTTCTCGTTCGCTCTATAGCGTTTTGAGCGGATAAAGAGCACAAGTGTGTAAGGAGACACAGGATGAATGCAAACTAGTTTTGTTATGGTACTTTTGATTCAAAGTGACTGTCTAGACATAAAATGTCACTTTTTTCACCTTATCATACTTTTTCATCAACTTTTGCATTTTAATGTAAACAATGATATTTCGTAATATTTTGGGTCAGAAACATTTCATAGTACTATACTATGTCTAACTATGTGAAAAAAATCAAATTGGAGTAGGTCGGGCAACTGATTATATGAGTTTGTTAGAAAAACCACTTTCCTTTGCTCCTAGCGCCTTCTCGTTCGCTCTATAGCGTTTTGAGCGGATAAAGAGCACAAGTGTGTAAGGAGACACAGGATGAATGCAAACTAGTTTTGTTATGGTACTTTTGATTCAAAGTGACTGTCTAGACATAAAATGTCACTTTTTTCACCTTATCATACTTTTTCATCAACTTTTGCATTTTAATGTAAACAATGATATTTCGTAATATTTTGGGTCAGAAACATTTCATAGTACTATACTATGTCTAACTATGTGAAAAAAATCAAATTGGAGTAGGTCGGGCAACTGATTATATGAGTTTGTTAGAAAAACCACTTTCCTTTGCTCCTAGCGCCTTCTCGTTCGCTCTATAGCGTTTTGAGCGGATAAAGAGCACAAGTGTGTAAGGAGACACAGGATGAATGCAAACTAGTTTTGTTATGGTACTTTTGATTCAAAGTGACTGTCTAGACATAAAATGTCACTTTTTTCACCTTATCATACTTTTTCATCAACTTTTGCATTTTAATGTAAACAATGATATTTCGTAATATTTTGGGTCAGAAACATTTCATAGTACTATACTATGTCTAACTATGTGAAAAAAATCAAATTGGAGTAGGTCGGGCAACTGATTATATGAGTTTGTTAGAAAAACCACTTTCCTTTGCTCCTAGCGCCTTCTCGTTCGCTCTATAGCGTTTTGAGCGGATAAAGAGCACAAGTGTGTAAGGAGACACAGGATGAATGCAAACTAGTTTTGTTATGGTACTTTTGATTCAAAGTGACTGTCTAGACATAAAATGTCACTTTTTTCACCTTATCATACTTTTTCATCAACTTTTGCATTTTAATGTAAACAATGATATTTCGTAATATTTTGGGTCAGAAACATTTCATAGTACTATACTATGTCTAACTATGTGAAAAAAATCAAATTGGAGTAGGTCGGGCAACTGATTATATGAGTTTGTTAGAAAAACCACTTTCCTTTGCTCCTAGCGCCTTCTCGTTCGCTCTATAGCGTTTTGAGCGGATAAAGAGCACAAGTGTGTAAGGAGACACAGGATGAATGCAAACTAGTTTTGTTATGGTACTTTTGATTCAAAGTGACTGTCTAGACATAAAATGTCACTTTTTTCACCTTATCATACTTTTTCATCAACTTTTGCATTTTAATGTAAACAATGATATTTCGTAATATTTTGGGTCAGAAACATTTCATAGTACTATACTATGTCTAACTATGTGAAAAAAATCAAATTGGAGCAGGTCGGGCAACTGATTATATGAGTTTGTTAGAAAAACCACTTTCCTTTGCTCCTAGCGCCTTCTCGTTCGCTCTATAGCGTTTTGAGCGGATAAAGAGCACAAGTGTGTAAGGAGACACAGGATGAATGCAAACTAGTTTTGTTATGGTACTTTTGATTCAAAGTGACTGTCTAGACATAAAATGTCACTTTTTTCACCTTATCATACTTTTTCATCAACTTTTGCATTTTAATGTAAACAATGATATTTCGTAATATTTTGGGTCAGAAACATTTCATAGTACTATACTATGTCTAACTATGTGAAAAAAATCAAATTGGAGTAGGTCGGGCAACTGATTATATGAGTTTGTTAGAAAAACCACTTTCCTTTGCTCCTAGCGCCTTCTCGTTCGCTCTATAGCGTTTTGAGCGGATAAAGAGCACAAGTGTGTAAGGAGACACAGGATGAATGCAAACTAGTTTTGTTATGGTACTTTTGATTCAAAGTGACTGTCTAGACATAAAATGTCACTTTTTTCACCTTATCATACTTTTTCATCAACTTTTGCATTTTAATGTAAACAATGTTATTTCGTAATATTTTGGGTCAGAAACATTTCATAGTACTATACTATGTCTAACTATGTGAAAAAAATCAAATTGGAGTAGGTCGGGCAACTGATTATATGAGTTTGTTAGAAAAACCACTTTCCTTTGCTCCTAGCGCCTTCTCGTTCGCTCTATAGCGTTTTGAGCGGATAAAGAGCACAAGTGTGTAAGGAGACACAGGATGAATGCAAACTAGTTTTGTTATGGTACTTTTGATTCAAAGTGACTGTCTAGACATAAAATGTCACTTTTTTCACCTTATCATACTTTTTCATCAACTTTTGCATTTTAATGTAAACAATGTTATTTCGTAATATTTTGGGTCAGAAACATTTCATAGTACTATACTATGTCTAACTATGTGAAAAAAATCAAATTGGAGTAGGTCGGGCAACTGATTATATGAGTTTGTTAGAAAAACCACTTTCCTTTGCTCCTAGCGCCTTCTCGTTCGCTCTATAGCGTTTTGAGCGGATAAAGAGCACAAGTGTGTAAGGAGACACAGGATGAATGCAAACTAGTTTTGTTATGGTACTTTTGATTCAAAGTGACTGTCTAGACATAAAATGTCACTTTTTTCACCTTATCATACTTTTTCATCAACTTTTGCATTTTAATGTAAACAATGATATTTCGTAATATTTTGGGTCAGAAACATTTCATAGTACTATACTATGTCTAACTATGTGAAAAAAATCAAATTGGAGTAGGTCGGGCAACTGATTATATGAGTTTGTTAGAAAAACCACTTTCCTTTGCTCCTAGCGCCTTCTCGTTCGCTCTATAGCGTTTTGAGCGGATAAAGAGCACAAGTGTGTAAGGAGACACAGGATGAATGCAAACTAGTTTTGTTATGGTACTTTTGATTCAAAGTGACTGTCTAGACATAATAAGTCACTTTTTTCACCTTATCATACTTTTTAATCAACTTTTGCATTTTAATGTAAACAATGATATTTCGTAATATTTTGGGTCAGAAACATTTCATAGTACTATACTATGTCTAACTATGTGAAAAAAATCAAATTGGAGTAGGTCGGGCAACTGATTATATGAGTTTGTTAGAAAAACCACTTTCCTTTGCTCCTAGCGCCTTCTCGTTCGCTCTATAGCGTTTTGAGCGGATAAAGAGCACAAGTGTGTAAGGAGACACAGGATGAATGCAAACTAGTTTTGTTATGGTACTTTTGATTCAAAGTGACTGTCTAGACATAAAATGTCACTTTTTTCACCTTATCATACTTTTTAATCAACTTTTGCATTTTAATGTAAACAATGATATTTCGTAATATTTTGGGTCAGAAACATTTCATAGTACTATACTATGTCTAACTATGTGAAAAAAATCAAATTGGAGTAGGTCGGGCAACTGATTATATGAGTTTGTTAGAAAAACCACTTTCCTTTGCTCCTAGCGCCTTCTCGTTCGCTCTATAGCGTTTTGAGCGGATAAAGAGCACAAGTGTGTAAGGAGACACAGGATGAATGCAAACTAGTTTTGTTATGGTACTTTTGATTCAAAGTGACTGTCTAGACATAAAATGTCACTTTTTTCACCTTATCATACTTTTTCATCAACTTTTGCATTTTAATGTAAACAATGATATTTCGTAATATTTTGGGTCAGAAACATTTCATAGTACTATACTATGTCTAACTATGTGAAAAAAATCAAATTGGAGTAGGTCGGGCAACTGATTATATGAGTTTGTTAGAAAAACCACTTTCCTTTGCTCCTAGCGCCTTCTCGTTCGCTCTATAGCGTTTTGAGCGGATAAAGAGCACAAGTGTGTAAGGAGACACAGGATGAATGCAAACTAGTTTTGTTATGGTACTTTTGATTCAAAGTGACTGTCTAGACATAAAATGTCACTTTTTTCACCTTATCATACTTTTTCATCAACTTTTGCATTTTAATGTAAACAATGTTATTTCGTAATATTTTGGGTCAGAAACATTTCATAGTACTATACTATGTCTAACTATGTGAAAAAAATCAAATTGGAGCAGGTCGGGCATCTGATTATATGAGTTTGTTAGAAAAACCACTTTCCTTTGCTCCTAGCGCCTTCTCGTTCGCTCTATAGCGTTTTGAGCGGATAAAGAGCACAAGAGTGTAAGGAGACACAGGATGAATGCAAACTAGTTTTGTTATGATACTTTTGATTCAAAGTGACTGTCTAGACATAAAATGTCACTTTTTTCACCTTATCATACTTTTTCATCAACTTTTGCATTTTAATGTAAACAATGTTATTTCGTAATATTTTGGGTCAGAAACATTTCATAGTACTATACTATGTCTAACTATGTGAAAAAAATCAAATTGGAGTAGGTCGGGCAACTGATTATATGAGTTTGTTAGAAAAACCACTTTCCTTTGCTCCTAGCGCCTTCTCGTTCGCTCTATAGCGTTTTGAGCGGATAAAGAGCACAAGTGTGTAAGGAGACACAGGATGAATGCAAACTAGTTTTGTTATGGTACTTTTGATTCAAAGTGACTGTCTAGACATAATAAGTCACTTTTTTCACCTTATCATACTTTTTAATCAACTTTTGCATTTTAATGTAAACAATGATATTTCGTAATATTTTGGGTCAGAAACATTTCATAGTACTATACTATGTCTAACTATGTGAAAAAAATCAAATTGGAGTAGGTCGGGCAACTGATTATATGAGTTTGTTAGAAAAACCACTTTCCTTTGCTCCTAGCGCCTTCTCGTTCGCTCTATAGCGTTTTGAGCGGATAAAGAGCACAAGTGTGTAAGGAGACACAGGATGAATGCAAACTAGTTTTGTTATGGTACTTTTGATTCAAAGTGACTGTCTAGACATAAAATGTCACTTTTTTCACCTTATCATACTTTTTCATCAACTTTTGCATTTTAATGTAAACAATGTTATTTCGTAATATTTTGGGTCAGAAACATTTCATAGTACTATACTATGTCTAACTATGTGAAAAAAATCAAATTGGAGTAGGTCGGGCAACTGATTATATGAGTTTGTTAGAAAAACCACTTTCCTTTGCTCCTAGCGCCTTCTCGTTCGCTCTATAGCGTTTTGAGCGGATAAAGAGCACAAGTGTGTAAGGAGACACAGGATGAATGCAAACTAGTTTTGTTATGGTACTTTTGATTCAAAGTGACTGTCTAGACATAAAATGTCACTTTTTTCACCTTATCATACTTTTTAATCAACTTTTGCATTTTAATGTAAACAATGATATTTCGTAATATTTTGGGTCAGAAACATTTCATAGTACTATACTATGTCTAACTATGTGAAAAAAATCAAATTGGAGTAGGTCGGGCAACTGATTATATGAGTTTGTTAGAAAAACCACTTTCCTTTGCTCCTAGCGCCTTCTCGTTCGCTCTATAGCGTTTTGAGCGGATAAAGAGCACAAGTGTGTAAGGAGACACAGGATGAATGCAAACTAGTTTTGTTATGGTACTTTTGATTCAAAGTGACTGTCTAGACATAAAATGTCACTTTTTTCACCTTATCATACTTTTTCATCAACTTTTGCATTTTAATGTAAACAATGATATTTCGTAATATTTTGGGTCAGAAACATTTCATAGTACTATACTATGTCTAACTATGTGAAAAAAATCAAATTGGAGTAGGTCGGGCAACTGATTATATGAGTTTGTTAGAAAAACCACTTTCCTTTGCTCCTAGCGCCTTCTCGTTCGCTCTATAGCGTTTTGAGCGGATAAAGAGCACAAGTGTGTAAGGAGACACAGGATGAATGCAAACTAGTTTTGTTATGGTACTTTTGATTCAAAGTGACTGTCTAGACATAAAATGTCACTTTTTTCACCTTATCATACTTTTTCATCAACTTTTGCATTTTAATGTAAACAATGATATTTCGTAATATTTTGGGTCAGAAACATTTCATAGTACTATACTATGTCTAACTATGTGAAAAAAATCAAATTGGAGTAGGTCGGGCAACTGATTATATGAGTTTGTTAGAAAAACCACTTTCCTTTGCTCCTAGCGCCTTCTCGTTCGCTCTATAGCGTTTTGAGCGGAAAAAGAGCACAAGTGTGTAAGGAGACACAGGATGAATGCAAACTAGTTTTGTTATGGTACTTTTGATTCAAAGTGACTGTCTAGACATAAAATGTCACTTTTTTCACCTTATCATACTTTTTCATCAACTTTTGCATTTTAATGTAAACAATGTTATTTCGTAATATTTTGGGTCAGAAACATTTCATAGTACTATACTATGTCTAACTATGTGAAAAAAATCAAATTGGAGTAGGTCGGGCAACTGATTATATGAGTTTGTTAGAAAAACCACTTTCCTTTGCTCCTAGCGCCTTCTCGTTCGCTCTATAGCGTTTTGAGCGGATAAAGAGCACAAGTGTGTAAGGAGACACAGGATGAATGCAAACTAGTTTTGTTATGGTACTTTTGATTCAAAGTGACTGTCTAGACATAAAATGTCACTTTTTTCACCTTATCATACTTTTTAATCAACTTTTGCATTTTAATGTAAACAATGATATTTCGTAATATTTTGGGTCAGAAACATTTCATAGTACTATACTATGTCTAACTATGTGAAAAAAATCAAATTGGAGTAGGTCGGGCAACTGATTATATGAGTTTGTTAGAAAAACCACTTTCCTTTGCTCCTAGCGCCTTCTCGTTCGCTCTATAGCGTTTTGAGCGGATAAAGAGCACAAGTGTGTAAGGAGACACAGGATGAATGCAAACTAGTTTTGTTATGGTACTTTTGATTCAAAGTGACTGTCTAGACATAAAATGTCACTTTTTTCACCTTATCATACTTTTTATCAACTTTTGCATTTTAATGTAAACAATGATATTTCGTAATATTTTGGGTCAGAAACATTTCATAGTACTATACTATGTCTAACTATGTGAAAAAAATCAAATTGGAGCAGGTCGGGCAACTGATTATATGAGTTTGTTAGAAAAACCACTTTCCTTTGCTCCTAGCGCCTTCTCGTTCGCTCTATAGCGTTTTGAGCGGATAAAGAGCACAAGTGTGTAAGGAGACACAGGATGAATGCAAACTAGTTTTGTTATGGTACTTTTGATTCAAAGTGACTGTCTAGACATAAAATGTCACTTTTTTCACCTTATCATACTTTTTCATCAACTTTTGCATTTTAATGTAAACAATGTTATTTCGTAATATTTTGGGTCAGAAACATTTCATAGTACTATACTATGTCTAACTATGTGAAAAAAATCAAATTGGAGCAGGTCGGGCATCTGATTATATGAGTTTGTTAGAAAAACCACTTTCCTTTGCTCCTAGCGCCTTCTCGTTCGCTCTATAGCGTTTTGAGCGGATAAAGAGCACAAGAGTGTAAGGAGACACAGGATGAATGCAAACTAGTTTTGTTATGATACTTTTGATTCAAAGTGACTGTCTAGACATAAAATGTCACTTTTTTCACCTTATCATACTTTTTCATCAACTTTTGCATTTTAATGTAAACAATGATATTTCGTAATATTTTGGGTCAGAAACATTTCATAGTACTATACTATGTCTAACTATGTGAAAAAAATCAAATTGGAGTAGGTCGGGCAACTGATTATATGAGTTTGTTAGAAAAACCACTTTCCTTTGCTCCTAGCGCCTTCTCGTTCGCTCTATAGCGTTTTGAGCGGATAAAGAGCACAAGTGTGTAAGGAGACACAGGATGAATGCAAACTAGTTTTGTTATGGTACTTTTGATTCAAAGTGACTGTCTAGACATAATAAGTCACTTTTTTCACCTTATCATACTTTTTAATCAACTTTTGCATTTTAATGTAAACAATGATATTTCGTAATATTTTGGGTCAGAAACATTTCATAGTACTATACTATGTCTAACTATGTGAAAAAAATCAAATTGGAGTAGGTCGGGCAACTGATTATATGAGTTTGTTAGAAAAACCACTTTCCTTTGCTCCTAGCGCCTTCTCGTTCGCTCTATAGCGTTTTGAGCGGAAAAAGAGCACAAGTGTGTAAGGAGACACAGGATGAATGCAAACTAGTTTTGTTATGGTACTTTTGATTCAAAGTGACTGTCTAGACATAAAATGTCACTTTTTTCACCTTATCATACTTTTTCATCAACTTTTGCATTTTAATGTAAACAATGTTATTTCGTAATATTTTGGGTCAGAAACATTTCATAGTACTATACTATGTCTAACTATGTGAAAAAAATCAAATTGGAGTTGGTCGGGCAACTGATTATATGAGTTTGTTAGAAAAACCACTTTCCTTTGCTCCTAGCGCCTTCTCGTTCGCTCTATAGCGTTTTGAGCGGATAAAGAGCACAAGTGTGTAAGGAGACACAGGATGAATGCAAACTAGTTTTGTTATGATACTTTTGATTCAAAGTGACTGTCTAGACATAAAATGTCACTTTTTTCACCTTATCATACTTTTTCATCAACTTTTGCATTTTAATGTAAACAATGATATTTCGTAATATTTTGGGTCAGAAACATTTCATAGTACTATACTATGTCTAACTATGTGAAAAAAATCAAATTGGAGTAGGTCGGGCAACTGATTATATGAGTTTGTTAGAAAAACCACTTTCCTTTGCTCCTAGCGCCTTCTCGTTCGCTCTATAGCGTTTTGAGCGGATAAAGAGCACAAGTGTGTAAGGAGACACAGGATGAATGCAAACTAGTTTTGTTATGGTACTTTTGATTCAAAGTGACTGTCTAGACATAAAATGTCACTTTTTTCACCTTATCATACTTTTTCATCAACTTTTGCATTTTAATGTAAACAATGTTATTTCGTAATATTTTGGGTCAGAAACATTTCATAGTACTATACTATGTCTAACTATGTGAAAAAAATCAAATTGGAGCAGGTCGGGCATCTGATTATATGAGTTTGTTAGAAAAACCACTTTCCTTTGCTCCTAGCGCCTTCTCGTTCGCTCTATAGCGTTTTGAGCGGATAAAGAGCACAAGTGTGTAAGGAGACACAGGATGAATGCAAACTAGTTTTGTTATGATACTTTTGATTCAAAGTGACTGTCTAGACATAAAATGTCACTTTTTTCACCTTATCATACTTTTTCATCAACTTTTGCATTTTAATGTAAACAATGTTATTTCGTAATATTTTGGGTCAGAAACATTTCATAGTACTATACTATGTCTAACTATGTGAAAAAAATCAAATTGGAGTAGGTCGGGCAACTGATTATATGAGTTTGTTAGAAAAACCACTTTCCTTTGCTCCTAGCGCCTTCTCGTTCGCTCTATAGCGTTTTGAGCGGATAAAGAGCACAAGTGTGTAAGGAGACACAGGATGAATGCAAACTAGTTTTGTTATGGTACTTTTGATTCAAAGTGACTGTCTAGACATAATAAGTCACTTTTTTCACCTTATCATACTTTTTAATCAACTTTTGCATTTTAATGTAAACAATGATATTTCGTAATATTTTGGGTCAGAAACATTTCATAGTACTATACTATGTCTAACTATGTGAAAAAAATCAAATTGGAGCAGGTCGGGCATCTGATTATATGAGTTTGTTAGAAAAACCACTTTCCTTTGCTCCTAGCGCCTTCTCGTTCGCTCTATAGCGTTTTGAGCGGATAAAGAGCACAGGTGTGTAAGGAGACACAGGATGAATGCAAACTAGTTTTGTTATGATACTTTTGATTCAAAGTGACTGTCTAGACATAAAATGTCACTTTTTTCACCTTATCATACTTTTTCATCAACTTTTGCATTTTAATGTAAACAATGATATTTCGTAATATTTTGGGTCAGAAACATTTCATAGTACTATACTATGTCTAACTATGTGAAAAAAATCAAATTGGAGTAGGTCGGGCAACTGATTATATGAGTTTGTTAGAACAACCACTTTCCTTTGCTCCTAGCGCCTTCTCGTTCGCTCTATAGCGTTTTGCGCGGATAAAGAGCACAAGTGTGTAAGGAGACACAGGATGAATGCAAACTAGTTTTGTTATGGTACTTTTCATTCAAAGTGACTGTCTAGACATAAAATGTCACTTTTTTCACCTTATCATACTTTTTCATCAACTTTTGCATTTTAATGTAAACAATGATATTTCGTAATATTTTGGGTCAGAAACGTTTCATAGTACTATACTATGTGAAAAAACTCAAATTGGAGTAGGTCGGGCAACTGATTATATGAGTTTGTTAGAAAAACCACTTTCCTTTGCTCCTAGCGCCTTCTCGTTCGCTCTATAGCGTTTTGAGCGGAAAAAGAGCACAAGTGTGTAAGGAGACACAGGATGAATGCAAACTAGTTTTGTTATGGTACTTTTGATTCAAAGTGACTGTCTAGACATAAAATGTCACTTTTTTCACCTTATCATACTTTTTCATCAACTTTTGCATTTTAATGTAAACAATGTTATTTCGTAATATTTTGGGTCAGAAACATTTCATAGTACTATACTATGTCTAACTATGTGAAAAAAATCAAATTGGAGTTGGTCGGGCAACTGATTATATGAGTTTGTTAGAAAAACCACTTTCCTTTGCTCCTAGCGCCTTCTCGTTCGCTCTATAGCGTTTTGAGCGGATAAAGAGCACAAGTGTGTAAGGAGACACAGGATGAATGCAAACTAGTTTTGTTATGGTACTTTTGATTCAAAGTGACTGTCTAGACATAATAAGTCACTTTTTTCACCTTATCATACTTTTTAATCAACTTTTGCATTTTAATGTAAACAATGATATTTCGTAATATTTTGGGTCAGAAACATTTCATAGTACTATACTATGTCTAACTATGTGAAAAAAATCAAATTGGAGCAGGTCGGGCATCTGATTATATGAGTTTGTTAGAAAAACCACTTTCCTTTGCTCCTAGCGCCTTCTCGTTCGCTCTATAGCGTTTTGAGCGGATAAAGAGCACAAGTGTGTTAGGAGACACAGGATGAATGCAAACTAGTTTTGTTATGATACTTTTGATTCAAAGTGACTGTCTAGACATAAAATGTCACTTTTTTCACCTTATCATACTTTTTCATCAACTTTTGCATTTTAATGTAAACAATGTTATTTCGTAATATTTTGGGTCAGAAACATTTCATAGTACTATACTATGTCTAACTATGTGAAAAAAATCAAATTGGAGTAGGTCGGGCAACTGATTATATGAGTTTGTTAGAAAAACCACTTTCCTTTGCTCCTAGCGCCTTCTCGTTCGCTCTATAGCGTTTTGAGCGGATAAAGAGCACAAGTGTGTAAGGAGACACAGGATGAATGCAAACTAGTTTTGTTATGGTACTTTTGATTCAAAGTGACTGTCTAGACATAATAAGTCACTTTTTTCACCTTATCATACTTTTTAATCAACTTTTGCATTTTAATGTAAACAATGATATTTCGTAATATTTTGGGTCAGAAACATTTCATAGTACTATACTATGTCTAACTATGTGAAAAAAAATCAAATTGGAGCAGGTCGGGCATCTGATTATATGAGTTTGTTAGAAAAACCACTTTCCTTTGCTCCTAGCGCCTTCTCGTTCGCTCTATAGCGTTTTGAGCGGATAAAGAGCACAGGTGTGTAAGGAGACACAGGATGAATGCAAACTAGTTTTGTTATGATACTTTTGATTCAAAGTGACTGTCTAGACATAAAATGTCACTTTTTTCACCTTATCATACTTTTTCATCAACTTTTGCATTTTAATGTAAACAATGATATTTCGTAATATTTTGGGTCAGAAACATTTCATAGTACTATACTATGTCTAACTATGTGAAAAAAATCAAATTGGAGTAGGTCGGGCAACTGATTATATGAGTTTGTTAGAACAACCACTTTCCTTTGCTCCTAGCGCCTTCTCGTTCGCTCTTTAGCGTTTTGCGCGGATAAAGAGCACAAGTGTGTAAGGAGACACAGGATGAATGCAAACTAGTTTTGTTATGGTACTTTTCATTCAAAGTGACTGTCTAGACATAAAATGTCACTTTTTTCACCTTATCATACTTTTTCATCAACTTTTGCATTTTAATGTAAACAATGATATTTCGTAATATTTTGGGTCAGAAACGTTTCATAGTACTATACTATGTGAAAAAACTCAAATTGGAGTAGGTCGGGCAACTGATTATATGAGTTTGTTAGAAAAACCACTTTCCTTTGCTCCTAGCGCCTTCTCGTTCGCTCTATAGCGTTTTGAGCGGAAAAAGAGCACAAGTGTGTAAGGAGACACAGGATGAATGCAAACTAGTTTTGTTATGGTACTTTTGATTCAAAGTGACTGTCTAGACATAAAATGTCACTTTTTTCACCTTATCATACTTTTTCATCAACTTTTGCATTTTAATGTAAACAATGTTATTTCGTAATATTTTGGGTCAGAAACATTTCATAGTACTATACTATGTCTAACTATGTGAAAAAAATCAAATTGGAGTAGGTCGGGCAACTGATTATATGAGTTTGTTAGAAAAACCACTTTCCTTTGCTCCTAGCGCCTTCTCGTTCGCTCTATAGCGTTTTGAGCGGATAAAGAGCACAAGTGTGTAAGGAGACACAGGATGAATGCAAACTAGTTTTGTTATGGTACTTTTGATTCAAAGTGACTGTCTAGACATAAAATGTCACTTTTTTCACCTTATCATACTTTTTCATCAACTTTTGCATTTTAATGTAAACAATGTTATTTCGTAATATTTTGGGTCAGAAACATTTCATAGTACTATACTATGTCTAACTATGTGAAAAAAATCAAATTGGAGTTGGTCGGGCAACTGATTATATGAGTTTGTTAGAAAAACCACTTTCCTTTGCTCCTAGCGCCTTCTCGTTCGCTCTATAGCGTTTTGAGCGGATAAAGAGCACAGGTGTGTAAGGAGACACAGGATGAATGCAAACTAGTTTTGTTATGATACTTTTGATTCAAAGTGACTGTCTAGACATAAAATGTCACTTTTTTCACCTTATCATACTTTTTCATCAACTTTTGCATTTTAATGTAAACAATGATATTTCGTAATATTTTGGGTCAGAAACATTTCATAGTACTATACTATGTCTAACTATGTGAAAAAAATCAAATTGGAGTAGGTCGGGCAACTGATTATATGAGTTTGTTAGAAAAACCACTTTCCTTTGCTCCTAGCGCCTTCTCGTTCGCTCTATAGCGTTTTGAGCGGATAAAGAGCACAAGTGTGTAAGGAGACACAGGATGAATGCAAACTAGTTTTGTTATGGTACTTTTGATTCAAAGTGACTGTCTAGACATAAAATGTCACTTTTTTCACCTTATCATACTTTTTCATCAACTTTTGCATTTTAATGTAAACAATGTTATTTCGTAATATTTTGGGTCAGAAACATTTCATAGTACTATACTATGTCTAACTATGTGAAAAAAATCAAATTGGAGCAGGTCGGGCATCTGATTATATGAGTTTGTTAGAAAAACCACTTTCCTTTGCTCCTAGCGCCTTCTCGTTCGCTCTATAGCGTTTTGAGCGGATAAAGAGCACAAGAGTGTAAGGAGACACAGGATGAATGCAAACTAGTTTTGTTATGATACTTTTGATTCAAAGTGACTGTCTAGACATAAAATGTCACTTTTTTCACCTTATCATACTTTTTCATCAACTTTTGCATTTTAATGTAAACAATGTTATTTCGTAATATTTTGGGTCAGAAACATTTCATAGTACTATACTATGTCTAACTATGTGAAAAAAATCAAATTGGAGTAGGTCGGGCAACTGATTATATGAGTTTGTTAGAAAAACCACTTTCCTTTGCTCCTAGCGCCTTCTCGTTCGCTCTATAGCGTTTTGAGCGGATAAAGAGCACAAGTGTGTAAGGAGACACAGGATGAATGCAAACTAGTTTTGTTATGGTACTTTTGATTCAAAGTGACTGTCTAGACATAATAAGTCACTTTTTTCACCTTATCATACTTTTTCATCAACTTTTGCATTTTAATGTAAACAATGATATTTCGTAATATTTTGGGTCAGAAACATTTCATAGTACTATACTATGTCTAACTATGTGAAAAAAATCAAATTGGAGCAGGTCGGGCATCTGATTATATGAGTTTGTTAGAAAAACCACTTTCCTTTGCTCCTAGCGCCTTCTCGTTCGCTCTATAGCGTTTTGAGCGGATAAAGAGCACAGGTGTGTAAGGAGACACAGGATGAATGCAAACTAGTTTTGTTATGATACTTTTGATTCAAAGTGACTGTCTAGACATAAAATGTCACTTTTTTCACCTTATCATACTTTTTCATCAACTTTTGCATTTTAATGTAAACAATGATATTTCGTAATATTTTGGGTCAGAAACATTTCATAGTACTATACTATGTCTAACTATGTGAAAAAAATCAAATTGGAGTAGGTCGGGCAACTGATTATATGAGTTTGTTAGAAAAACCACTTTCCTTTGCTCCTAGCGCCTTCTCGTTCGCTCTATAGCGTTTTGAGCGGATAAAGAGCACAAGTGTGTAAGGAGACACAGGATGAATGCAAACTAGTTTTGTTATGGTACTTTTGATTCAAAGTGACTGTCTAGACATAAAATGTCACTTTTTTCACCTTATCATACTTTTTCATCAACTTTTGCATTTTAATGTAAACAATGATATTTCGTAATATTTTGGGTCAGAAACATTTCATAGTACTATACTATGTGAAAAAACTCAAATTGGAGTAGGTCGGGCAACTGATTATATGAGTTTGTTAGAAAAACCACTTTCCTTTGCTCCTAGCGCCTTCTCGTTCGCTCTATAGCGTTTTGAGCGGAAAAAGAGCACAAGTGTGTAAGGAGACACAGGATGAATGCAAACTAGTTTTGTTATGGTACTTTTGATTCAAAGTGACTGTCTAGACATAAAATGTCACTTTTTTCACCTTATCATACTTTTTCATCAACTTTTGCATTTTAATGTAAACAATGTTATTTCGTAATATTTTGGGTCAGAAACATTTCATAGTACTATACTATGTCTAACTATGTGAAAAAAATCAAATTGGAGTAGGTCGGGCAACTGATTATATGAGTTTGTTAGAAAAACCACTTTCCTTTGCTCCTAGCGCCTTCTCGTTCGCTCTATAGCGTTTTGAGCGGATAAAGAGCACAAGTGTGTAAGGAGACACAGGATGAATGCAAACTAGTTTTGTTATGGTACTTTTGATTCAAAGTGACTGTCTAGACATAAAATGTCACTTTTTTCACCTTATCATACTTTTTCATCAACTTTTGCATTTTAATGTAAACAATGTTATTTCGTAATATTTTGGGTCAGAAACATTTCATAGTACTATACTATGTCTAACTATGTGAAAAAAATCAAATTGGAGTAGGTCGGGCAACTGATTATATGAGTTTGTTAGAAAAACCACTTTCCTTTGCTCCTAGCGCCTTCTCGTTCGCTCTATAGCGTTTTGAGCGGATAAAGAGCACAAGTGTGTAAGGAGACACAGGATGAATGCAAACTAGTTTTGTTATGGTACTTTTGATTCAAAGTGACTGTCTAGACATAAAATGTCACTTTTTTCACCTTATCATACTTTTTCATCAACTTTTGCATTTTAATGTAAACAATGATATTTCGTAATATTTTGGGTCAGAAACATTTCATAGTACTATACTATGTCTAACTATGTGAAAAAAATCAAATTGGAGTAGGTCGGGCAACTGATTATATGAGTTTGTTAGAAAAACCACTTTCCTTTGCTCCTAGCGCCTTCTCGTTCGCTCTATAGCGTTTTGAGCGGATAAAGAGCACAAGTGTGTAAGGAGACACAGGATGAATGCAAACTAGTTTTGTTATGGTACTTTTGATTCAAAGTGACTGTCTAGACATAAAATGTCACTTTTTTCACCTTATCATACTTTTTCATCAACTTTTGCATTTTAATGTAAACAATGATATTTCGTAATATTTTGGGTCAGAAACATTTCATAGTACTATACTATGTCTAACTATGTGAAAAAAATCAAATTGGAGCAGGTCGGGCAACTGATTATATGAGTTTGTTAGAAAAACCACTTTCCTTTGCTCCTAGCGCCTTCTCGTTCGCTCTATAGCGTTTTGAGCGGATAAAGAGCACAAGTGTGTAAGGAGACACAGGATGAATGCAAACTAGTTTTGTTATGGTACTTTTGATTCAAAGTGACTGTCTAGACATAAAATGTCACTTTTTTCACCTTATCATACTTTTTCATCAACTTTTGCATTTTAATGTAAACAATGATATTTCGTAATATTTTGGGTCAGAAACATTTCATAGTACTATACTATGTCTAACTATGTGAAAAAAATCAAATTGGAGTAGGTCGGGCAACTGATTATATGAGTTTGTTAGAAAAACCACTTTCCTTTGCTCCTAGCGCCTTCTCGTTCGCTCTATAGCGTTTTGAGCGGATAAAGAGCACAAGTGTGTAAGGAGACACAGGATGAATGCAAACTAGTTTTGTTATGGTACTTTTGATTCAAAGTGACTGTCTAGACATAAAATGTCACTTTTTTCACCTTATCATACTTTTTCATCAACTTTTGCATTTTAATGTAAACAATGATATTTCGTAATATTTTGGGTCAGAAACATTTCATAGTACTATACTATGTCTAACTATGTGAAAAAAATCAAATTGGAGTAGGTCGGGCAACTGATTATATGAGTTTGTTAGAAAAACCACTTTCCTTTGCTCCTAGCGCCTTCTCGTTCGCTCTATAGCGTTTTGAGCGGATAAAGAGCACAAGTGTGTAAGGAGACACAGGATGAATGCAAACTAGTTTTGTTATGGTACTTTTGATTCAAAGTGACTGTCTAGACATAAAATGTCACTTTTTTCACCTTATCATACTTTTTCATCAACTTTTGCATTTTAATGTAAACAATGTTATTTCGTAATATTTTGGGTCAGAAACATTTCATAGTACTATACTATGTCTAACTATGTGAAAAAAATCAAATTGGAGTAGGTCGGGCAACTGATTATATGAGTTTGTTAGAAAAACCACTTTCCTTTGCTCCTAGCGCCTTCTCGTTCGCTCTATAGCGTTTTGAGCGGATAAAGAGCACAAGTGTGTAAGGAGACACAGGATGAATGCAAACTAGTTTTGTTATGGTACTTTTGATTCAAAGTGACTGTCTAGACATAAAATGTCACTTTTTTCACCTTATCATACTTTTTCATCAACTTTTGCATTTTAATGTAAACAATGATATTTCGTAATATTTTGGGTCAGAAACATTTCATAGTACTATACTATGTCTAACTATGTGAAAAAAATCAAATTGGAGTAGGTCGGGCAACTGATTATATGAGTTTGTTAGAAAAACCACTTTCCTTTGCTCCTAGCGCCTTCTCGTTCGCTCTATAGCGTTTTGAGCGGATAAAGAGCACAAGTGTGTAAGGAGACACAGGATGAATGCAAACTAGTTTTGTTATGGTACTTTTGATTCAAAGTGACTGTCTAGACATAAAATGTCACTTTTTTCACCTTATCATACTTTTTCATCAACTTTTGCATTTTAATGTAAACAATGATATTTCGTAATATTTTGGGTCAGAAACATTTCATAGTACTATACTATGTCTAACTATGTGAAAAAAATCAAATTGGAGTAGGTCGGGCAACTGATTATATGAGTTTGTTAGAAAAACCACTTTCCTTTGCTCCTAGCGCCTTCTCGTTCGCTCTATAGCGTTTTGAGCGGATAAAGAGCACAAGTGTGTAAGGAGACACAGGATGAATGCAAACTAGTTTTGTTATGGTACTTTTGATTCAAAGTGACTGTCTAGACATAAAATGTCACTTTTTTCACCTTATCATACTTTTTCATCAACTTTTGCATTTTAATGTAAACAATGATATTTCGTAATATTTTGGGTCAGAAACATTTCATAGTACTATACTATGTCTAACTATGTGAAAAAAATCAAATTGGAGTAGGTCGGGCAACTGATTATATGAGTTTGTTAGAAAAACCACTTTCCTTTGCTCCTAGCGCCTTCTCGTTCGCTCTATAGCGTTTTGAGCGGATAAAGAGCACAAGTGTGTAAGGAGACACAGGATGAATGCAAACTAGTTTTGTTATGGTACTTTTGATTCAAAGTGACTGTCTAGACATAAAATGTCACTTTTTTCACCTTATCATACTTTTTCATCAACTTTTGCATTTTAATGTAAACAATGTTATTTCGTAATATTTTGGGTCAGAAACATTTCATAGTACTATACTATGTCTAACTATGTGAAAAAAATCAAATTGGAGTAGGTCGGGCAACTGATTATATGAGTTTGTTAGAAAAACCACTTTCCTTTGCTCCTAGCGCCTTCTCGTTCGCTCTATAGCGTTTTGAGCGGAAAAAGAGCACAAGTGTGTAAGGAGACACAGGATGAATGCAAACTAGTTTTGTTATGGTACTTTTGATTCAAAGTGACTGTCTAGACATAAAATGTCACTTTTTTCACCTTATCATACTTTTTCATCAACTTTTGCATTTTAATGTAAACAATGTTATTTCGTAATATTTTGGGTCAGAAACATTTCATAGTACTATACTATGTCTAACTATGTGAAAAAAATCAAATTGGAGCAGGTCGGGCATCTGATTATATGAGTTTGTTAGAAAAACCACTTTCCTTTGCTCCTAGCGCCTTCTCGTTCGCTCTATAGCGTTTTGAGCGGATAAAGAGCACAAGAGTGTAAGGAGACACAGGATGAATGCAAACTAGTTTTGTTATGATACTTTTGATTCAAAGTGACTGTCTAGACATAAAATGTCACTTTTTTCACCTTATCATACTTTTTCATCAACTTTTGCATTTTAATGTAAACAATGTTATTTCGTAATATTTTGGGTCAGAAACATTTCATAGTACTATACTATGTCTAACTATTTGAAAAAAATCAAATTGGAGCAGGTCGGGCATCTGATTATATGAGTTTGTTAGAAAAACCACTTTCCTTTGCTCCTAGCGCCTTCTCGTTCGCTCTATAGCGTTTTGAGCGGATAAAGAGCACAAGAGTGTAAGGAGACACAGGATGAATGCAAACTAGTTTTGTTATGATACTTTTGATTCAAAGTGACTGTCTAGACATAAAATGTCACTTTTTTCACCTTATCATACTTTTTCATCAACTTTTGCATTTTAATGTAAACAATGATATTTCGTAATATTTTGGGTCAGAAACATTTCATAGTACTATACTATGTCTAACTATGTGAAAAAACTCAAATTGGAGTAGGTCGGGCAACTGATTATATGAGTTTGTTAGAAAAACCACTTTCCTTTGCTCCTAGCGCCTTCTCGTTCGCTCTATAGCGTTTTGAGCGGAAAAAGAGCACAAGTGTGTAAGGAGACACAGGATGAATGCAAACTAGTTTTGTTATGGTACTTTTGATTCAAAGTGACTGTCTAGACATAAAATGTCACTTTTTTCACCTTATCATACTTTTTCATCAACTTTTGCATTTTAATGTAAACAATGTTATTTCGTAATATTTTGGGTCAGAAACATTTCATAGTACTATACTATGTCTAACTATGTGAAAAAAATCAAATTGGAGTAGGTCGGGCAACTGATTATATGAGTTTGTTAGAAAAACCACTTTCCTTTGCTCCTAGCGCCTTCTCGTTCGCTCTATAGCGTTTTGAGCGGATAAAGAGCACAAGTGTGTAAGGAGACACAGGATGAATGCAAACTAGTTTTGTTATGGTACTTTTGATTCAAAGTGACTGTCTAGACATAATAAGTCACTTTTTTCACCTTATCATACTTTTTAATCAACTTTTGCATTTTAATGTAAACAATGATATTTCGTAATATTTTGGGTCAGAAACATTTCATAGTACTATACTATGTCTAACTATGTGAAAAAAATCAAATTGGAGCAGGTCGGGCAACTGATTATATGAGTTTGTTAGAAAAACCACTTTCCTTTGCTCCTAGCGCCTTCTCGTTCGCTCTATAGCGTTTTGAGCGGATAAAGAGCACAAGTGTGTAAGGAGACACAGGATGAATGCAAACTAGTTTTGTTATGGTACTTTTGATTCAAAGTGACTGTCTAGACATAAAATGTCACTTTTTTCACCTTATCATACTTTTTCATCAACTTTTGCATTTTAATGTAAACAATGATATTTCGTAATATTTTGGGTCAGAAACATTTCATAGTACTATACTATGTCTAACTATGTGAAAAAAATCAAATTGGAGCAGGTCGGGCAACTGATTATATGAGTTTGTTAGAAAAACCACTTTCCTTTGCTCCTAGCGCCTTCTCGTTCGCTCTATAGCGTTTTGAGCGGATAAAGAGCACAAGTGTGTAAGGAGACACAGGATGAATGCAAACTAGTTTTGTTATGGTACTTTTGATTCAAAGTGACTGTCTAGACATAAAATGTCACTTTTTTCACCTTATCATACTTTTTCATCAACTTTTGCATTTTAATGTAAACAATGTTATTTCGTAATATTTTGGGTCAGAAACATTTCATAGTACTATACTATGTCTAACTATGTGAAAAAAATCAAATTGGAGTAGGTCGGGCAACTGATTATATGAGTTTGTTAGAAAAACCACTTTCCTTTGCTCCTAGCGCCTTCTCGTTCGCTCTATAGCGTTTTGAGCGGATAAAGAGCACAAGTGTGTAAGGAGACACAGGATGAATGCAAACTAGTTTTGTTATGGTACTTTTGATTCAAAGTGACTGTCTAGACATAAAATGTCACTTTTTTCACCTTATCATACTTTTTCATCAACTTTTGCATTTTAATGTAAACAATGTTATTTCGTAATATTTTGGGTCAGAAACATTTCATAGTACTATACTATGTCTAACTATGTGAAAAAAATCAAATTGGAGTAGGTCGGGCAACTGATTATATGAGTTTGTTAGAAAAACCACTTTCCTTTGCTCCTAGCGCCTTCTCGTTCGCTCTATAGCGTTTTGAGCGGATAAAGAGCACAAGTGTGTAAGGAGACACAGGATGAATGCAAACTAGTTTTGTTATGGTACTTTTGATTCAAAGTGACTGTCTAGACATAATAAGTCACTTTTTTCACCTTATCATACTTTTTAATCAACTTTTGCATTTTAATGTAAACAATGATATTTCGTAATATTTTGGGTCAGAAACATTTCATAGTACTATACTATGTCTAACTATGTGAAAAAAATCAAATTGGAGTAGGTCGGGCAACTGATTATATGAGTTTGTTAGAAAAACCACTTTCCTTTGCTCCTAGCGCCTTCTCGTTCGCTCTATAGCGTTTTGAGCGGATAAAGAGCACAAGTGTGTAAGGAGACACAGGATGAATGCAAACTAGTTTTGTTATGGTACTTTTGATTCAAAGTGACTGTCTAGACATAAAATGTCACTTTTTTCACCTTATCATACTTTTTCATCAACTTTTGCATTTTAATGTAAACAATGATATTTCGTAATATTTTGGGTCAGAAACATTTCATAGTACTATACTATGTCTAACTATGTGAAAAAAATCAAATTGGAGTAGGTCGGGCAACTGATTATATGAGTTTGTTAGAAAAACCACTTTCCTTTGCTCCTAGCGCCTTCTCGTTCGCTCTATAGCGTTTTGAGCGGATAAAGAGCACAAGTGTGTAAGGAGACACAGGATGAATGCAAACTAGTTTTGTTATGGTACTTTTGATTCAAAGTGACTGTCTAGACATAAAATGTCACTTTTTTCACCTTATCATACTTTTTCATCAACTTTTGCATTTTAATGTAAACAATGATATTTCGTAATATTTTGGGTCAGAAACATTTCATAGTACTATACTATGTCTAACTATGTGAAAAAAATCAAATTGGAGTAGGTCGGGCAACTGATTATATGAGTTTGTTAGAAAAACCACTTTCCTTTGCTCCTAGCGCCTTCTCGTTCGCTCTATAGCGTTTTGAGCGGATAAAGAGCACAAGTGTGTAAGGAGACACAGGATGAATGCAAACTAGTTTTGTTATGGTACTTTTGATTCAAAGTGACTGTCTAGACATAAAATGTCACTTTTTTCACCTTATCATACTTTTTCATCAACTTTTGCATTTTAATGTAAACAATGTTATTTCGTAATATTTTGGGTCAGAAACATTTCATAGTACTATACTATGTCTAACTATGTGAAAAAAATCAAATTGGAGTTGGTCGGGCAACTGATTATATGAGTTTGTTCGAAAAACCACTTTCCTTTGCTCCTAGCGCCTTCTCGTTCGCTCTATAGCGTTTTGAGCGGAAAAAGAGCACAAGTGTGTAAGGAGACACAGGATGAATGCAAACTAGTTTTGTTATGGTACTTTTGATTCAAAGTGACTGTCTAGACATAAAATGTCACTTTTTTCACCTTATCATACTTTTTCATCAACTTTTGCATTTTAATGTAAACAATGTTATTTCGTAATATTTTGGGTCAGAAACATTTCATAGTACTATACTATGTCTAACTATGTGAAAAAAATCAAATTGGAGCAGGTCGGGCATCTGATTATATGAGTTTGTTAGAAAAACCACTTTCCTTTGCTCCTAGCGCCTTCTCGTTCGCTCTATAGCGTTTTGAGCGGATAAAGAGCACAAGTGTGTAAGGAGACACAGGATGAATGCAAACTAGTTTTGTTATGATACTTTTGATTCAAAGTGACTGTCTAGACATAAAATGTCACTTTTTTCACCTTATCATACTTTTTCATCAACTTTTGCATTTTAATGTAAACAATGTTATTTCGTAATATTTTGGGTCAGAAACATTTCATAGTACTATACTATGTCTAACTATGTGAAAAAAATCAAATTGGAGCAGGTCGGGCATCTGATTATATGAGTTTGTTAGAAAAACCACTTTCCTTTGCTCCTAGCGCCTTCTCGTTCGCTCTATAGCGTTTTGAGCGGATAAAGAGCACAAGTGTGTAAGGAGACACAGGATGAATGCAAACTAGTTTTGTTATGGTACTTTTGATTCAAAGTGACTGTCTAGACATAAAATGTCACTTTTTTCACCTTATCATACTTTTTCATCAACTTTTGCATTTTAATGTAAACAATGATATTTCGTAATATTTTGGGTCAGAAACATTTCATAGTACTATACTATGTCTAACTATGTGAAAAAACTCAAATTGGAGTAGGTCGGGCAACTGATTATATGAGTTTGTTAGAAAAACCACTTTCCTTTGCTCCTAGCGCCTTCTCGTTCGCTCTATAGCGTTTTGAGCGGATAAAGAGCACAAGTGTGTAAGGAGACACAGGATGAATGCAAACTAGTTTTGTTATGGTACTTTTGATTCAAAGTGACTGTCTAGACATAAAATGTCACTTTTTTCACCTTATCATACTTTTTCATCAACTTTTGCATTTTAATGTAAACAATGTTATTTCGTAATATTTTGGGTCAGAAACATTTCATAGTACTATACTATGTCTAACTATGTGAAAAAAATCAAATTGGAGTAGGTCGGGCAACTGATTATATGAGTTTGTTAGAAAAACCACTTTCCTTTGCTCCTAGCGCCTTCTCGTTCGCTCTATAGCGTTTTGAGCGGATAAAGAGCACAAGTGTGTAAGGAGACACAGGATGAATGCAAACTAGTTTTGTTATGGTACTTTTGATTCAAAGTGACTGTCTAGACATAAAATGTCACTTTTTTCACCTTATCATACTTTTTCATCAACTTTTGCATTTTAATGTAAACAATGTTATTTCGTAATATTTTGGGTCAGAAACATTTCATAGTACTATACTATGTCTAACTATGTGAAAAAAATCAAATTGGAGTTGGTCGGGCAACTGATTATATGAGTTTGTTAGAAAAACCACTTTCCTTTGCTCCTAGCGCCTTCTCGTTCGCTCTATAGCGTTTTGAGCGGATAAAGAGCACAAGTGTGTAAGGAGACACAGGATGAATGCAAACTAGTTTTGTTATGGTACTTTTGATTCAAAGTGACTGTCTAGACATAATAAGTCACTTTTTTCACCTTATCATACTTTTTAATCAACTTTTGCATTTTAATGTAAACAATGATATTTCGTAATATTTTGGGTCAGAAACATTTCATAGTACTATACTATGTCTAACTATGTGAAAAAAATCAAATTGGAGCAGGTCGGGCATCTGATTATATGAGTTTGTTAGAAAAACCACTTTCCTTTGCTCCTAGCGCCTTCTCGTTCGCTCTATAGCGTTTTGAGCGGATAAAGAGCACAAG
Source organism: Ictalurus punctatus (assembly GCF_001660625.3). Classification (NCBI taxonomy): domain Eukaryota; kingdom Metazoa; phylum Chordata; class Actinopteri; order Siluriformes; family Ictaluridae; genus Ictalurus; species Ictalurus punctatus. The sequence goes on from NC_030427.2 coordinate 6,640,469, forward strand.
TGTGTTAGGAGACACAGGATGAATGCAAACTAGTTTTGTTATGATACTTTTGATTCAAAGTGACTGTCTAGACATAAAATGTCACTTTTTTCACCTTATCATACTTTTTCATCAACTTTTGCATTTTAATGTAAACAATGTTATTTCGTAATATTTTGGGTCAGAAACATTTCATAGTACTATACTATGTCTAACTATGTGAAAAAAATCAAATTGGAGTAGGTCGGGCAACTGATTATATGAGTTTGTTAGAAAAACCACTTTCCTTTGCTCCTAGCGCCTTCTCGTTCGCTCTATAGCGTTTTGAGCGGATAAAGAGCACAAGTGTGTAAGGAGACACAGGATGAATGCAAACTAGTTTTGTTATGGTACTTTTGATTCAAAGTGACTGTCTAGACATAATAAGTCACTTTTTTCACCTTATCATACTTTTTAATCAACTTTTGCATTTTAATGTAAACAATGATATTTCGTAATATTTTGGGTCAGAAACATTTCATAGTACTATACTATGTCTAACTATGTGAAAAAAATCAAATTGGAGCAGGTCGGGCATCTGATTATATGAGTTTGTTAGAAAAACCACTTTCCTTTGCTCCTAGCGCCTTCTCGTTCGCTCTATAGCGTTTTGAGCGGATAAAGAGCACAGGTGTGTAAGGAGACACAGGATGAATGCAAACTAGTTTTGTTATGATACTTTTGATTCAAAGTGACTGTCTAGACATAAAATGTCACTTTTTTCACCTTATCATACTTTTTCATCAACTTTTGCATTTTAATGTAAACAATGATATTTCGTAATATTTTGGGTCAGAAACATTTCATAGTACTATACTATGTCTAACTATGTGAAAAAAATCAAATTGGAGTAGGTCGGGCAACTGATTATATGAGTTTGTTAGAACAACCACTTTCCTTTGCTCCTAGCGCCTTCTCGTTCGCTCTTTAGCGTTTTGCGCGGATAAAGAGCACAAGTGTGTAAGGAGACACAGGATGAATGCAAACTAGTTTTGTTATGGTACTTTTCATTCAAAGTGACTGTCTAGACATAAAATGTCACTTTTTTCACCTTATCATACTTTTTCATCAACTTTTGCATTTTAATGTAAACAATGATATTTCGTAATATTTTGGGTCAGAAACGTTTCATAGTACTATACTATGTGAAAAAACTCAAATTGGAGTAGGTCGGGCAACTGATTATATGAGTTTGTTAGAAAAACCACTTTCCTTTGCTCCTAGCGCCTTCTCGTTCGCTCTATAGCGTTTTGAGCGGAAAAAGAGCACAAGTGTGTAAGGAGACACAGGATGAATGCAAACTAGTTTTGTTATGGTACTTTTGATTCAAAGTGACTGTCTAGACATAAAATGTCACTTTTTTCACCTTATCATACTTTTTCATCAACTTTTGCATTTTAATGTAAACAATGTTATTTCGTAATATTTTGGGTCAGAAACATTTCATAGTACTATACTATGTCTAACTATGTGAAAAAAATCAAATTGGAGTTGGTCGGGCAACTGATTATATGAGTTTGTTAGAAAAACCACTTTCCTTTGCTCCTAGCGCCTTCTCGTTCGCTCTATAGCGTTTTGAGCGGATAAAGAGCACAAGTGTGTAAGGAGACACAGGATGAATGCAAACTAGTTTTGTTATGGTACTTTTGATTCAAAGTGACTGTCTAGACATAATAAGTCACTTTTTTCACCTTATCATACTTTTTAATCAACTTTTGCATTTTAATGTAAACAATGATATTTCGTAATATTTTGGGTCAGAAACATTTCATAGTACTATACTATGTCTAACTATGTGAAAAAAATCAAATTGGAGCAGGTCGGGCAACTGATTATATGAGTTTGTTAGAAAAACCACTTTCCTTTGCTCCTAGCGCCTTCTCGTTCGCTCTATAGCGTTTTGAGCGGATAAAGAGCACAAGAGTGTAAGGAGACACAGGATGAATGCAAACTAGTTTTGTTATGATACTTTTGATTCAAAGTGACTGTCTAGACATAAAATGTCACTTTTTTCACCTTATCATACTTTTTCATCAACTTTTGCATTTTAATGTAAACAATGATATTTCGTAATATTTTGGGTCAGAAACATTTCATAGTACTATACTATGTCTAACTATGTGAAAAAAATCAAATTGGAGTAGGTCGGGCAACTGATTATATGAGTTTGTTAGAAAAACCACTTTCCTTTGCTCCTAGCGCCTTCTCGTTCGCTCTATAGCGTTTTGAGCGGATAAAGAGCACAAGTGTGTAAGGAGACACAGGATGAATGCAAACTAGTTTTGTTATGGTACTTTTGATTCAAAGTGACTGTCTAGACATAAAATGTCACTTTTTTCACCTTATCATACTTTTTCATCAACTTTTGCATTTTAATGTAAACAATGATATTTCGTAATATTTTGGGTCAGAAACATTTCATAGTACTATACTATGTCTAACTATGTGAAAAAAATCAAATTGGAGTAGGTCGGGCAACTGATTATATGAGTTTGTTAGAAAAACCACTTTCCTTTGCTCCTAGCGCCTTCTCGTTCGCTCTATAGCGTTTTGAGCGGAAAAAGAGCACAAGTGTGTAAGGAGACACAGGATGAATGCAAACTAGTTTTGTTATGGTACTTTTGATTCAAAGTGACTGTCTAGACATAAAATGTCACTTTTTTCACCTTATCATACTTTTTCATCAACTTTTGCATTTTAATGTAAACAATGTTATTTCGTAATATTTTGGGTCAGAAACATTTCATAGTACTATACTATGTCTAACTATGTGAAAAAAATCAAATTGGAGTTGGTCGGGCAACTGATTATATGAGTTTGTTCGAAAAACCCCTTTCCTTTGCTCCTAGCGCCTTCTCGTTCGCTCTATAGCGTTTTGAGCGGATAAAGAGCACAGGTGTGTAAGGAGACACAGGATGAATGCAAACTAGTTTTGTTATGATACTTTTGATTCAAAGTGACTGTCTAGACATAAAATGTCACTTTTTTCACCTTATCATACTTTTTCATCAACTTTTGCATTTTAATGTAAACAATGTTATTTCGTAATATTTTGGGTCAGAAACATTTCATAGTACTATACTATGTCTAACTATTTGAAAAAAATCAAATTGGAGCAGGTCGGGCATCTGATTATATGAGTTTGTTAGAAAAACCACTTTCCTTTGCTCCTAGCGCCTTCTCGTTCGCTCTATAGCGTTTTGAGCGGATAAAGAGCACAAGAGTGTAAGGAGACACAGGATGAATGCAAACTAGTTTTGTTATGATACTTTTGATTCAAAGTGACTGTCTAGACATAAAATGTCACTTTTTTCACCTTATCATACTTTTTCATCAACTTTTGCATTTTAATGTAAACAATGATATTTCGTAATATTTTGGGTCAGAAACATTTCATAGTACTATACTATGTGAAAAAACTCAAATTGGAGTAGGTCGGGCAACTGATTATATGAGTTTGTTAGAAAAACCACTTTCCTTTGCTCCTAGCGCCTTCTCGTTCGCTCTATAGCGTTTTGAGCGGAAAAAGAGCACAAGTGTGTAAGGAGACACAGGATGAATGCAAACTAGTTTTGTTATGGTACTTTTGATTCAAAGTGACTGTCTAGACATAAAATGTCACTTTTTTCACCTTATCATACTTTTTCATCAACTTTTGCATTTTAATGTAAACAATGTTATTTCGTAATATTTTGGGTCAGAAACATTTCATAGTACTATACTATGTCTAACTATGTGAAAAAAATCAAATTGGAGTAGGTCGGGCAACTGATTATATGAGTTTGTTAGAAAAACCACTTTCCTTTGCTCCTAGCGCCTTCTCGTTCGCTCTATAGCGTTTTGAGCGGATAAAGAGCACAAGTGTGTAAGGAGACACAGGATGAATGCAAATTAGTTTTGTTATGGTACTTTTGATTCAAAGTGACTGTCTAGACATAATAAGTCACTTTTTTCACCTTATCATACTTTTTAATCAACTTTTGCATTTTAATGTAAACAATGATATTTCGTAATATTTTGGGTCAGAAACATTTCATAGTACTATACTATGTCTAACTATGTGAAAAAAATCAAATTGGAGCAGGTCGGGCAACTGATTATATGAGTTTGTTAGAAAAACCACTTTCCTTTGCTCCTAGCGCCTTCTCGTTCGCTCTATAGCGTTTTGAGCGGATAAAGAGCACAAGTGTGTAAGGAGACACAGGATGAATGCAAACTAGTTTTGTTATGGTACTTTTGATTCAAAGTGACTGTCTAGACATAATAAGTCACTTTTTTCACCTTATCATACTTTTTAATCAACTTTTGCATTTTAATGTAAACAATGATATTTCGTAATATTTTGGGTCAGAAACATTTCATAGTACTATACTATGTCTAACTATGTGAAAAAAATCAAATTGGAGCAGGTCGGGCAACTGATTATATGAGTTTGTTAGAAAAACCACTTTCCTTTGCTCCTAGCGCCTTCTCGTTCGCTCTATAGCGTTTTGAGCGGATAAAGAGCACAAGTGTGTAAGGAGACACAGGATGAATGCAAACTAGTTTTGTTATGGTACTTTTGATTCAAAGTGACTGTCTAGACATAAAATGTCACTTTTTTCACCTTATCATACTTTATCAACTTTTGCATTTTAATGTAAACAATGTTATTTCGTAATATTTTGGGTCAGAAACATTTCATAGTACTATACTATGTCTAACTATGTGAAAAAAATCAAATTGGAGCAGGTCGGGCATCTGATTATATGAGTTTGTTAGAAAAACCACTTTCCTTTGCTCCTAGCGCCTTCTCGTTCGCTCTATAGCGTTTTGAGCGGATAAAGAGCACAAGAGTGTAAGGAGACACAGGATGAATGCAAACTAGTTTTGTTATGATACTTTTGATTCAAAGTGACTGTCTAGACATAAAATGTCACTTTTTTCACCTTATCATACTTTTTCATCAACTTTTGCATTTTAATGTAAACAATCATATTTCGTAATATTTTGGGTCAGAAACATTTCATAGTACTATACTATGTCTAACTATGTGAAAAAAATCAAATTGGAGTAGGTCGGGCAACTGATTATATGAGTTTGTTAGAAAAACCACTTTCCTTTGCTCCTAGCGCCTTCTCGTTCGCTCTATAGCGTTTTGAGCGGATAAAGAGCACAAGTGTGTAAGGAGACACAGGATGAATGCAAACTAGTTTTGTTATGGTACTTTTGATTCAAAGTGACTGTCTAGACATAATAAGTCACTTTTTTCACCTTATCATACTTTTTAATCAACTTTTGCATTTTAATGTAAACAATGATATTTCGTAATATTTTGGGTCAGAAACATTTCATAGTACTATACTATGTCTAACTATGTGAAAAAAATCAAATTGGAGTAGGTCGGGCAACTGATTATATGAGTTTGTTAGAAAAACCACTTTCCTTTGCTCCTAGCGCCTTCTCGTTCGCTCTATAGCGTTTTGAGCGGAAAAAGAGCACAAGTGTGTAAGGAGACACAGGATGAATGCAAACTAGTTTTGTTATGGTACTTTTGATTCAAAGTGACTGTCTAGACATAAAATGTCACTTTTTTCACCTTATCATACTTTTTCATCAACTTTTGCATTTTAATGTAAACAATGTTATTTCGTAATATTTTGGGTCAGAAACATTTCATAGTACTATACTATGTCTAACTATGTGAAAAAAATCAAATTGGAGTTGGTCGGGCAACTGATTATATGAGTTTGTTAGAAAAACCACTTTCCTTTGCTCCTAGCGCCTTCTCGTTCGCTCTATAGCGTTTTGAGCGGATAAAGAGCACAGGTGTGTAAGGAGACACAGGATGAATGCAAACTAGTTTTGTTATGATACTTTTGATTCAAAGTGACTGTCTAGACATAAAATGTCACTTTTTTCACCTTATCATACTTTTTCATCAACTTTTGCATTTTAATGTAAACAATGATATTTCGTAATATTTTGGGTCAGAAACATTTCATAGTACTATACTATGTCTAACTATGTGAAAAAAATCAAATTGGAGTAGGTCGGGCAACTGATTATATGAGTTTGTTCGAAAAACCACTTTCCTTTGCTCCTAGCGCCTTCTCGTTCGCTCTATAGCGTTTTGAGCGGATAAAGAGCACAAGTGTGTAAGGAGACACAGGATGAATGCAAACTAGTTTTGTTATGGTACTTTTGATTCAAAGTGACTGTCTAGACATAAAATGTCACTTTTTTCACCTTATCATACTTTTTCATCAACTTTTGCATTTTAATGTAAACAATGTTATTTCGTAATATTTTGGGTCAGAAACATTTCATAGTACTATACTATGTCTAACTATGTGAAAAAAATCAAATTGGAGCAGGTCGGGCATCTGATTATATGAGTTTGTTAGAAAAACCACTTTCCTTTGCTCCTAGCGCCTTCTCGTTCGCTCTATAGCGTTTTGAGCGGATAAAGAGCACAAGAGTGTAAGGAGACACAGGATGAATGCAAACTAGTTTTGTTATGATACTTTTGATTCAAAGTGACTGTCTAGACATAAAATGTCACTTTTTTCACCTTATCATACTTTTTCATCAACTTTTGCATTTTAATGTAAACAATGTTATTTCGTAATATTTTGGGTCAGAAACATTTCATAGTACTATACTATGTCTAACTATGTGAAAAAAATCAAATTGGAGTAGGTCGGGCAACTGATTATATGAGTTTGTTAGAAAAACCACTTTCCTTTGCTCCTAGCGCCTTCTCGTTCGCTCTATAGCGTTTTGAGCGGATAAAGAGCACAAGTGTGTAAGGAGACACAGGATGAATGCAAACTAGTTTTGTTATGGTACTTTTGATTCAAAGTGACTGTCTAGACATAATAAGTCACTTTTTTCACCTTATCATACTTTTTAATCAACTTTTGCATTTTAATGTAAACAATGATATTTCGTAATATTTTGGGTCAGAAACATTTCATAGTACTATACTATGTCTAACTATGTGAAAAAAATCAAATTGGAGCAGGTCGGGCATCTGATTATATGAGTTTGTTAGAAAAACCACTTTCCTTTGCTCCTAGCGCCTTCTCGTTCGCTCTATAGCGTTTTGAGCGGAAAAAGAGCACAAGTGTGTAAGGAGACACAGGATGAATGCAAACTAGTTTTGTTATGGTACTTTTGATTCAAAGTGACTGTCTAGACATAAAATGTCACTTTTTTCACCTTATCATACTTTTTCATCAACTTTTGCATTTTAATGTAAACAATGTTATTTCGTAATATTTTGGGTCAGAAACATTTCATAGTACTATACTATGTCTAACTATGTGAAAAAAATCAAATTGGAGTTGGTCGGGCAACTGATTATATGAGTTTGTTAGAAAAACCACTTTCCTTTGCTCCTAGCGCCTTCTCGTTCGCTCTATAGCGTTTTGAGCGGATAAAGAGCACAAGTGTGTAAGGAGACACAGGATGAATGCAAACTAGTTTTGTTATGGTACTTTTGATTCAAAGTGACTGTCTAGACATAATAAGTCACTTTTTTTCACCTTATCATACTTTTTAATCAACTTTTGCATTTTAATGTAAACAATGATATTTCGTAATATTTTGGGTCAGAAACATTTCATAGTACTATACTATGTCTAACTATGTGAAAAAAATCAAATTGGAGCAGGTCGGGCAACTGATTATATGAGTTTGTTAGAAAAACCACTTTCCTTTGCTCCTAGCGCCTTCTCGTTCGCTCTATAGCGTTTTGAGCGGATAAAGAGCACAAGTGTGTTAGGAGACACAGGATGAATGCAAACTAGTTTTGTTATGATACTTTTGATTCAAAGTGACTGTCTAGACATAAAATGTCACTTTTTTCACCTTATCATACTTTTTCATCAACTTTTGCATTTTAATGTAAACAATGTTATTTCGTAATATTTTGGGTCAGAAACATTTCATAGTACTATACTATGTCTAACTATGTGAAAAAAATCAAATTGGAGTAGGTCGGGCAACTGATTATATGAGTTTGTTAGAAAAACCACTTTCCTTTGCTCCTAGCGCCTTCTCGTTCGCTCTATAGCGTTTTGAGCGGATAAAGAGCACAAGTGTGTAAGGAGACACAGGATGAATGCAAACTAGTTTTGTTATGGTACTTTTGATTCAAAGTGACTGTCTAGACATAATAAGTCACTTTTTTCACCTTATCATACTTTTTAATCAACTTTTGCATTTTAATGTAAACAATGATATTTCGTAATATTTTGGGTCAGAAACATTTCATAGTACTATACTATGTCTAACTATGTGAAAAAAATCAAATTGGAGCAGGTCGGGCATCTGATTATATGAGTTTGTTAGAAAAACCACTTTCCTTTGCTCCTAGCGCCTTCTCGTTCGCTCTATAGCGTTTTGAGCGGATAAAGAGCACAGGTGTGTAAGGAGACACAGGATGAATGCAAACTAGTTTTGTTATGATACTTTTGATTCAAAGTGACTGTCTAGACATAAAATGTCACTTTTTTCACCTTATCATACTTTTTCATCAACTTTTGCATTTTAATGTAAACAATGATATTTCGTAATATTTTGGGTCAGAAACATTTCATAGTACTATACTATGTCTAACTATGTGAAAAAAATCAAATTGGAGTAGGTCGGGCAACTGATTATATGAGTTTGTTAGAAAAACCACTTTCCTTTGCTCCTAGCGCCTTCTCGTTCGCTCTTTAGCGTTTTGCGCGGATAAAGAGCACAAGTGTGTAAGGAGACACAGGATGAATGCAAACTAGTTTTGTTATGGTACTTTTCATTCAAAGTGACTGTCTAGACATAAAATGTCACTTTTTTCACCTTATCATACTTTTTCATCAACTTTTGCATTTTAATGTAAACAATGATATTTCGTAATATTTTGGGTCAGAAACGTTTCATAGTACTATACTATGTGAAAAAACTCAAATTGGAGTAGGTCGGGCAACTGATTATATGAGTTTGTTAGAAAAACCACTTTCCTTTGCTCCTAGCGCCTTCTCGTTCGCTCTATAGCGTTTTGAGCGGATAAAGAGCACAGGTGTGTAAGGAGACACAGGATGAATGCAAAACTAGTTTTGTTATGATACTTTTGATTCAAAGTGACTGTCTAGACATAAAATGTCACTTTTTTCAACCTTATCATTACTTTTTCATCAACTTTTGCATTTTAATGTAAACAATGATATTTCGTAATATTTTGGGTCAGAAACATTTCATAGTACTATACTATGTCTAACTATGTGAAAAAAAATCAAATTGGAGTAGGTCGGGGCAACTGATTATATGAGTTTGTTAGAACAACCACTTTCCTTTGCTCCTAGCGCCTTTCTCGTTCGCTCTTTAGCGTTTTGCGCGGATAAAGAGCACAAGTGTGTAAAGGAGACCACAGGATGAATGCAAACTAGTTTTGTTATGGTACTTTTCATTCAAAGGGACTGTCTAGACATAAAATGTCACTTTTTTCAGCCTTGATCATAGCATTTTTCATCAACATTTTGCATTTTAATGTAAACAATGATATTTCGTAATATTTTGGGTCAGAAACGTTTCATAGTACTATACTATGTGAAAAAACTCAAATTGGAGTAGGTCGGGCAACTGATTATATGAGTTTGTTAGAAAAACCACTTTCCTTTGCTCCTAGCGCCTTCTCGTTCGCTCTATAGCGTTTTGAGCGGATAAAGAGCACAGGTGTGTAAGGAGACACAGGATGAATGGAAACTAGTTTTGTTATGGTACTTTTGATTCAAAGTGACTGTCTAGACATAAAATGTCACTTTTTTCACCTTATCATACTTTTTCAACTTTTGCATTTTAATGTAAACAATGATATTTCGTAATATTTTGGGTCAGAAACATTTCATAGTACTATACTATGTCTAACTATGTGAAAAAAATCAAATTGGAGCAGGTCGGGCAACTGATTATATGAGTTTGTTAGAAAAACCACTTTCCTTTGCTCCTAGCGCCTTCTCGTTCGCTCTATAGCGTTTTGAGCGGATAAAGAGCACAATAGTGTAAGGAGACACAGGATGAATGCAAACTAGTTTTGTTATGGTACTTTTGATTCAAAGTGACTGTCTAGACATAAAATGTCACTTTTTTCACCTTATCATACTTTTTCATCAACTTTTGCATTTTAATGTAAACAATGTTATTTCGTAATATTTTGGGTCAGAAACATTTCATAGTACTATACTATGTCTAACTATGTGAAAAAAATCAAATTGGAGTAGGTCGGGCAACTGATTATATGAGTTTGTTAGAAAAACCACTTTCCTTTGCTCCTAGCGCCTTCTCGTTCGCTCTATAGCGTTTTGAGCGGATAAAGAGCACAAGTGTGTAAGGAGACACAGGATGAATGCAAACTAGTTTTGTTATGATACTTTTGATTCAAAGTGACTGTCTAGACATAAAATGTCACTTTTTTCACCTTATCATACTTTTTCATCAACTTTTGCATTTTAATGTAAACAATGATATTTCGTAATATTTTGGGTCAGAAACATTTCATAGTACTATACTATGTCTAACTATGTGAAAAAAATCAAATTGGAGTAGGTCGGGCAACTGATTATATGAGTTTGTTAGAAAAACCACTTTCCTTTGCTCCTAGCGCCTTCTCGTTCGCTCTATAGCGTTTTGAGCGGATAAAGAGCACAAGTGTGTAAGGAGACACAGGATGAATGCAAACTAGTTTTGTTATGGTACTTTTGATTCAAAGTGACTGTCTAGACATAAAATGTCACTTTTTTCACCTTATCATACTTTTTCATCAACTTTTGCATTTTAATGTAAACAATGTTATTTCGTAATATTTTGGGTCAGAAACATTTCATAGTACTATACTATGTCTAACTATGTGAAAAAAATCAAATTGGAGTAGGTCGGGCAACTGATTATATGAGTTTGTTAGAAAAACCACTTTCCTTTGCTCCTAGCGCCTTCTCGTTCGCTCTATAGCGTTTTGAGCGGATAAAGAGCACAAGTGTGTAAGGAGACACAGGATGAATGCAAACTAGTTTTGTTATGGTACTTTTGATTCAAAGTGACTGTCTAGACATAAAATGTCACTTTTTTCACCTTATCATACTTTTTCATCAACTTTTGCATTTTAATGTAAACAATGATATTTCGTAATATTTTGGGTCAGAAACATTTCATAGTACTATACTATGTCTAACTATGTGAAAAAAATCAAATTGGAGTAGGTCGGGCAACTGATTATATGAGTTTGTTAGAAAAACCACTTTCCTTTGCTCCTAGCGCCTTCTCGTTCGCTCTATAGCGTTTTGAGCGGATAAAGAGCACAAGTGTGTAAGGAGACACAGGATGAATGCAAACTAGTTTTGTTATGGTACTTTTGATTCAAAGTGACTGTCTAGACATAATAAGTCACTTTTTTCACCTTATCATACTTTTTAATCAACTTTTGCATTTTAATGTAAACAATGATATTTCGTAATATTTTGGGTCAGAAACATTTCATAGTACTATACTATGTCTAACTATGTGAAAAAAATCAAATTGGAGCAGGTCGGGCATCTGATTATATGAGTTTGTTAGAAAAACCACTTTCCTTTGCTCCTAGCGCCTTCTCGTTCGCTCTATAGCGTTTTGAGCGGATAAAGAGCACAGGTGTGTAAGGAGACACAGGATGAATGCAAACTAGTTTTGTTATGATACTTTTGATTCAAAGTGACTGTCTAGACATAAAATGTCACTTTTTTCACCTTATCATACTTTTTCATCAACTTTTGCATTTTAATGTAAACAATGATATTTCGTAATATTTTGGGTCAGAAACATTTCATAGTACTATACTATGTCTAACTATGTGAAAAAAATCAAATTGGAGTAGGTCGGGCAACTGATTATATGAGTTTGTTAGAACAACCACTTTCCTTTGCTCCTAGCGCCTTCTCGTTCGCTCTATAGCGTTTTGCGCGGATAAAGAGCACAAGTGTGTAAGGAGACACAGGATGAATGCAAACTAGTTTTGTTATGGTACTTTTGATTCAAAGTGACTGTCTAGACATAAAATGTCACTTTTTTCACCTTATCATACTTTTTCATCAACTTTTGCATTTTAATGTAAACAATGATATTTCGTAATATTTTGGGTCAGAAACATTTCATAGTACTATACTATGTGAAAAAACTCAAATTGGAGTAGGTCGGGCAACTGATTATATGAGTTTGTTAGAAAAACCACTTTCCTTTGCTCCTAGCGCCTTCTCGTTCGCTCTATAGCGTTTTGAGCGGATAAAGAGCACAGGTGTGTAAGGAGACACAGGATGAATGGAAACTAGTTTTGTTATGGTACTTTTGATTCAAAGTGACTGTCTAGACATAAAATGTCACTTTTTTCACCTTATCATACTTTTTCATCAACTTTTGCATTTTAATGTAAACAATGATATTTCGTAATATTTTGGGACAGAAACATTTCATAGTACTATACTATGTCTAACTATGTGAAAAAAATCAAATTGGAGTAGGTCGGGCAACTGATTATATGAGTTTGTTCGAAAAAACCACTTTCCTTTGCTCCTAGCGCCTTCTCGTTCGCTCTATAGCGTTTTGAGCGGATAAAGAGCACAAGTGTGTAAGGAGACACAGGATGAATGCAAACTAGTTTTGTTATGGTACTTTTGATTCAAAGTGACTGTCTAGACATAAAATGTCACTTTTTTCACCTTATCATACTTTTTCATCAACTTTTGCATTTTAATGTAAACAATGTTATTTCGTAATATTTTGGGTCAGAAACATTTCATAGTACTATACTATGTCTAACTATGTGAAAAAAATCAAATTGGAGCAGGTCGGGCATCTGATTATATGAGTTTGTTAGAAAAACCACTTTCCTTTGCTCCTAGCGCCTTCTCGTTCGCTCTATAGCGTTTTGAGCGGATAAAGAGCACAAGAGTGTAAGGAGACACAGGATGAATGCAAACTAGTTTTGTTATGATACTTTTGATTCAAAGTGACTGTCTAGACATAAAATGTCACTTTTTTCACCTTATCATACTTTTTCATCAACTTTTGCATTTTAATGTAAACAATGTTATTTCGTAATATTTTGGGTCAGAAACATTTCATAGTACTATACTATGTCTAACTATGTGAAAAAAATCAAATTGGAGCAGGTCGGGCAACTGATTATATGAGTTTGTTAGAAAAACCACTTTCCTTTGCTCCTAGCGCCTTCTCGTTCGCTCTATAGCGTTTTGAGCGGATAAAGAGCACAAGTGTGTAAGGAGACACAGGATGAATGCAAACTAGTTTTGTTATGGTACTTTTGATTCAAAGTGACTGTCTAGACATAATAAGTCACTTTTTTCACCTTATCATACTTTTTAATCAACTTTTGCATTTTAATGTAAACAATGATATTTCGTAATATTTTGGGTCAGAAACATTTCATAGTACTATACTATGTCTAACTATGTGAAAAAAATCAAATTGGAGCAGGTCGGGCATCTGATTATATGAGTTTGTTAGAAAAACCACTTTCCTTTGCTCCTAGCGCCTTCTCGTTCGCTCTATAGCGTTTTGAGCGGATAAAGAGCACAGGTGTGTAAGGAGACACAGGATGAATGCAAACTAGTTTTGTTATGGTACTTTTGATTCAAAGTGACTGTCTAGACATAAAATGTCACTTTTTTCACCTTATCATACTTTTTCATCAACTTTTGCATTTTAATGTAAACAATGATATTTCGTAATATTTTGGGTCAGAAACATTTCATAGTACTATACTATGTCTAACTATGTGAAAAAAATCAAATTGGAGTAGGTCGGGCAACTGATTATATGAGTTTGTTAGAACAACCACTTTCCTTTGCTCCTAGCGCCTTCTCGTTCGCTCTATAGCGTTTTGCGCGGATAAAGAGCACAAGTGTGTAAGGAGACACAGGATGAATGCAAACTAGTTTTGTTATGGTACTTTTGATTCAAAGTGACTGTCTAGACATAAAATGTCACTTTTTTCACCTTATCATACTTTTTCATCAACTTTTGCATTTTAATGTAAACAATGATATTTCGTAATATTTTGGGTCAGAAACATTTCATAGTACTATACTATGTCTAACTATGTGAAAAAAATCAAATTGGAGCAGGTCGGGCATCTGATTATATGAGTTTGTTAGAAAAACCACTTTCCTTTGCTCCTAGCGCCTTCTCGTTCGCTCTATAGCGTTTTGAGCGGATAAAGAGCACAAGTGTGTAAGGAGACACAGGATGAATGCAAACTAGTTTTGTTATGATACTTTTGATTCAAAGTGACTGTCTAGACATAAAATGTCACTTTTTTCACCTTATCATACTTTTTCATCAACTTTTGCATTTTAATGTAAACAATGATATTTCGTAATATTTTGGGTCAGAAACATTTCATAGTACTATACTATGTCTAACTATGTGAAAAAAATCAAATTGGAGTAGGTCGGGCAACTGATTATATGAGTTTGTTAGAAAAAACACTTTCCTTTGCTCCTAGCGCCTTCTCGTTCGCTCTATAGCGTTTTGAGCGGATAAAGAGCACAAGTGTGTAAGGAGACACAGGATGAATGCAAACTAGTTTTGTTATGGTACTTTTGATTCAAAGTGACTGTCTAGACATAAAATGTCACTTTTTTCACCTTATCATACTTTATCAACTTTTGCATTTTAATGTAAACAATGATATTTCGTAATATTTTGGGTCAGAAACATTTCATAGTACTATACTATGTCTAACTATGTGAAAAAAATCAAATTGGAGCAGGTCGGGCAACTGATTATATGAGTTTGTTAGAAAAACCACTTTCCTTTGCTCCTAGCGCCTTCTCGTTCGCTCTATAGCGTTTTGAGCGGATAAAGAGCACAAGTGTGTAAGGAGACACAGGATGAATGCAAACTAGTTTTGTTATGGTACTTTTGATTCAAAGTGACTGTCTAGACATAAAATGTCACTTTTTTCACCTTATCATACTTTATCAACTTTTGCATTTTAATGTAAACAATGATATTTCGTAATATTTTGGGTCAGAAACATTTCATAGTACTATACTATGTCTAACTATGTGAAAAAAATCAAATTGGAGCAGGTCGGGCAACTGATTATATGAGTTTGTTAGAAAAACCACTTTCCTTTGCTCCTAGCGCCTTCTCGTTCGCTCTATAGCGTTTTGAGCGGATAAAGAGCACAGGTGTGTAAGGAGACACAGGATGAATGCAAACTAGTTTTGTTATGGTACTTTTGATTCAAAGTGACTGTCTAGACATAAAATGTCACTTTTTTCACCTTATCATACTTTTTCATCAACTTTTGCATTTTAATGTAAACAATGATATTTCGTAATATTTTGGGTCAGAAACATTTCATAGTACTATACTATGTCTAACTATGTGAAAAAAATCAAATTGGAGCAGGTCGGGCAACTGATTATATGAGTTTGTTAGAAAAACCACTTTCCTTTGCTCCTAGCGCCTTCTCGTTCGCTCTATAGCGTTTTGAGCGGATAAAGAGCACAGGTGTGTAAGGAGACACAGGATGAATGCAAACTAGTTTTGTTATGATACTTTTGATTCAAAGTGACTGTCTAGACATAAAATGTCACTTTTTTCACCTTATCATACTTTTTCATCAACTTTTGCATTTTAATGTAAACAATGATATTTCGTAATATTTTGGGTCAGAAACATTTCATAGTACTATACTATGTCTAACTATGTGAAAAAAATCAAATTGGAGCAGGTCGGGCATCTGATTATATGAGTTTGTTAGAAAAACCACTTTCCTTTGCTCCTAGCGCCTTCTCGTTCGCTCTATAGCGTTTTGAGCGGATAAAGAGCACAAGAGTGTAAGGAGACACAGGATGAATGCAAACTAGTTTTGTTATGATACTTTTGATTCAAAGTGACTGTCTAGACATAAAATGTCACTTTTTTCACCTTATCATACTTTTTCATCAACTTTTGCATTTTAATGTAAACAATGTTATTTCGTAATATTTTGGGTCAGAAACATTTCATAGTACTATACTATGTCTAACTATGTGAAAAAAATCAAATTGGAGTAGGTCGGGCAACTGATTATATGAGTTTGTTAGAAAAACCACTTTCCTTTGCTCCTAGCGCCTTCTCGTTCGCTCTATAGCGTTTTGAGCGGATAAAGAGCACAAGTGTGTAAGGAGACACAGGATGAATGCAAACTAGTTTTGTTATGGTACTTTTGATTCAAAGTGACTGTCTAGACATAAAATGTCACTTTTTTCACCTTATCATACTTTTTCATCAACTTTTGCATTTTAATGTAAACAATGATATTTCGTAATATTTTGGGTCAGAAACATTTCATAGTACTATACTATGTCTAACTATGTGAAAAAAATCAAATTGGAGTAGGTCGGGCAACTGATTATATGAGTTTGTTAGAAAAACTACTTTCCTTTGCTCCTAGCGCCTTCTCGTTCGCTCTATAGCGTTTTGAGCGGATAAAGAGCACAGGTGTGTAAGGAGACACAGGATGAATGCAAACTAGTTTTGTTATGATACTTTTGATTCAAAGTGACTGTCTAGACATAAAATGTCACTTTTTTCACCTTATCATACTTTTTCATCAACTTTTGCATTTTAATGTAAACAATGATATTTCGTAATATTTTGGGTCAGAAACATTTCATAGTACTATACTATGTCTAACTATGTGAAAAAAATCAAATTGGAGCAGGTCGGGCATCTGATTATATGAGTTTGTTAGAAAAACCACTTTCCTTTGCTCCTAGCGCCTTCTCGTTCGCTCTATAGCGTTTTGAGCGGATAAAGAGCACAAGAGTGTAAGGAGACACAGGATGAATGCAAACTAGTTTTGTTATGATACTTTTGATTCAAAGTGACTGTCTAGACATAAAATGTCACTTTTTTCACCTTATCATACTTTTTCATCAACTTTTGCATTTTAATGTAAACAATGTTATTTCGTAATATTTTGGGTCAGAAACATTTCATAGTACTATACTATGTCTAACTATGTGAAAAAAATCAAATTGGAGTAGGTCGGGCAACTGATTATATGAGTTTGTTAGAAAAACCACTTTCCTTTGCTCCTAGCGCCTTCTCGTTCGCTCTATAGCGTTTTGCGGGGATAAAGAGCACAAGTGTGTAAGGAGACACAGGATGAATGCAAACTAGTTTTGTTATGGTACTTTTGATTCAAAGTGACTGTCTAGACATAAAATGTCACTTTTTTCACCTTATCATACTTTTTCATCAACTTTTGCATTTTAATGTAAACAATGTTATTTCGTAATATTTTGGGTCAGAAACATTTCATAGTACTATACTATGTCTAACTATGTGAAAAAAATCAAATTGGAGCAGGTCGGGCATCTGATTATATGAGTTTGTTAGAAAAACCACTTTCCTTTGCTCCTAGCGCCTTCTCGTTCGCTCTATAGCGTTTTGAGCGGATAAAGAGCACAAGAGTGTAAGGAGACACAGGATGAATGCAAACTAGTTTTGTTATGATACTTTTGATTCAAAGTGACTGTCTAGACATAAAATGTCACTTTTTTCACCTTATCATACTTTTTCATCAACTTTTGCATTTTAATGTAAACAATGTTATTTCGTAATATTTTGGGTCAGAAACATTTCATAGTACTATACTATGTCTAACTATGTGAAAAAAATCAAATTGGAGCAGGTCGGGCATCTGATTATATGAGTTTGTTAGAAAAACCACTTTCCTTTGCTCCTAGCGCCTTCTCGTTCGCTCTATAGCGTTTTGAGCGGATAAAGAGCACAAGAGTGTAAGGAGACACAGGATGAATGCAAACTAGTTTTGTTATGATACTTTTGATTCAAAGTGACTGTCTAGACATAAAATGTCACTTTTTTCACCTTATCATACTTTTTCATCAACTTTTGCATTTTAATGTAAACAATGATATTTCGTAATATTTTGGGTCAGAAACATTTCATAGTACTATACTATGTGAAAAAACTCAAATTGGAGTAGGTCGGGCAACTGATTATATGAGTTTGTTAGAAAAACCACTTTCCTTTGCTCCTAGCGCCTTCTCGTTCGCTCTATAGCGTTTTGAGCGGATAAAGAGCACAAGTGTGTAAGGAGACACAGGATGAATGCAAACTAGTTTTGTTATGGTACTTTTGATTCAAAGTGACTGTCTAGACATAAAATGTCACTTTTTTCACCTTATCATACTTTTTCATCAACTTTTGCATTTTAATGTAAACAATCATATTTCGTAATATTTTGGGTCAGAAACATTTCATAGTACTATACTATGTCTAACTATGTGAAAAAAATCAAATTGGAGCAGGTCGGGCAACTGATTATATGAGTTTGTTAGAAAAACCACTTTCCTTTGCTCCTAGCGCCTTCTCGTTCGCTCTATAGCGTTTTGAGCGGATAAAGAGCACAAGTGTGTAAGGAGACACAGGATGAATGCAAACTAGTTTTGTTATGATACTTTTGATTCAAAGTGACTGTCTAGACATAAAATGTCACTTTTTTCACCTTATCATACTTTTTCATCAACTTTTGCATTTTAATGTAAACAATGATATTTCGTAATATTTTGGGTCAGAAACATTTCATAGTACTATACTATGTCTAACTATGTGAAAAAAATCAAATTGGAGCAGGTCGGGCAACTGATTATATGAGTTTGTTAGAAAAACCACTTTCCTTTGCTCCTAGCGCCTTCTCGTTCGCTCTATAGCGTTTTGAGCGGATAAAGAGCACAAGTGTGTAAGGAGACACAGGATGAATGCAAACTAGTTTTGTTATGATACTTTTGATTCAAAGTGACTGTCTAGACATAAAATGTCACTTTTTTCACCTTATCATACTTTTTCATCAACTTTTGCATTTTAATGTAAACAATGATATTTCGTAATATTTTGGGTCAGAAACATTTCATAGTACTATACTATGTCTAACTATGTGAAAAAAATCAAATTGGAGCAGGTCGGGCAACTGATTATATGAGTTTGTTAGAAAAACCACTTTCCTTTGCTCCTAGCGCCTTCTCGTTCGCTCTATAGCGTTTTGAGCGGATAAAGAGCACAAGTGTGTAAGGAGACACAGGATGAATGCAAACTAGTTTTGTTATGATACTTTTGATTCAAAGTGACTGTCTAGACATAAAATGTCACTTTTTTCACCTTATCATACTTTTTCATCAACTTTTGCATTTTAATGTAAACAATGATATTTCGTAATATTTTGGGTCAGAAACATTTCATAGTACTATACTATGTCTAACTATGTGAAAAAAATCAAATTGGAGTAGGTCGGGCAACTGATTATATGAGTTTGTTAGAAAAACCACTTTCCTTTGCTCCTAGCGCCTTCTCGTTCGCTCTATAGCGTTTTGAGCGGATAAAGAGCACAAGTGTGTAAGGAGACACAGGATGAATGCAAACTAGTTTTGTTATGGTACTTTTGATTCAAAGTGACTGTCTAGACATAAAATGTCACTTTTTTCACCTTATCATACTTTTTCATCAACTTTTGCATTTTAATGTAAACAATGATATTTCGTAATATTTTGGGTCAGAAACATTTCATAGTACTATACTATGTCTAACTATGTGAAAAAAATCAAATTGGAGCAGGTCGGGCAACTGATTATATGAGTTTGTTAGAAAAACCACTTTCCTTTGCTCCTAGCGCCTTCTCGTTCGCTCTATAGCGTTTTGAGCGGATAAAGAGCACAGGTGTGTAAGGAGACACAGGATGAATGCAAACTAGTTTTGTTATGGTACTTTTGATTCAAAGTGACTGTCTAGACATAAAATGTCACTTTTTTCACCTTATCATACTTTTTCATCAACTTTTGCATTTTAATGTAAACAATGATATTTCGTAATATTTTGGGTCAGAAACATTTCATAGTACTATACTATGTCTAACTATGTGAAAAAAATCAAATTGGAGTAGGTCGGGCAACTGATTATATGAGTTTGTTAGAAAAACCACTTTCCTTTGCTCCTAGCGCCTTCTCGTTCGCTCTATAGCGTTTTGAGCGGATAAAGAGCACAGGTGTGTAAGGAGACACAGGATGAATGCAAACTAGTTTTGTTATGGTACTTTTGATTCAAAGTGACTGTCTAGACATAAAATGTCACTTTTTTCACCTTATCATACTTTTTCATCAACTTTTGCATTTTAATGTAAACAATGATATTTCGTAATATTTTGGGTCAGAAACATTTCATAGTACTATACTATGTCTAACTATGTGAAAAAAATCAAATTGGAGCAGGTCGGGCAACTGATTATATGAGTTTGTTAGAAAAACCACTTTCCTTTGCTCCTAGCGCCTTCTCGTTCGCTCTATAGCGTTTTGAGCGGATAAAGAGCACAGGTGTGTAAGGAGACACAGGATGAATGCAAACTAGTTTTGTTATGATACTTTTGATTCAAAGTGACTGTCTAGACATAAAATGTCACTTTTTTCACCTTATCATACTTTTTCATCAACTTTTGCATTTTAATGTAAACAATGATATTTCGTAATATTTTGGGTCAGAAACATTTCATAGTACTATACTATGTCTAACTATGTGAAAAAAATCAAATTGGAGTAGGTCGGGCAACTGATTATATGAGTTTGTTAGAAAAACCACTTTCCTTTGCTCCTAGCGCCTTCTCGTTCGCTCTATAGCGTTTTGAGCGGATAAAGAGCACAAGTGTGTAAGGAGACACAGGATGAATGCAAACTAGTTTTGTTATGGTACTTTTGATTCAAAGTGACTGTCTAGACATAAAATGTCACTTTTTTCACCTTATCATACTTTTTCATCAACTTTTGCATTTTAATGTAAACAATGATATTTCGTAATATTTTGGGTCAGAAACATTTCATAGTACTATACTATGTCTAACTATGTGAAAAAAATCAAATTGGAGCAGGTCGGGCAACTGATTATATGAGTTTGTTAGAAAAACCACTTTCCTTTGCTCCTAGCGCCTTCTCGTTCGCTCTATAGCGTTTTGAGCGGATAAAGAGCACAGGTGTGTAAGGAGACACAGGATGAATGCAAACTAGTTTTGTTATGATACTTTTGATTCAAAGTGACTGTCTAGACATAAAATGTCACTTTTTTCACCTTATCATACTTTTTCATCAACTTTTGCATTTTAATGTAAACAATGATATTTCGTAATATTTTGGGTCAGAAACATTTCATAGTACTATACTATGTCTAACTATGTGAAAAAAATCAAATTGGAGCAGGTCGGGCAACTGATTATATGAGTTTGTTAGAAAAACCACTTTCCTTTGCTCCTAGCGCCTTCTCGTTCGCTCTATAGCGTTTTGAGCGGATAAAGAGCACAAGTGTGTAAGGAGACACAGGATGAATGCAAACTAGTTTTGTTATGGTACTTTTGATTCAAAGTGACTGTCTAGACATAAAATGTCACTTTTTTCACCTTATCATACTTTTTCATCAACTTTTGCATTTTAATGTAAACAATGTTATTTCGTAATATTTTGGGTCAGAAACATTTCATAGTACTATACTATGTCTAACTATGTGAAAAAAATCAAATTGGAGTAGGTCGGGCAACTGATTATATGAGTTTGTTAGAAAAACCACTTTCCTTTGCTCCTAGCGCCTTCTCGTTCGCTCTATAGCGTTTTGAGCGGATAAAGAGCACAAGGTGTGTAAGGAGACACAGGATGAATGCAAACTAGTTTTGTTATGGTACTTTTGATTCAAAGTGACTGTCTAGACATAAAATGTCACTTTTTTCACCTTATCATACTTTTTCATCAACTTTTGCATTTTAATGTAAACAATGATATTTCGTAATATTTTGGGTCAGAAACATTTCATAGTACTATACTATGTCTAACTATGTGAAAAAAATCAAATTGGAGCAGGTCGGGCAACTGATTATATGAGTTTGTTAGAAAAACCACTTTCCTTTGCTCCTAGCGCCTTCTCGTTCGCTCTATAGCGTTTTGAGCGGATAAAGAGCACAAGAGTGTAAGGAGACACAGGATGAATGCAAACTAGTTTTGTTATGATACTTTTGATTCAAAGTGACTGTCTAGACATAAAATGTCACTTTTTTCACCTTATCATACTTTTTCATCAACTTTTGCATTTTAATGTAAACAATGATATTTCGTAATATTTTGGGTCAGAAACATTTCATAGTACTATACTATGTCTAACTATGTGAAAAAAATCAAATTGGAGCAGGTCGGGCAACTGATTATATGAGTTTGTTAGAAAAACCACTTTCCTTTGCTCCTAGCGCCTTCTCGTTCGCTCTATAGCGTTTTGAGCGGATAAAGAGCACAAGTGTGTAAGGAGACACAGGATGAATGCAAACTAGTTTTGTTATGATACTTTTGATTCAAAGTGACTGTCTAGACATAAAATGTCACTTTTTTCACCTTATCATACTTTTTCATCAACTTTTGCATTTTAATGTAAACAATGATATTTCGTAATATTTTGGGTCAGAAACATTTCATAGTACTATACTATGTCTAACTATGTGAAAAAAATCAAATTGGAGTAGGTCGGGCAACTGATTATATGAGTTTGTTAGAAAAACCACTTTCCTTTGCTCCTAGCGCCTTCTCGTTCGCTCTATAGCGTTTTGAGCGGATAAAGAGCACAAGTGTGTAAGGAGACACAGGATGAATGCAAACTAGTTTTGTTATGGTACTTTTGATTCAAAGTGACTGTCTAGACATAAAATGTCACTTTTTTCACCTTATCATACTTTTTCATCAACTTTTGCATTTTAATGTAAACAATGATATTTCGTAATATTTTGGGTCAGAAACATTTCATAGTACTATACTATGTCTAACTATGTGAAAAAAATCAAATTGGAGCAGGTCGGGCAACTGATTATATGAGTTTGTTAGAAAAACCACTTTCCTTTGCTCCTAGCGCCTTCTCGTTCGCTCTATAGCGTTTTGAGCGGATAAAGAGCACAGGTGTGTAAGGAGACACAGGATGAATGCAAACTAGTTTTGTTATGGTACTTTTGATTCAAAGTGACTGTCTAGACATAAAATGTCACTTTTTTCACCTTATCATACTTTTTCATCAACTTTTGCATTTTAATGTAAACAATGATATTTCGTAATATTTTGGGTCAGAAACATTTCATAGTACTATACTATGTCTAACTATGTGAAAAAAATCAAATTGGAGCAGGTCGGGCAACTGATTATATGAGTTTGTTAGAAAAACCACTTTCCTTTGCTCCTAGCGCCTTCTCGTTCGCTCTATAGCGTTTTGAGCGGATAAAGAGCACAGGTGTGTAAGGAGACACAGGATGAATGCAAACTAGTTTTGTTATGGTACTTTTGATTCAAAGTGACTGTCTAGACATAAAATGTCACTTTTTTCACCTTATCATACTTTTTCATCAACTTTTGCATTTTAATGTAAACAATGATATTTCGTAATATTTTGGGTCAGAAACATTTCATAGTACTATACTATGTCTAACTATGTGAAAAAAATCAAATTGGAGCAGGTCGGGCAACTGATTATATGAGTTTGTTAGAAAAACCACTTTCCTTTGCTCCTAGCGCCTTCTCGTTCGCTCTATAGCGTTTTGAGCGGATAAAGAGCACAAGTGTGTAAGGAGACACAGGATGAATGCAAACTAGTTTTGTTATGATACTTTTGATTCAAAGTGACTGTCTAGACATAAAATGTCACTTTTTTCACCTTATCATACTTTTTCATCAACTTTTGCATTTTAATGTAAACAATGATATTTCGTAATATTTTGGGTCAGAAACATTTCATAGTACTATACTATGTCTAACTATGTGAAAAAAATCAAATTGGAGCAGGTCGGGCAACTGATTATATGAGTTTGTTAGAAAAACCACTTTCCTTTGCTCCTAGCGCCTTCTCGTTCGCTCTATAGCGTTTTGAGCGGATAAAGAGCACAAGTGTGTAAGGAGACACAGGATGAATGCAAACTAGTTTTGTTATGATACTTTTGATTCAAAGTGACTGTCTAGACATAAAATGTCACTTTTTTCACCTTATCATACTTTTTCATCAACTTTTGCATTTTAATGTAAACAATGATATTTCGTAATATTTTGGGTCAGAAACATTTCATAGTACTATACTATGTCTAACTATGTGAAAAAAATCAAATTGGAGTAGGTCGGGCAACTGATTATATGAGTTTGTTAGAAAAACCACTTTCCTTTGCTCCTAGCGCCTTCTCGTTCGCTCTATAGCGTTTTGAGCGGATAAAGAGCACAAGTGTGTAAGGAGACACAGGATGAATGCAAACTAGTTTTGTTATGGTACTTTTGATTCAAAGTGACTGTCTAGACATAAAATGTCACTTTTTTCACCTTATCATACTTTTTATCAACTTTTGCATTTTAATGTAAACAATGATATTTCGTAATATTTTGGGTCAGAAACATTTCATAGTACTATACTATGTCTAACTATGTGAAAAAAATCAAATTGGAGCAGGTCGGGCAACTGATTATATGAGTTTGTTAGAAAAACCACTTTCCTTTGCTCCTAGCGCCTTCTCGTTCGCTCTATAGCGTTTTGAGCGGATAAAGAGCACAAGTGTGTAAGGAGACACAGGATGAATGCAAACTAGTTTTGTTATGGTACTTTTGATTCAAAGTGACTGTCTAGACATAAAATGTCACTTTTTTCACCTTATCATACTTTTTCATCAACTTTTGCATTTTAATGTAAACAATGATATTTCGTAATATTTTGGGTCAGAAACATTTCATAGTACTATACTATGTCTAACTATGTGAAAAAAATCAAATTGGAGCAGGTCGGGCAACTGATTATATGAGTTTGTTAGAAAAACCACTTTCCTTTGCTCCTAGCGCCTTCTCGTTCGCTCTATAGCGTTTTGAGCGGATAAAGAGCACAGGTGTGTAAGGAGACACAGGATGAATGCAAACTAGTTTTGTTATGGTACTTTTGATTCAAAGTGACTGTCTAGACATAAAATGTCACTTTTTTCACCTTATCATACTTTTTCATCAACTTTTGCATTTTAATGTAAACAATGATATTTCGTAATATTTTGGGTCAGAAACATTTCATAGTACTATACTATGTCTAACTATGTGAAAAAAATCAAATTGGAGTAGGTCGGGCAACTGATTATATGAGTTTGTTAGAAAAACCACTTTCCTTTGCTCCTAGCGCCTTCTCGTTCGCTCTATAGCGTTTTGAGCGGATAAAGAGCACAAGTGTGTAAGGAGACACAGGATGAATGCAAACTAGTTTTGTTATGATACTTTTGATTCAAAGTGACTGTCTAGACATAAAATGTCACTTTTTTCACCTTATCATACTTTTTCATCAACTTTTGCATTTTAATGTAAACAATGATATTTCGTAATATTTTGGGTCAGAAACATTTCATAGTACTATACTATGTCTAACTATGTGAAAAAAATCAAATTGGAGCAGGTCGGGCATCTGATTATATGAGTTTGTTAGAAAAACCACTTTCCTTTGCTCCTAGCGCCTTCTCGTTCGCTCTATAGCGTTTTGAGCGGATAAAGAGCACAAGAGTGTAAGGAGACACAGGATGAATGCAAACTAGTTTTGTTATGATACTTTTGATTCAAAGTGACTGTCTAGACATAAAATGTCACTTTTTTCACCTTATCATACTTTTTCATCAACTTTTGCATTTTAATGTAAACAATGTTATTTCGTAATATTTTGGGTCAGAAACATTTCATAGTACTATACTATGTCTAACTATGTGAAAAAAATCAAATTGGAGTAGGTCGGGCAACTGATTATATGAGTTTGTTAGAAAAACCACTTTCCTTTGCTCCTAGCGCCTTCTCGTTCGCTCTATAGCGTTTTGAGCGGATAAAGAGCACAAGTGTGTAAGGAGACACAGGATGAATGCAAACTAGTTTTGTTATGGTACTTTTGATTCAAAGTGACTGTCTAGACATAAAATGTCACTTTTTTCACCTTATCATACTTTTTCATCAACTTTTGCATTTTAATGTAAACAATGATATTTCGTAATATTTTGGGTCAGAAACATTTCATAGTACTATACTATGTCTAACTATGTGAAAAAAATCAAATTGGAGCAGGTCGGGCAACTGATTATATGAGTTTGTTAGAAAAACCACTTTCCTTTGCTCCTAGCGCCTTCTCGTTCGCTCTATAGCGTTTTGAGCGGATAAAGAGCACAGGTGTGTAAGGAGACACAGGATGAATGCAAACTAGTTTTGTTATGATACTTTTGATTCAAAGTGACTGTCTAGACATAAAATGTCACTTTTTTCACCTTATCATACTTTTTCATCAACTTTTGCATTTTAATGTAAACAATGATATTTCGTAATATTTTGGGTCAGAAACATTTCATAGTACTATACTATGTCTAACTATGTGAAAAAAATCAAATTGGAGCAGGTCGGGCATCTGATTATATGAGTTTGTTAGAAAAACCACTTTCCTTTGCTCCTAGCGCCTTCTCGTTCGCTCTATAGCGTTTTGAGCGGATAAAGAGCACAAGAGTGTAAGGAGACACAGGATGAATGCAAACTAGTTTTGTTATGATACTTTTGATTCAAAGTGACTGTCTAGACATAAAATGTCACTTTTTTCACCTTATCATACTTTTTCATCAACTTTTGCATTTTAATGTAAACAATGATATTTCGTAATATTTTGGGTCAGAAACATTTCATAGTACTATACTATGTCTAACTATGTGAAAAAAATCAAATTGGAGTAGGTCGGGCAACTGATTATATGAGTTTGTTAGAAAAACCACTTTCCTTTGCTCCTAGCGCCTTCTCGTTCGCTCTATAGCGTTTTGAGCGGATAAAGAGCACAAGTGTGTAAGGAGACACAGGATGAATGCAAACTAGTTTTGTTATGGTACTTTTGATTCAAAGTGACTGTCTAGACATAAAATGTCACTTTTTTCACCTTATCATACTTTTTCATCAACTTTTGCATTTTAATGTAAACAATGATATTTCGTAATATTTTGGGTCAGAAACATTTCATAGTACTATACTATGTCTAACTATGTGAAAAAAATCAAATTGGAGCAGGTCGGGCAACTGATTATATGAGTTTGTTAGAAAAACCACTTTCCTTTGCTCCTAGCGCCTTCTCGTTCGCTCTATAGCGTTTTGAGCGGATAAAGAGCACAAGTGTGTAAGGAGACACAGGATGAATGCAAACTAGTTTTGTTATGATACTTTTGATTCAAAGTGACTGTCTAGACATAAAATGTCACTTTTTTCACCTTATCATACTTTTTCATCAACTTTTGCATTTTAATGTAAACAATGATATTTCGTAATATTTTGGGTCAGAAACATTTCATAGTACTATACTATGTCTAACTATGTGAAAAAAATCAAATTGGAGCAGGTCGGGCAACTGATTATATGAGTTTGTTAGAAAAACCACTTTCCTTTGCTCCTAGCGCCTTCTCGTTCGCTCTATAGCGTTTTGAGCGGATAAAGAGCACAAGTGTGTAAGGAGACACAGGATGAATGCAAACTAGTTTTGTTATGATACTTTTGATTCAAAGTGACTGTCTAGACATAAAATGTCACTTTTTTCACCTTATCATACTTTTTCATCAACTTTTGCATTTTAATGTAAACAATGATATTTCGTAATATTTTGGGTCAGAAACATTTCATAGTACTATACTATGTCTAACTATGTGAAAAAAATCAAATTGGAGTAGGTCGGGCAACTGATTATATGAGTTTGTTAGAAAAACCACTTTCCTTTGCTCCTAGCGCCTTCTCGTTCGCTCTATAGCGTTTTGAGCGGATAAAGAGCACAAGTGTGTAAGGAGACACAGGATGAATGCAAACTAGTTTTGTTATGGTACTTTTGATTCAAAGTGACTGTCTAGACATAAAATGTCACTTTTTTCACCTTATCATACTTTTTCATCAACTTTTGCATTTTAATGTAGACAATCATATTTCGTAATATTTTGGGTCAGAAACATTTCATAGTACTATACTATGTCTAACTATGTGAAAAAAATCAAATTGGAGCAGGTCGGGCAACTGATTATATGAGTTTGTTAGAAAAACCACTTTCCTTTGCTCCTAGCGCCTTCTCGTTCGCTCTATAGCGTTTTGAGCGGATAAAGAGCACAGGTGTGTAAGGAGACACAGGATGAATGCAAACTAGTTTTGTTATGATACTTTTGATTCAAAGTGACTGTCTAGACATAAAATGTCACTTTTTTCACCTTATCATACTTTTTCATCAACTTTTGCATTTTAATGTAAACAATGATATTTCGTAATATTTTGGGTCAGAAACATTTCATAGTACTATACTATGTCTAACTATGTGAAAAAAATCAAATTGGAGTAGGTCGGGCAACTGATTATATGAGTTTGTTAGAAAAACCACTTTCCTTTGCTCCTAGCGCCTTCTCGTTCGCTCTATAGCGTTTTGAGCGGATAAAGAGCACAGGTGTGTAAGGAGACACAGGATGAATGCAAACTAGTTTTGTTATGGTACTTTTGATTCAAAGTGACTGTCTAGACATAAAATGTCACTTTTTTCACCTTATCATACTTTTTCATCAACTTTTGCATTTTAATGTAAACAATGATATTTCGTAATATTTTGGGTCAGAAACATTTCATAGTACTATACTATGTCTAACTATGTGAAAAAAATCAAATTGGAGCAGGTCGGGCAACTGATTATATGAGTTTGTTAGAAAAACCACTTTCCTTTGCTCCTAGCGCCTTCTCGTTCGCTCTATAGCGTTTTGAGCGGATAAAGAGCACAGGTGTGTAAGGAGACACAGGATGAATGCAAACTAGTTTTGTTATGATACTTTTGATTCAAAGTGACTGTCTAGACATAAAATGTCACTTTTTTCACCTTATCATACTTTTTCATCAACTTTTGCATTTTAATGTAAACAATGATATTTCGTAATATTTTGGGTCAGAAACATTTCATAGTACTATACTATGTCTAACTATGTGAAAAAAATCAAATTGGAGTAGGTCGGGCAACTGATTATATGAGTTTGTTAGAAAAACCACTTTCCTTTGCTCCTAGCGCCTTCTCGTTCGCTCTATAGCGTTTTGAGCGGATAAAGAGCACAGGTGTGTAAGGAGACACAGGATGAATGCAAACTAGTTTTGTTATGGTACTTTTGATTCAAAGTGACTGTCTAGACATAAAATGTCACTTTTTTCACCTTATCATACTTTTTCATCAACTTTTGCATTTTAATGTAAACAATGATATTTCGTAATATTTTGGGTCAGAAACATTTCATAGTACTATACTATGTCTAACTATGTGAAAAAAATCAAATTGGAGCAGGTCGGGCAACTGATTATATGAGTTTGTTAGAAAAACCACTTTCCTTTGCTCCTAGCGCCTTCTCGTTCGCTCTATAGCGTTTTGAGCGGATAAAGAGCACAAGTGTGTAAGGAGACACAGGATGAATGCAAACTAGTTTTGTTATGGTACTTTTGATTCAAAGTGACTGTCTAGACATAATAAGTCACTTTTTTCACCTTATCATACTTTTTAATCAACTTTTGCATTTTAATGTAAACAATGATATTTCGTAATATTTTGGGTCAGAAACATTTCATAGTACTATACTATGTCTAACTATGTGAAAAAAATCAAATTGGAGTAGGTCGGGCAACTGATTATATGAGTTTGTTAGAAAAACTACTTTCCTTTGCTCCTAGCGCCTTCTCGTTCGCTCTATAGCGTTTTGAGCGGATAAAGAGCACAGGTGTGTAAGGAGACACAGGATGAATGCAAACTAGTTTTGTTATGGTACTTTTGATTCAAAGTGACTGTCTAGACATAAAATGTCACTTTTTTCACCTTATCATACTTTTTCATCAACTTTTGCATTTTAATGTAAACAATCATATTTCGTAATATTTTGGGTCAGAAACATTTCATAGTACTATACTATGTCTAACTATGTGAAAAAAATCAAATTGGAGCAGGTCGGGCAACTGATTATATGAGTTTGTTAGAAAAACCACTTTCCTTTGCTCCTAGCGCCTTCTCGTTCGCTCTATAGCGTTTTGAGCGGATAAAGAGCACAAGTGTGTAAGGAGACACAGGATGAATGCAAACTAGTTTTGTTATGATACTTTTGATTCAAAGTGACTGTCTAGACATAAAATGTCACTTTTTTCACCTTATCATACTTTTTCATCAACTTTTGCATTTTAATGTAAACAATGATATTTCGTAATATTTTGGGTCAGAAACATTTCATAGTACTATACTATGTCTAACTATGTGAAAAAAATCAAATTGGAGTAGGTCGGGCAACTGATTATATGAGTTTGTTAGAAAAACCACTTTCCTTTGCTCCTAGCGCCTTCTCGTTCGCTCTATAGCGTTTTGAGCGGATAAAGAGCACAAGTGTGTAAGGAGACACAGGATGAATGCAAACTAGTTTTGTTATGGTACTTTTGATTCAAAGTGACTGTCTAGACATAAAATGTCACTTTTTTCACCTTATCATACTTTTTCATCAACTTTTGCATTTTAATGTAAACAATGATATTTCGTAATATTTTGGGTCAGAAACATTTCATAGTACTATACTATGTCTAACTATGTGAAAAAAATCAAATTGGAGTAGGTCGGGCAACTGATTATATGAGTTTGTTAGAAAAACCACTTTCCTTTGCTCCTAGCGCCTTCTCGTTCGCTCTATAGCGTTTTGAGCGGATAAAGAGCACAAGTGTGTAAGGAGACACAGGATGAATGCAAACTAGTTTTGTTATGATACTTTTGATTCAAAGTGACTGTCTAGACATAAAATGTCACTTTTTTCACCTTATCATACTTTTTCATCAACTTTTGCATTTTAATGTAAACAATGATATTTCGTAATATTTTGGGTCAGAAACATTTCATAGTACTATACTATGTCTAACTATGTGAAAAAAATCAAATTGGAGCAGGTCGGGCATCTGATTATATGAGTTTGTTAGAAAAACCACTTTCCTTTGCTCCTAGCGCCTTCTCGTTCGCTCTATAGCGTTTTGAGCGGATAAAGAGCACAAGAGTGTAAGGAGACACAGGATGAATGCAAACTAGTTTTGTTATGATACTTTTGATTCAAAGTGACTGTCTAGACATAAAATGTCACTTTTTTCACCTTATCATACTTTTTCATCAACTTTTGCATTTTAATGTAAACAATGATATTTCGTAATATTTTGGGTCAGAAACATTTCATAGTACTATACTATGTCTAACTATGTGAAAAAAATCAAATTGGAGTAGGTCGGGCAACTGATTATATGAGTTTGTTAGAAAAACCACTTTCCTTTGCTCCTAGCGCCTTCTCGTTCGCTCTATAGCGTTTTGAGCGGATAAAGAGCACAAGTGTGTAAGGAGACACAGGATGAATGCAAACTAGTTTTGTTATGGTACTTTTGATTCAAAGTGACTGTCTAGACATAAAATGTCACTTTTTTCACCTTATCATACTTTTTCATCAACTTTTGCATTTTAATGTAAACAATGTTATTTCGTAATATTTTGGGTCAGAAACATTTCATAGTACTATACTATGTCTAACTATGTGAAAAAAATCAAATTGGAGCAGGTCGGGCAACTGATTATATGAGTTTGTTAGAAAAACCACTTTCCTTTGCTCCTAGCGCCTTCTCGTTCGCTCTATAGCGTTTTGAGCGGATAAAGAGCACAAGTGTGTAAGGAGACACAGGATGAATGCAAACTAGTTTTGTTATGATACTTTTGATTCAAAGTGACTGTCTAGACATAAAATGTCACTTTTTTCACCTTATCATACTTTTTCATCAACTTTTGCATTTTAATGTAAACAATGATATTTCGTAATATTTTGGGTCAGAAACATTTCATAGTACTATACTATGTCTAACTATGTGAAAAAAATCAAATTGGAGTAGGTCGGGCAACTGATTATATGAGTTTGTTAGAAAAACCACTTTCCTTTGCTCCTAGCGCCTTCTCGTTCGCTCTATAGCGTTTTGAGCGGATAAAGAGCACAAGTGTGTAAGGAGACACAGGATGAATGCAAACTAGTTTTGTTATGGTACTTTTGATTCAAAGTGACTGTCTAGACATAAAATGTCACTTTTTTCACCTTATCATACTTTTTCATCAACTTTTGCATTTTAATGTAAACAATGATATTTCGTAATATTTTGGGTCAGAAACATTTCATAGTACTATACTATGTCTAACTATGTGAAAAAAATCAAATTGGAGTAGGTCGGGCAACTGATTATATGAGTTTGTTAGAAAAACCACTTTCCTTTGCTCCTAGCGCCTTCTCGTTCGCTCTATAGCGTTTTGAGCGGATAAAGAGCACAAGTGTGTAAGGAGACACAGGATGAATGCAAACTAGTTTTGTTATGGTACTTTTGATTCAAAGTGACTGTCTAGACATAAAATGTCACTTTTTTCACCTTATCATACTTTTTCATCAACTTTTGCATTTTAATGTAGACAATCATATTTCGTAATATTTTGGGTCAGAAACATTTCATAGTACTATACTATGTCTAACTATGTGAAAAAAATCAAATTGGAGCAGGTCGGGCAACTGATTATATGAGTTTGTTAGAAAAACCACTTTCCTTTGCTCCTAGCGCCTTCTCGTTCGCTCTATAGCGTTTTGAGCGGATAAAGAGCACAGGTGTGTAAGGAGACACAGGATGAATGCAAACTAGTTTTGTTATGATACTTTTGATTCAAAGTGACTGTCTAGACATAAAATGTCACTTTTTTCACCTTATCATACTTTTTCATCAACTTTTGCATTTTAATGTAAACAATGATATTTCGTAATATTTTGGGACAGAAACATTTCATAGTACTATACTATGTCTAACTATGTGAAAAAAATCAAATTGGAGTAGGTCGGGCAACTGATTATATGAGTTTGTTAGAAAAACCACTTTCCTTTGCTCCTAGCGCCTTCTCGTTCGCTCTATAGCGTTTTGAGCGGATAAAGAGCACAGGTGTGTAAGGAGACACAGGATGAATGCAAACTAGTTTTGTTATGGTACTTTTGATTCAAAGTGACTGTCTAGACATAAAATGTCACTTTTTTCACCTTATCATACTTTTTCATCAACTTTTGCATTTTAATGTAAACAATGATATTTCGTAATATTTTGGGTCAGAAACATTTCATAGTACTATACTATGTCTAACTATGTGAAAAAAATCAAATTGGAGCAGGTCGGGCAACTGATTATATGAGTTTGTTAGAAAAACCACTTTCCTTTGCTCCTAGCGCCTTCTCGTTCGCTCTATAGCGTTTTGAGCGGATAAAGAGCACAGGTGTGTAAGGAGACACAGGATGAATGCAAACTAGTTTTGTTATGGTACTTTTGATTCAAAGTGACTGTCTAGACATAAAATGTCACTTTTTTCACCTTATCATACTTTTTCATCAACTTTTGCATTTTAATGTAAACAATGATATTTCGTAATATTTTGGGTCAGAAACATTTCATAGTACTATACTATGTCTAACTATGTGAAAAAAATCAAATTGGAGTAGGTCGGGCAACTGATTATATGAGTTTGTTAGAAAAACCACTTTCCTTTGCTCCTAGCGCCTTCTCGTTCGCTCTATAGCGTTTTGAGCGGATAAAGAGCACAGGTGTGTAAGGAGACACAGGATGAATGCAAACTAGTTTTGTTATGGTACTTTTGATTCAAAGTGACTGTCTAGACATAAAATGTCACTTTTTTCACCTTATCATACTTTTTCATCAACTTTTGCATTTTAATGTAAACAATGATATTTCGTAATATTTTGGGTCAGAAACATTTCATAGTACTATACTATGTCTAACTATGTGAAAAAAATCAAATTGGAGCAGGTCGGGCAACTGATTATATGAGTTTGTTAGAAAAACCACTTTCCTTTGCTCCTAGCGCCTTCTCGTTCGCTCTATAGCGTTTTGAGCGGATAAAGAGCACAAGTGTGTAAGGAGACACAGGATGAATGCAAACTAGTTTTGTTATGGTACTTTTGATTCAAAGTGACTGTCTAGACATAAAATGTCACTTTTTTCACCTTATCATACTTTTTCATCAACTTTTGCATTTTAATGTAAACAATGATATTTCGTAATATTTTGGGTCAGAAACATTTCATAGTACTATACTATGTCTAACTATGTGAAAAAAATCAAATTGGAGTAGGTCGGGCAACTGATTATATGAGTTTGTTAGAAAAACCACTTTCCTTTGCTCCTAGCGCCTTCTCGTTCGCTCTATAGCGTTTTGAGCGGATAAAGAGCACAGGTGTGTAAGGAGACACAGGATGAATGCAAACTAGTTTTGTTATGGTACTTTTGATTCAAAGTGACTGTCTAGACATAAAATGTCACTTTTTTCACCTTATCATACTTTTTCATCAACTTTTGCATTTTAATGTAAACAATGATATTTCGTAATATTTTGGGTCAGAAACATTTCATAGTACTATACTATGTCTAACTATGTGAAAAAAATCAAATTGGAGCAGGTCGGGCAACTGATTATATGAGTTTGTTAGAAAAACCACTTTCCTTTGCTCCTAGCGCCTTCTCGTTCGCTCTATAGCGTTTTGAGCGGATAAAGAGCACAGGTGTGTAAGGAGACACAGGATGAATGCAAACTAGTTTTGTTATGGTACTTTTGATTCAAAGTGACTGTCTAGACATAAAATGTCACTTTTTTCACCTTATCATACTTTTTCATCAACTTTTGCATTTTAATGTAAACAATGATATTTCGTAATATTTTGGGTCAGAAACATTTCATAGTACTATACTATGTCTAACTATGTGAAAAAAATCAAATTGGAGCAGGTCGGGCAACTGATTATATGAGTTTGTTAGAAAAACCACTTTCCTTTGCTCCTAGCGCCTTCTCGTTCGCTCTATAGCGTTTTGAGCGGATAAAGAGCACAAGTGTGTAAGGAGACACAGGATGAATGCAAACTAGTTTTGTTATGGTACTTTTGATTCAAAGTGACTGTCTAGACATAATAAGTCACTTTTTTCACCTTATCATACTTTTTAATCAACTTTTGCATTTTAATGTAAACAATGATATTTCGTAATATTTTGGGTCAGAAACATTTCATAGTACTATACTATGTCTAACTATGTGAAAAAAATCAAATTGGAGTAGGTCGGGCAACTGATTATATGAGTTTGTTAGAAAAACCACTTTCCTTTGCTCCTAGCGCCTTCTCGTTCGCTCTATAGCGTTTTGAGCGGATAAAGAGCACAAGTGTGTAAGGAGACACAGGATGAATGCAAACTAGTTTTGTTATGGTACTTTTGATTCAAAGTGACTGTCTAGACATAAAATGTCACTTTTTTCACCTTATCATACTTTTTCATCAACTTTTGCATTTTAATGTAAACAATGTTATTTCGTAATATTTTGGGTCAGAAACATTTCATAGTACTATACTATGTCTAACTATGTGAAAAAAATCAAATTGGAGCAGGTCGGGCAACTGATTATATGAGTTTGTTAGAAAAACCACTTTCCTTTGCTCCTAGCGCCTTCTCGTTCGCTCTATAGCGTTTTGAGCGGATAAAGAGCACAAGTGTGTAAGGAGACACAGGATGAATGCAAACTAGTTTTGTTATGGTACTTTTGATTCAAAGTGACTGTCTAGACATAAAATGTCACTTTTTTCACCTTATCATACTTTTTCATCAACTTTTGCATTTTAATGTAAACAATGATATTTCGTAATATTTTGGGTCAGAAACATTTCATAGTACTATACTATGTCTAACTATGTGAAAAAAATCAAATTGGAGTAGGTCGGGCAACTGATTATATGAGTTTGTTAGAAAAACCACTTTCCTTTGCTCCTAGCGCCTTCTCGTTCGCTCTATAGCGTTTTGAGCGGATAAAGAGCACAAGTGTGTAAGGAGACACAGGATGAATGCAAACTAGTTTTGTTATGGTACTTTTGATTCAAAGTGACTGTCTAGACATAAAATGTCACTTTTTTCACCTTATCATACTTTTTCATCAACTTTTGCATTTTAATGTAAACAATCATATTTCGTAATATTTTGGGTCAGAAACATTTCATAGTACTATACTATGTCTAACTATGTGAAAAAAATCAAATTGGAGTAGGTCGGGCAACTGATTATATGAGTTTGTTAGAAAAACCACTTTCCTTTGCTCCTAGCGCCTTCTCGTTCGCTCTATAGCGTTTTGAGCGGATAAAGAGCACAAGTGTGTAAGGAGACACAGGATGAATGCAAACTAGTTTTGTTATGGTACTTTTGATTCAAAGTGACTGTCTAGACATAAAATGTCACTTTTTTCACCTTATCATACTTTTTCATCAACTTTTGCATTTTAATGTAAACAATGATATTTCGTAATATTTTGGGTCAGAAACATTTCATAGTACTATACTATGTCTAACTATGTGAAAAAAATCAAATTGGAGTAGGTCGGGCAACTGATTATATGAGTTTGTTAGAAAAACCACTTTCCTTTGCTCCTAGCGCCTTCTCGTTCGCTCTATAGCGTTTTGAGCGGATAAAGAGCACAGGTGTGTAAGGAGACACAGGATGAATGCAAACTAGTTTTGTTATGGTACTTTTGATTCAAAGTGACTGTCTAGACATAAAATGTCACTTTTTTCACCTTATCATACTTTTTCATCAACTTTTGCATTTTAATGTAAACAATGATATTTCGTAATATTTTGGGTCAGAAACATTTCATAGTACTATACTATGTCTAACTATGTGAAAAAAATCAAATTGGAGTAGGTCGGGCAACTGATTATATGAGTTTGTTAGAAAAACCACTTTCCTTTGCTCCTAGCGCCTTCTCGTTCGCTCTATAGCGTTTTGAGCGGATAAAGAGCACAGGTGTGTAAGGAGACACAGGATGAATGCAAACTAGTTTTGTTATGGTACTTTTGATTCAAAGTGACTGTCTAGACATAAAATGTCACTTTTTTCACCTTATCATACTTTTTCATCAACTTTTGCATTTTAATGTAAACAATGATATTTCGTAATATTTTGGGTCAGAAACATTTCATAGTACTATACTATGTCTAACTATGTGAAAAAAATCAAATTGGAGTAGGTCGGGCAACTGATTATATGAGTTTGTTAGAAAAACCACTTTCCTTTGCTCCTAGCGCCTTCTCGTTCGCTCTATAGCGTTTTGAGCGGATAAAGAGCACAGGTGTGTAAGGAGACACAGGATGAATGCAAACTAGTTTTGTTATGGTACTTTTGATTCAAAGTGACTGTCTAGACATAAAATGTCACTTTTTTCACCTTATCATACTTTTTCATCAACTTTTGCATTTTAATGTAAACAATGATATTTCGTAATATTTTGGGTCAGAAACATTTCATAGTACTATACTATGTCTAACTATGTGAAAAAAATCAAATTGGAGTAGGTCGGGCAACTGATTATATGAGTTTGTTAGAACAACCACTTTCCTTTGCTCCTAGCGCCTTCTCGTTCGCTCTATAGCGTTTTGAGCGGATAAAGAGCACAGGTGTGTAAGGAGACACAGGATGAATGCAAACTAGTTTTGTTATGGTACTTTTGATTCAAAGTGACTGTCTAGACATAAAATGTCACTTTTTTCACCTTATCATACTTTTTCATCAACTTTTGCATTTTAATGTAAACAATGATATTTCGTAATATTTTGGGTCAGAAACATTTCATAGTACTATACTATGTCTAACTATGTGAAAAAAATCAAATTGGAGTAGGTCGGGCAACTGATTATATGAGTTTGTTAGAAAAACCACTTTCCTTTGCTCCTAGCGCCTTCTCGTTCGCTCTATAGCGTTTTGAGCGGATAAAGAGCACAAGTGTGTAAGGAGACACAGGATGAATGCAAACTAGTTTTGTTATGGTACTTTTGATTCAAAGTGACTGTCTAGACATAAAATGTCACTTTTTTCACCTTATCATACTTTTTCATCAACTTTTGCATTTTAATGTAAACAATGATATTTCGTAATATTTTGGGTCAGAAACATTTCATAGTACTATACTATGTCTAACTATGTGAAAAAAATCAAATTGGAGCAGGTCGGGCAACTGATTATATGAGTTTGTTAGAAAAACCACTTTCCTTTGCTCCTAGCGCCTTCTCGTTCGCTCTATAGCGTTTTGAGCGGATAAAGAGCACAGGTGTGTAAGGAGACACAGGATGAATGCAAACTAGTTTTGTTATGGTACTTTTGATTCAAAGTGACTGTCTAGACATAAAATGTCACTTTTTTCACCTTATCATACTTTTTCATCAACTTTTGCATTTTAATGTAAACAATGATATTTCGTAATATTTTGGGTCAGAAACATTTCATAGTACTATACTATGTCTAACTATGTGAAAAAAATCAAATTGGAGTAGGTCGGGCAACTGATTATATGAGTTTGTTAGAAAAACCACTTTCCTTTGCTCCTAGCGCCTTCTCGTTCGCTCTATAGCGTTTTGAGCGGATAAAGAGCACAGGTGTGTAAGGAGACACAGGATGAATGCAAACTAGTTTTGTTATGGTACTTTTGATTCAAAGTGACTGTCTAGACATAAAATGTCACTTTTTTCACCTTATCATACTTTTTCATCAACTTTTGCATTTTAATGTAAACAATGATATTTCGTAATATTTTGGGTCAGAAACATTTCATAGTACTATACTATGTCTAACTATGTGAAAAAAATCAAATTGGAGCAGGTCGGGCAACTGATTATATGAGTTTGTTAGAAAAACCACTTTCCTTTGCTCCTAGCGCCTTCTCGTTCGCTCTATAGCGTTTTGAGCGGATAAAGAGCACAAGTGTGTAAGGAGACACAGGATGAATGCAAACTAGTTTTGTTATGGTACTTTTGATTCAAAGTGACTGTCTAGACATAAAATGTCACTTTTTTCACCTTATCATACTTTTTCATCAACTTTTGCATTTTAATGTAAACAATGATATTTCGTAATATTTTGGGTCAGAAACATTTCATAGTACTATACTATGTCTAACTATGTGAAAAAAATCAAATTGGAGTAGGTCGGGCAACTGATTATATGAGTTTGTTAGAAAAACCACTTTCCTTTGCTCCTAGCGCCTTCTCGTTCGCTCTATAGCGTTTTGAGCGGATAAAGAGCACAAGTGTGTAAGGAGACACAGGATGAATGCAAACTAGTTTTGTTATGGTACTTTTGATTCAAAGTGACTGTCTAGACATAAAATGTCACTTTTTTCACCTTATCATACTTTTTCATCAACTTTTGCATTTTAATGTAGACAATGATATTTCGTAATATTTTGGGTCAGAAACATTTCATAGTACTATACTATGTCTAACTATGTGAAAAAAATCAAATTGGAGTAGGTCGGGCAACTGATTATATGAGTTTGTTAGAAAAACCACTTTCCTTTGCTCCTAGCGCCTTCTCGTTCGCTCTATAGCGTTTTGAGCGGATAAAGAGCACAGGTGTGTAAGGAGACACAGGATGAATGCAAACTAGTTTTGTTATGGTACTTTTGATTCAAAGTGACTGTCTAGACATAAAATGTCACTTTTTTCACCTTATCATACTTTTTCATCAACTTTTGCATTTTAATGTAAACAATGATATTTCGTAATATTTTGGGTCAGAAACATTTCATAGTACTATACTATGTCTAACTATGTGAAAAAAATCAAATTGGAGCAGGTCGGGCAACTGATTATATGAGTTTGTTAGAAAAACCACTTTCCTTTGCTCCTAGCGCCTTCTCGTTCGCTCTATAGCGTTTTGAGCGGATAAAGAGCACAAGTGTGTAAGGAGACACAGGATGAATGCAAACTAGTTTTGTTATGGTACTTTTGATTCAAAGTGACTGTCTAGACATAAAATGTCACTTTTTTCACCTTATCATACTTTTTCATCAACTTTTGCATTTTAATGTAAACAATGATATTTCGTAATATTTTGGGTCAGAAACATTTCATAGTACTATACTATGTCTAACTATGTGAAAAAAATCAAATTGGAGTAGGTCGGGCAACTGATTATATGAGTTTGTTAGAAAAACCACTTTCCTTTGCTCCTAGCGCCTTCTCGTTCGCTCTATAGCGTTTTGAGCGGATAAAGAGCACAAGTGTGTAAGGAGACACAGGATGAATGCAAACTAGTTTTGTTATGGTACTTTTGATTCAAAGTGACTGTCTAGACATAAAATGTCACTTTTTTCACCTTATCATACTTTTTCATCAACTTTTGCATTTTAATGTAAACAATCATATTTCGTAATATTTTGGGTCAGAAACATTTCATAGTACTATACTATGTCTAACTATGTGAAAAAAATCAAATTGGAGCAGGTCGGGCAACTGATTATATGAGTTTGTTAGAAAAACCACTTTCCTTTGCTCCTAGCGCCTTCTCGTTCGCTCTATAGCGTTTTGAGCGGATAAAGAGCACAAGTGTGTAAGGAGACACAGGATGAATGCAAACTAGTTTTGTTATGGTACTTTTGATTCAAAGTGACTGTCTAGACATAAAATGTCACTTTTTTCACCTTATCA
This sequence comes from Ictalurus punctatus, assembly GCF_001660625.3. Classification (NCBI taxonomy): domain Eukaryota; kingdom Metazoa; phylum Chordata; class Actinopteri; order Siluriformes; family Ictaluridae; genus Ictalurus; species Ictalurus punctatus. The sequence continues at coordinate 6,681,138 of NC_030427.2, forward strand.
TACTTTTTCATCAACTTTTGCATTTTAATGTAAACAATGATATTTCGTAATATTTTGGGTCAGAAACATTTCATAGTACTATACTATGTCTAACTATGTGAAAAAAATCAAATTGGAGTAGGTCGGGCAACTGATTATATGAGTTTGTTAGAAAAACCACTTTCCTTTGCTCCTAGCGCCTTCTCGTTCGCTCTATAGCGTTTTGAGCGGATAAAGAGCACAGGTGTGTAAGGAGACACAGGATGAATGCAAACTAGTTTTGTTATGGTACTTTTGATTCAAAGTGACTGTCTAGACATAAAATGTCACTTTTTTCACCTTATCATACTTTTTCATCAACTTTTGCATTTTAATGTAAACAATGATATTTCGTAATATTTTGGGTCAGAAACATTTCATAGTACTATACTATGTCTAACTATGTGAAAAAAATCAAATTGGAGTAGGTCGGGCAACTGATTATATGAGTTTGTTAGAAAAACCACTTTCCTTTGCTCCTAGCGCCTTCTCGTTCGCTCTATAGCGTTTTGAGCGGATAAAGAGCACAAGTGTGTAAGGAGACACAGGATGAATGCAAACTAGTTTTGTTATGGTACTTTTGATTCAAAGTGACTGTCTAGACATAAAATGTCACTTTTTTCACCTTATCATACTTTTTCATCAACTTTTGCATTTTAATGTAAACAATGATATTTCGTAATATTTTGGGTCAGAAACATTTCATAGTACTATACTATGTCTAACTATGTGAAAAAAATCAAATTGGAGTAGGTCGGGCAACTGATTATATGAGTTTGTTAGAAAAACCACTTTCCTTTGCTCCTAGCGCCTTCTCGTTCGCTCTATAGCGTTTTGAGCGGATAAAGAGCACAGGTGTGTAAGGAGACACAGGATGAATGCAAACTAGTTTTGTTATGGTACTTTTGATTCAAAGTGACTGTCTAGACATAAAATGTCACTTTTTTCACCTTATCATACTTTTTCATCAACTTTTGCATTTTAATGTAGACAATCATATTTCGTAATATTTTGGGTCAGAAACATTTCATAGTACTATACTATGTCTAACTATGTGAAAAAAATCAAATTGGAGCAGGTCGGGCAACTGATTATATGAGTTTGTTAGAAAAACCACTTTCCTTTGCTCCTAGCGCCTTCTCGTTCGCTCTATAGCGTTTTGAGCGGATAAAGAGCACAAGTGTGTAAGGAGACACAGGATGAATGCAAACTAGTTTTGTTATGGTACTTTTGATTCAAAGTGACTGTCTAGACATAAAATGTCACTTTTTTCACCTTATCATACTTTTTCATCAACTTTTGCATTTTAATGTAAACAATGATATTTCGTAATATTTTGGGTCAGAAACATTTCATAGTACTATACTATGTCTAACTATGTGAAAAAAATCAAATTGGAGTAGGTCGGGCAACTGATTATATGAGTTTGTTAGAAAAACCACTTTCCTTTGCTCCTAGCGCCTTCTCGTTCGCTCTATAGCGTTTTGAGCGGATAAAGAGCACAGGTGTGTAAGGAGACACAGGATGAATGCAAACTAGTTTTGTTATGGTACTTTTGATTCAAAGTGACTGTCTAGACATAAAATGTCACTTTTTTCACCTTATCATACTTTTTCATCAACTTTTGCATTTTAATGTAAACAATGATATTTCGTAATATTTTGGGTCAGAAACATTTCATAGTACTATACTATGTCTAACTATGTGAAAAAAATCAAATTGGAGTAGGTCGGGCAACTGATTATATGAGTTTGTTAGAAAAACCACTTTCCTTTGCTCCTAGCGCCTTCTCGTTCGCTCTATAGCGTTTTGAGCGGATAAAGAGCACAGGTGTGTAAGGAGACACAGGATGAATGCAAACTAGTTTTGTTATGGTACTTTTGATTCAAAGTGACTGTCTAGACATAAAATGTCACTTTTTTCACCTTATCATACTTTTTCATCAACTTTTGCATTTTAATGTAAACAATGATATTTCGTAATATTTTGGGTCAGAAACATTTCATAGTACTATACTATGTCTAACTATGTGAAAAAAATCAAATTGGAGTAGGTCGGGCAACTGATTATATGAGTTTGTTAGAAAAACCACTTTCCTTTGCTCCTAGCGCCTTCTCGTTCGCTCTATAGCGTTTTGAGCGGATAAAGAGCACAAGTGTGTAAGGAGACACAGGATGAATGCAAACTAGTTTTGTTATGGTACTTTTGATTCAAAGTGACTGTCTAGACATAAAATGTCACTTTTTTCACCTTATCATACTTTTTCATCAACTTTTGCATTTTAATGTAAACAATGATATTTCGTAATATTTTGGGTCAGAAACATTTCATAGTACTATACTATGTCTAACTATGTGAAAAAAATCAAATTGGAGTAGGTCGGGCAACTGATTATATGAGTTTGTTAGAAAAACCACTTTCCTTTGCTCCTAGCGCCTTCTCGTTCGCTCTATAGCGTTTTGAGCGGATAAAGAGCACAGGTGTGTAAGGAGACACAGGATGAATGCAAACTAGTTTTGTTATGGTACTTTTGATTCAAAGTGACTGTCTAGACATAAAATGTCACTTTTTTCACCTTATCATACTTTTTCATCAACTTTTGCATTTTAATGTAAACAATGATATTTCGTAATATTTTGGGTCAGAAACATTTCATAGTACTATACTATGTCTAACTATGTGAAAAAAATCAAATTGGAGTAGGTCGGGCAACTGATTATATGAGTTTGTTAGAAAAACCACTTTCCTTTGCTCCTAGCGCCTTCTCGTTCGCTCTATAGCGTTTTGAGCGGATAAAGAGCACAAGTGTGTAAGGAGACACAGGATGAATGCAAACTAGTTTTGTTATGGTACTTTTGATTCAAAGTGACTGTCTAGACATAAAATGTCACTTTTTTCACCTTATCATACTTTTTCATCAACTTTTGCATTTTAATGTAAACAATGATATTTCGTAATATTTTGGGTCAGAAACATTTCATAGTACTATACTATGTCTAACTATGTGAAAAAAATCAAATTGGAGTAGGTCGGGCAACTGATTATATGAGTTTGTTAGAAAAACCACTTTCCTTTGCTCCTAGCGCCTTCTCGTTCGCTCTATAGCGTTTTGAGCGGATAAAGAGCACAAGTGTGTAAGGAGACACAGGATGAATGCAAACTAGTTTTGTTATGGTACTTTTGATTCAAAGTGACTGTCTAGACATAAAATGTCACTTTTTTCACCTTATCATACTTTTTCATCAACTTTTGCATTTTAATGTAAACAATGATATTTCGTAATATTTTGGGTCAGAAACATTTCATAGTACTATACTATGTCTAACTATGTGAAAAAAATCAAATTGGAGTAGGTCGGGCAACTGATTATATGAGTTTGTTAGAAAAACCACTTTCCTTTGCTCCTAGCGCCTTCTCGTTCGCTCTATAGCGTTTTGAGCGGATAAAGAGCACAGGTGTGTAAGGAGACACAGGATGAATGCAAACTAGTTTTGTTATGGTACTTTTGATTCAAAGTGACTGTCTAGACATAAAATGTCACTTTTTTCACCTTATCATACTTTTTCATCAACTTTTGCATTTTAATGTAAACAATGATATTTCGTAATATTTTGGGTCAGAAACATTTCATAGTACTATACTATGTCTAACTATGTGAAAAAAATCAAATTGGAGCAGGTCGGGCAACTGATTATATGAGTTTGTTAGAAAAACCACTTTCCTTTGCTCCTAGCGCCTTCTCGTTCGCTCTATAGCGTTTTGAGCGGATAAAGAGCACAGGTGTGTAAGGAGACACAGGATGAATGCAAACTAGTTTTGTTATGGTACTTTTGATTCAAAGTGACTGTCTAGACATAAAATGTCACTTTTTTCACCTTATCATACTTTTTCATCAACTTTTGCATTTTAATGTAAACAATGATATTTCGTAATATTTTGGGTCAGAAACATTTCATAGTACTATACTATGTCTAACTATGTGAAAAAAATCAAATTGGAGTAGGTCGGGCAACTGATTATATGAGTTTGTTAGAAAAACCACTTTCCTTTGCTCCTAGCGCCTTCTCGTTCGCTCTATAGCGTTTTGAGCGGATAAAGAGCACAAGTGTGTAAGGAGACACAGGATGAATGCAAACTAGTTTTGTTATGGTACTTTTGATTCAAAGTGACTGTCTAGACATAAAATGTCACTTTTTTCACCTTATCATACTTTTTCATCAACTTTTGCATTTTAATGTAAACAATGATATTTCGTAATATTTTGGGTCAGAAACATTTCATAGTACTATACTATGTCTAACTATGTGAAAAAAATCAAATTGGAGTAGGTCGGGCAACTGATTATATGAGTTTGTTAGAAAAACCACTTTCCTTTGCTCCTAGCGCCTTCTCGTTCGCTCTATAGCGTTTTGAGCGGATAAAGAGCACAAGTGTGTAAGGAGACACAGGATGAATGCAAACTAGTTTTGTTATGGTACTTTTGATTCAAAGTGACTGTCTAGACATAAAATGTCACTTTTTTCACCTTATCATACTTTTTCATCAACTTTTGCATTTTAATGTAAACAATGATATTTCGTAATATTTTGGGTCAGAAACATTTCATAGTACTATACTATGTCTAACTATGTGAAAAAAATCAAATTGGAGCAGGTCGGGCAACTGATTATATGAGTTTGTTAGAAAAACCACTTTCCTTTGCTCCTAGCGCCTTCTCGTTCGCTCTATAGCGTTTTGAGCGGATAAAGAGCACAAGTGTGTAAGGAGACACAGGATGAATGCAAACTAGTTTTGTTATGGTACTTTTGATTCAAAGTGACTGTCTAGACATAAAATGTCACTTTTTTCACCTTATCATACTTTTTCATCAACTTTTGCATTTTAATGTAAACAATGATATTTCGTAATATTTTGGGTCAGAAACATTTCATAGTACTATACTATGTCTAACTATGTGAAAAAAATCAAATTGGAGTAGGTCGGGCAACTGATTATATGAGTTTGTTAGAACAACCACTTTCCTTTGCTCCTAGCGCCTTCTCGTTCGCTCTATAGCGTTTTGAGCGGATAAAGAGCACAGGTGTGTAAGGAGACACAGGATGAATGCAAACTAGTTTTGTTATGGTACTTTTGATTCAAAGTGACTGTCTAGACATAAAATGTCACTTTTTTCACCTTATCATACTTTTTCATCAACTTTTGCATTTTAATGTAAACAATGATATTTCGTAATATTTTGGGTCAGAAACATTTCATAGTACTATACTATGTCTAACTATGTGAAAAAAATCAAATTGGAGTAGGTCGGGCAACTGATTATATGAGTTTGTTAGAAAAACCACTTTCCTTTGCTCCTAGCGCCTTCTCGTTCGCTCTATAGCGTTTTGAGCGGATAAAGAGCACAAGTGTGTAAGGAGACACAGGATGAATGCAAACTAGTTTTGTTATGGTACTTTTGATTCAAAGTGACTGTCTAGACATAAAATGTCACTTTTTTCACCTTATCATACTTTTTCATCAACTTTTGCATTTTAATGTAAACAATGATATTTCGTAATATTTTGGGTCAGAAACATTTCATAGTACTATACTATGTCTAACTATGTGAAAAAAATCAAATTGGAGTAGGTCGGGCAACTGATTATATGAGTTTGTTAGAAAAACCACTTTCCTTTGCTCCTAGCGCCTTCTCGTTCGCTCTATAGCGTTTTGAGCGGATAAAGAGCACAAGTGTGTAAGGAGACACAGGATGAATGCAAACTAGTTTTGTTATGGTACTTTTGATTCAAAGTGACTGTCTAGACATAAAATGTCACTTTTTTCACCTTATCATACTTTTTCATCAACTTTTGCATTTTAATGTAAACAATGATATTTCGTAATATTTTGGGTCAGAAACATTTCATAGTACTATACTATGTCTAACTATGTGAAAAAAATCAAATTGGAGTAGGTCGGGCAACTGATTATATGAGTTTGTTAGAAAAACCACTTTCCTTTGCTCCTAGCGCCTTCTCGTTCGCTCTATAGCGTTTTGAGCGGATAAAGAGCACAAGTGTGTAAGGAGACACAGGATGAATGCAAACTAGTTTTGTTATGGTACTTTTGATTCAAAGTGACTGTCTAGACATAAAATGTCACTTTTTTCACCTTATCATACTTTTTCATCAACTTTTGCATTTTAATGTAAACAATGATATTTCGTAATATTTTGGGTCAGAAACATTTCATAGTACTATACTATGTCTAACTATGTGAAAAAAATCAAATTGGAGTAGGTCGGGCAACTGATTATATGAGTTTGTTAGAAAAACCACTTTCCTTTGCTCCTAGCGCCTTCTCGTTCGCTCTATAGCGTTTTGAGCGGATAAAGAGCACAGGTGTGTAAGGAGACACAGGATGAATGCAAACTAGTTTTGTTATGGTACTTTTGATTCAAAGTGACTGTCTAGACATAAAATGTCACTTTTTTCACCTTATCATACTTTTTCATCAACTTTTGCATTTTAATGTAAACAATGATATTTCGTAATATTTTGGGTCAGAAACATTTCATAGTACTATACTATGTCTAACTATGTGAAAAAAATCAAATTGGAGTAGGTCGGGCAACTGATTATATGAGTTTGTTAGAAAAACCACTTTCCTTTGCTCCTAGCGCCTTCTCGTTCGCTCTATAGCGTTTTGAGCGGATAAAGAGCACAGGTGTGTAAGGAGACACAGGATGAATGCAAACTAGTTTTGTTATGGTACTTTTGATTCAAAGTGACTGTCTAGACATAAAATGTCACTTTTTTCACCTTATCATACTTTTTCATCAACTTTTGCATTTTAATGTAAACAATGATATTTCGTAATATTTTGGGTCAGAAACATTTCATAGTACTATACTATGTCTAACTATGTGAAAAAAATCAAATTGGAGTAGGTCGGGCAACTGATTATATGAGTTTGTTAGAAAAACCACTTTCCTTTGCTCCTAGCGCCTTCTCGTTCGCTCTATAGCGTTTTGAGCGGATAAAGAGCACAGGTGTGTAAGGAGACACAGGATGAATGCAAACTAGTTTTGTTATGGTACTTTTGATTCAAAGTGACTGTCTAGACATAAAATGTCACTTTTTTCACCTTATCATACTTTTTCATCAACTTTTGCATTTTAATGTAAACAATGATATTTCGTAATATTTTGGGTCAGAAACATTTCATAGTACTATACTATGTCTAACTATGTGAAAAAAATCAAATTGGAGTAGGTCGGGCAACTGATTATATGAGTTTGTTAGAAAAACCACTTTCCTTTGCTCCTAGCGCCTTCTCGTTCGCTCTATAGCGTTTTGAGCGGATAAAGAGCACAAGTGTGTAAGGAGACACAGGATGAATGCAAACTAGTTTTGTTATGGTACTTTTGATTCAAAGTGACTGTCTAGACATAAAATGTCACTTTTTTCACCTTATCATACTTTTTCATCAACTTTTGCATTTTAATGTAAACAATGATATTTCGTAATATTTTGGGTCAGAAACATTTCATAGTACTATACTATGTCTAACTATGTGAAAAAAATCAAATTGGAGTAGGTCGGGCAACTGATTATATGAGTTTGTTAGAAAAACCACTTTCCTTTGCTCCTAGCGCCTTCTCGTTCGCTCTATAGCGTTTTGAGCGGATAAAGAGCACAAGTGTGTAAGGAGACACAGGATGAATGCAAACTAGTTTTGTTATGGTACTTTTGATTCAAAGTGACTGTCTAGACATAAAATGTCACTTTTTTCACCTTATCATACTTTTTCATCAACTTTTGCATTTTAATGTAAACAATGATATTTCGTAATATTTTGGGTCAGAAACATTTCATAGTACTATACTATGTCTAACTATGTGAAAAAAATCAAATTGGAGTAGGTCGGGCAACTGATTATATGAGTTTGTTAGAAAAACCACTTTCCTTTGCTCCTAGCGCCTTCTCGTTCGCTCTATAGCGTTTTGAGCGGATAAAGAGCACAGGTGTGTAAGGAGACACAGGATGAATGCAAACTAGTTTTGTTATGGTACTTTTGATTCAAAGTGACTGTCTAGACATAAAATGTCACTTTTTTCACCTTATCATACTTTTTCATCAACTTTTGCATTTTAATGTAAACAATGATATTTCGTAATATTTTGGGTCAGAAACATTTCATAGTACTATACTATGTCTAACTATGTGAAAAAAATCAAATTGGAGTAGGTCGGGCAACTGATTATATGAGTTTGTTAGAAAAACCACTTTCCTTTGCTCCTAGCGCCTTCTCGTTCGCTCTATAGCGTTTTGAGCGGATAAAGAGCACAGGTGTGTAAGGAGACACAGGATGAATGCAAACTAGTTTTGTTATGGTACTTTTGATTCAAAGTGACTGTCTAGACATAAAATGTCACTTTTTTCACCTTATCATACTTTTTCATCAACTTTTGCATTTTAATGTAAACAATGATATTTCGTAATATTTTGGGTCAGAAACATTTCATAGTACTATACTATGTCTAACTATGTGAAAAAAATCAAATTGGAGCAGGTCGGGCAACTGATTATATGAGTTTGTTAGAAAAACCACTTTCCTTTGCTCCTAGCGCCTTCTCGTTCGCTCTATAGCGTTTTGAGCGGATAAAGAGCACAAGTGTGTAAGGAGACACAGGATGAATGCAAACTAGTTTTGTTATGGTACTTTTGATTCAAAGTGACTGTCTAGACATAAAATGTCACTTTTTTCACCTTATCATACTTTTTCATCAACTTTTGCATTTTAATGTAAACAATGATATTTCGTAATATTTTGGGTCAGAAACATTTCATAGTACTATACTATGTCTAACTATGTGAAAAAAATCAAATTGGAGTAGGTCGGGCAACTGATTATATGAGTTTGTTAGAAAAACCACTTTCCTTTGCTCCTAGCGCCTTCTCGTTCGCTCTATAGCGTTTTGAGCGGATAAAGAGCACAGGTGTGTAAGGAGACACAGGATGAATGCAAACTAGTTTTGTTATGGTACTTTTGATTCAAAGTGACTGTCTAGACATAAAATGTCACTTTTTTCACCTTATCATACTTTTTCATCAACTTTTGCATTTTAATGTAAACAATGATATTTCGTAATATTTTGGGTCAGAAACATTTCATAGTACTATACTATGTCTAACTATGTGAAAAAAATCAAATTGGAGTAGGTCGGGCAACTGATTATATGAGTTTGTTAGAAAAACCACTTTCCTTTGCTCCTAGCGCCTTCTCGTTCGCTCTATAGCGTTTTGAGCGGATAAAGAGCACAGGTGTGTAAGGAGACACAGGATGAATGCAAACTAGTTTTGTTATGGTACTTTTGATTCAAAGTGACTGTCTAGACATAAAATGTCACTTTTTTCACCTTATCATACTTTTTCATCAACTTTTGCATTTTAATGTAAACAATGATATTTCGTAATATTTTGGGTCAGAAACATTTCATAGTACTATACTATGTCTAACTATGTGAAAAAAATCAAATTGGAGCAGGTCGGGCAACTGATTATATGAGTTTGTTAGAAAAACCACTTTCCTTTGCTCCTAGCGCCTTCTCGTTCGCTCTATAGCGTTTTGAGCGGATAAAGAGCACAGGTGTGTAAGGAGACACAGGATGAATGCAAACTAGTTTTGTTATGGTACTTTTGATTCAAAGTGACTGTCTAGACATAAAATGTCACTTTTTTCACCTTATCATACTTTTTCATCAACTTTTGCATTTTAATGTAAACAATGATATTTCGTAATATTTTGGGTCAGAAACATTTCATAGTACTATACTATGTCTAACTATGTGAAAAAAATCAAATTGGAGTAGGTCGGGCAACTGATTATATGAGTTTGTTAGAAAAACCACTTTCCTTTGCTCCTAGCGCCTTCTCGTTCGCTCTATAGCGTTTTGAGCGGATAAAGAGCACAAGTGTGTAAGGAGACACAGGATGAATGCAAACTAGTTTTGTTATGGTACTTTTGATTCAAAGTGACTGTCTAGACATAAAATGTCACTTTTTTCACCTTATCATACTTTTTCATCAACTTTTGCATTTTAATGTAAACAATGATATTTCGTAATATTTTGGGTCAGAAACATTTCATAGTACTATACTATGTCTAACTATGTGAAAAAAATCAAATTGGAGTAGGTCGGGCAACTGATTATATGAGTTTGTTAGAAAAACCACTTTCCTTTGCTCCTAGCGCCTTCTCGTTCGCTCTATAGCGTTTTGAGCGGATAAAGAGCACAGGTGTGTAAGGAGACACAGGATGAATGCAAACTAGTTTTGTTATGGTACTTTTGATTCAAAGTGACTGTCTAGACATAAAATGTCACTTTTTTCACCTTATCATACTTTTTCATCAACTTTTGCATTTTAATGTAAACAATGATATTTCGTAATATTTTGGGTCAGAAACATTTCATAGTACTATACTATGTCTAACTATGTGAAAAAAATCAAATTGGAGTAGGTCGGGCAACTGATTATATGAGTTTGTTAGAAAAACCACTTTCCTTTGCTCCTAGCGCCTTCTCGTTCGCTCTATAGCGTTTTGAGCGGATAAAGAGCACAGGTGTGTAAGGAGACACAGGATGAATGCAAACTAGTTTTGTTATGGTACTTTTGATTCAAAGTGACTGTCTAGACATAAAATGTCACTTTTTTCACCTTATCATACTTTTTCATCAACTTTTGCATTTTAATGTAAACAATGATATTTCGTAATATTTTGGGTCAGAAACATTTCATAGTACTATACTATGTCTAACTATGTGAAAAAAATCAAATTGGAGTAGGTCGGGCAACTGATTATATGAGTTTGTTAGAAAAACCACTTTCCTTTGCTCCTAGCGCCTTCTCGTTCGCTCTATAGCGTTTTGAGCGGATAAAGAGCACAGGTGTGTAAGGAGACACAGGATGAATGCAAACTAGTTTTGTTATGGTACTTTTGATTCAAAGTGACTGTCTAGACATAAAATGTCACTTTTTTCACCTTATCATACTTTTTCATCAACTTTTGCATTTTAATGTAAACAATGATATTTCGTAATATTTTGGGTCAGAAACATTTCATAGTACTATACTATGTCTAACTATGTGAAAAAAATCAAATTGGAGTAGGTCGGGCAACTGATTATATGAGTTTGTTAGAAAAACCACTTTCCTTTGCTCCTAGCGCCTTCTCGTTCGCTCTATAGCGTTTTGAGCGGATAAAGAGCACAAGTGTGTAAGGAGACACAGGATGAATGCAAACTAGTTTTGTTATGGTACTTTTGATTCAAAGTGACTGTCTAGACATAAAATGTCACTTTTTTCACCTTATCATACTTTTTCATCAACTTTTGCATTTTAATGTAAACAATGTTATTTCGTAATATTTTGGGTCAGAAACATTTCATAGTACTATACTATGTCTAACTATGTGAAAAAAATCAAATTGGAGTAGGTCGGGCAACTGATTATATGAGTTTGTTAGAAAAACCACTTTCCTTTGCTCCTAGCGCCTTCTCGTTCGCTCTATAGCGTTTTGAGCGGATAAAGAGCACAAGTGTGTAAGGAGACACAGGATGAATGCAAACTAGTTTTGTTATGGTACTTTTGATTCAAAGTGACTGTCTAGACATAAAATGTCACTTTTTTCACCTTATCATACTTTTTCATCAACTTTTGCATTTTAATGTAAACAATGATATTTCGTAATATTTTGGGTCAGAAACATTTCATAGTACTATACTATGTCTAACTATGTGAAAAAAATCAAATTGGAGTAGGTCGGGCAACTGATTATATGAGTTTGTTAGAAAAACCACTTTCCTTTGCTCCTAGCGCCTTCTCGTTCGCTCTATAGCGTTTTGAGCGGATAAAGAGCACAGGTGTGTAAGGAGACACAGGATGAATGCAAACTAGTTTTGTTATGGTACTTTTGATTCAAAGTGACTGTCTAGACATAAAATGTCACTTTTTTCACCTTATCATACTTTTTCATCAACTTTTGCATTTTAATGTAAACAATGATATTTCGTAATATTTTGGGTCAGAAACATTTCATAGTACTATACTATGTCTAACTATGTGAAAAAAATCAAATTGGAGTAGGTCGGGCAACTGATTATATGAGTTTGTTAGAAAAACCACTTTCCTTTGCTCCTAGCGCCTTCTCGTTCGCTCTATAGCGTTTTGAGCGGATAAAGAGCACAAGTGTGTAAGGAGACACAGGATGAATGCAAACTAGTTTTGTTATGGTACTTTTGATTCAAAGTGACTGTCTAGACATAAAATGTCACTTTTTTCACCTTATCATACTTTTTCATCAACTTTTGCATTTTAATGTAAACAATGATATTTCGTAATATTTTGGGTCAGAAACATTTCATAGTACTATACTATGTCTAACTATGTGAAAAAAATCAAATTGGAGTAGGTCGGGCAACTGATTATATGAGTTTGTTAGAAAAACCACTTTCCTTTGCTCCTAGCGCCTTCTCGTTCGCTCTATAGCGTTTTGAGCGGATAAAGAGCACAAGTGTGTAAGGAGACACAGGATGAATGCAAACTAGTTTTGTTATGGTACTTTTGATTCAAAGTGACTGTCTAGACATAAAATGTCACTTTTTTCACCTTATCATACTTTTTCATCAACTTTTGCATTTTAATGTAAACAATGATATTTCGTAATATTTTGGGTCAGAAACATTTCATAGTACTATACTATGTCTAACTATGTGAAAAAAATCAAATTGGAGTAGGTCGGGCAACTGATTATATGAGTTTGTTAGAAAAACCACTTTCCTTTGCTCCTAGCGCCTTCTCGTTCGCTCTATAGCGTTTTGAGCGGATAAAGAGCACAGGTGTGTAAGGAGACACAGGATGAATGCAAACTAGTTTTGTTATGGTACTTTTGATTCAAAGTGACTGTCTAGACATAAAATGTCACTTTTTTCACCTTATCATACTTTTTCATCAACTTTTGCATTTTAATGTAAACAATGATATTTCGTAATATTTTGGGTCAGAAACATTTCATAGTACTATACTATGTCTAACTATGTGAAAAAAATCAAATTGGAGTAGGTCGGGCAACTGATTATATGAGTTTGTTAGAAAAACCACTTTCCTTTGCTCCTAGCGCCTTCTCGTTCGCTCTATAGCGTTTTGAGCGGATAAAGAGCACAGGTGTGTAAGGAGACACAGGATGAATGCAAACTAGTTTTGTTATGGTACTTTTGATTCAAAGTGACTGTCTAGACATAAAATGTCACTTTTTTCACCTTATCATACTTTTTCATCAACTTTTGCATTTTAATGTAAACAATGATATTTCGTAATATTTTGGGTCAGAAACATTTCATAGTACTATACTATGTCTAACTATGTGAAAAAAATCAAATTGGAGTAGGTCGGGCAACTGATTATATGAGTTTGTTAGAAAAACCACTTTCCTTTGCTCCTAGCGCCTTCTCGTTCGCTCTATAGCGTTTTGAGCGGATAAAGAGCACAGGTGTGTAAGGAGACACAGGATGAATGCAAACTAGTTTTGTTATGGTACTTTTGATTCAAAGTGACTGTCTAGACATAAAATGTCACTTTTTTCACCTTATCATACTTTTTCATCAACTTTTGCATTTTAATGTAAACAATGATATTTCGTAATATTTTGGGTCAGAAACATTTCATAGTACTATACTATGTCTAACTATGTGAAAAAAATCAAATTGGAGTAGGTCGGGCAACTGATTATATGAGTTTGTTAGAAAAACCACTTTCCTTTGCTCCTAGCGCCTTCTCGTTCGCTCTATAGCGTTTTGAGCGGATAAAGAGCACAAGTGTGTAAGGAGACACAGGATGAATGCAAACTAGTTTTGTTATGGTACTTTTGATTCAAAGTGACTGTCTAGACATAAAATGTCACTTTTTTCACCTTATCATACTTTTTCATCAACTTTTGCATTTTAATGTAAACAATGATATTTCGTAATATTTTGGGTCAGAAACATTTCATAGTACTATACTATGTCTAACTATGTGAAAAAAATCAAATTGGAGTAGGTCGGGCAACTGATTATATGAGTTTGTTAGAAAAACCACTTTCCTTTGCTCCTAGCGCCTTCTCGTTCGCTCTATAGCGTTTTGAGCGGATAAAGAGCACAAGTGTGTAAGGAGACACAGGATGAATGCAAACTAGTTTTGTTATGGTACTTTTGATTCAAAGTGACTGTCTAGACATAAAATGTCACTTTTTTCACCTTATCATACTTTTTCATCAACTTTTGCATTTTAATGTAAACAATCATATTTCGTAATATTTTGGGTCAGAAACATTTCATAGTACTATACTATGTCTAACTATGTGAAAAAAATCAAATTGGAGTAGGTCGGGCAACTGATTATATGAGTTTGTTAGAAAAACCACTTTCCTTTGCTCCTAGCGCCTTCTCGTTCGCTCTATAGCGTTTTGAGCGGATAAAGAGCACAGGTGTGTAAGGAGACACAGGATGAATGCAAACTAGTTTTGTTATGGTACTTTTGATTCAAAGTGACTGTCTAGACATAAAATGTCACTTTTTTCACCTTATCATACTTTTTCATCAACTTTTGCATTTTAATGTAAACAATGATATTTCGTAATATTTTGGGTCAGAAACATTTCATAGTACTATACTATGTCTAACTATGTGAAAAAAATCAAATTGGAGTAGGTCGGGCAACTGATTATATGAGTTTGTTAGAAAAACCACTTTCCTTTGCTCCTAGCGCCTTCTCGTTCGCTCTATAGCGTTTTGAGCGGATAAAGAGCACAAGTGTGTAAGGAGACACAGGATGAATGCAAACTAGTTTTGTTATGGTACTTTTGATTCAAAGTGACTGTCTAGACATAAAATGTCACTTTTTTCACCTTATCATACTTTTTCATCAACTTTTGCATTTTAATGTAAACAATGATATTTCGTAATATTTTGGGTCAGAAACATTTCATAGTACTATACTATGTCTAACTATGTGAAAAAAATCAAATTGGAGTAGGTCGGGCAACTGATTATATGAGTTTGTTAGAAAAACCACTTTCCTTTGCTCCTAGCGCCTTCTCGTTCGCTCTATAGCGTTTTGAGCGGATAAAGAGCACAGGTGTGTAAGGAGACACAGGATGAATGCAAACTAGTTTTGTTATGGTACTTTTGATTCAAAGTGACTGTCTAGACATAAAATGTCACTTTTTTCACCTTATCATACTTTTTCATCAACTTTTGCATTTTAATGTAAACAATGATATTTCGTAATATTTTGGGTCAGAAACATTTCATAGTACTATACTATGTCTAACTATGTGAAAAAAATCAAATTGGAGTAGGTCGGGCAACTGATTATATGAGTTTGTTAGAAAAACCACTTTCCTTTGCTCCTAGCGCCTTCTCGTTCGCTCTATAGCGTTTTGAGCGGATAAAGAGCACAGGTGTGTAAGGAGACACAGGATGAATGCAAACTAGTTTTGTTATGGTACTTTTGATTCAAAGTGACTGTCTAGACATAAAATGTCACTTTTTTCACCTTATCATACTTTTTCATCAACTTTTGCATTTTAATGTAAACAATGATATTTCGTAATATTTTGGGTCAGAAACATTTCATAGTACTATACTATGTCTAACTATGTGAAAAAAATCAAATTGGAGTAGGTCGGGCAACTGATTATATGAGTTTGTTAGAAAAACCACTTTCCTTTGCTCCTAGCGCCTTCTCGTTCGCTCTATAGCGTTTTGAGCGGATAAAGAGCACAGGTGTGTAAGGAGACACAGGATGAATGCAAACTAGTTTTGTTATGGTACTTTTGATTCAAAGTGACTGTCTAGACATAAAATGTCACTTTTTTCACCTTATCATACTTTTTCATCAACTTTTGCATTTTAATGTAAACAATGATATTTCGTAATATTTTGGGTCAGAAACATTTCATAGTACTATACTATGTCTAACTATGTGAAAAAAATCAAATTGGAGTAGGTCGGGCAACTGATTATATGAGTTTGTTAGAAAAACCACTTTCCTTTGCTCCTAGCGCCTTCTCGTTCGCTCTATAGCGTTTTGAGCGGATAAAGAGCACAGGTGTGTAAGGAGACACAGGATGAATGCAAACTAGTTTTGTTATGGTACTTTTGATTCAAAGTGACTGTCTAGACATAAAATGTCACTTTTTTCACCTTATCATACTTTTTCATCAACTTTTGCATTTTAATGTAAACAATGATATTTCGTAATATTTTGGGTCAGAAACATTTCATAGTACTATACTATGTCTAACTATGTGAAAAAAATCAAATTGGAGTAGGTCGGGCAACTGATTATATGAGTTTGTTAGAAAAACCACTTTCCTTTGCTCCTAGCGCCTTCTCGTTCGCTCTATAGCGTTTTGAGCGGATAAAGAGCACAAGAGTGTAAGGAGACACAGGATGAATGCAAACTAGTTTTGTTATGGTACTTTTGATTCAAAGTGACTGTCTAGACATAAAATGTCACTTTTTTCACCTTATCATACTTTTTCATCAACTTTTGCATTTTAATGTAAACAATGATATTTCGTAATATTTTGGGTCAGAAACATTTCATAGTACTATACTATGTCTAACTATGTGAAAAAAATCAAATTGGAGTAGGTCGGGCAACTGATTATATGAGTTTGTTAGAAAAACCACTTTCCTTTGCTCCTAGCGCCTTCTCGTTCGCTCTATAGCGTTTTGAGCGGATAAAGAGCACAGGTGTGTAAGGAGACACAGGATGAATGCAAACTAGTTTTGTTATGGTACTTTTGATTCAAAGTGACTGTCTAGACATAAAATGTCACTTTTTTCACCTTATCATACTTTTTCATCAACTTTTGCATTTTAATGTAAACAATGATATTTCGTAATATTTTGGGTCAGAAACATTTCATAGTACTATACTATGTCTAACTATGTGAAAAAAATCAAATTGGAGTAGGTCGGGCAACTGATTATATGAGTTTGTTAGAAAAACCACTTTCCTTTGCTCCTAGCGCCTTCTCGTTCGCTCTATAGCGTTTTGAGCGGATAAAGAGCACAAGTGTGTAAGGAGACACAGGATGAATGCAAACTAGTTTTGTTATGGTACTTTTGATTCAAAGTGACTGTCTAGACATAAAATGTCACTTTTTTCACCTTATCATACTTTTTCATCAACTTTTGCATTTTAATGTAAACAATGTTATTTCGTAATATTTTGGGTCAGAAACATTTCATAGTACTATACTATGTCTAACTATGTGAAAAAAATCAAATTGGAGTAGGTCGGGCAACTGATTATATGAGTTTGTTAGAAAAACCACTTTCCTTTGCTCCTAGCGCCTTCTCGTTCGCTCTATAGCGTTTTGAGCGGATAAAGAGCACAAGTGTGTAAGGAGACACAGGATGAATGCAAACTAGTTTTGTTATGGTACTTTTGATTCAAAGTGACTGTCTAGACATAAAATGTCACTTTTTTCACCTTATCATACTTTTTCATCAACTTTTGCATTTTAATGTAAACAATGATATTTCGTAATATTTTGGGTCAGAAACATTTCATAGTACTATACTATGTCTAACTATGTGAAAAAAATCAAATTGGAGTAGGTCGGGCAACTGATTATATGAGTTTGTTAGAAAAACCACTTTCCTTTGCTCCTAGCGCCTTCTCGTTCGCTCTATAGCGTTTTGAGCGGATAAAGAGCACAAGTGTGTAAGGAGACACAGGATGAATGCAAACTAGTTTTGTTATGGTACTTTTGATTCAAAGTGACTGTCTAGACATAAAATGTCACTTTTTTCACCTTATCATACTTTTTCATCAACTTTTGCATTTTAATGTAAACAATGTTATTTCGTAATATTTTGGGTCAGAAACATTTCATAGTACTATACTATGTCTAACTATGTGAAAAAAATCAAATTGGAGTAGGTCGGGCAACTGATTATATGAGTTTGTTAGAAAAACCACTTTCCTTTGCTCCTAGCGCCTTCTCGTTCGCTCTATAGCGTTTTGAGCGGATAAAGAGCACAAGTGTGTAAGGAGACACAGGATGAATGCAAACTAGTTTTGTTATGGTACTTTTGATTCAAAGTGACTGTCTAGACATAAAATGTCACTTTTTTCACCTTATCATACTTTTTCATCAACTTTTGCATTTTAATGTAAACAATGATATTTCGTAATATTTTGGGTCAGAAACATTTCATAGTACTATACTATGTCTAACTATGTGAAAAAAATCAAATTGGAGTAGGTCGGGCAACTGATTATATGAGTTTGTTAGAAAAACCACTTTCCTTTGCTCCTAGCGCCTTCTCGTTCGCTCTATAGCGTTTTGAGCGGATAAAGAGCACAGGTGTGTAAGGAGACACAGGATGAATGCAAACTAGTTTTGTTATGGTACTTTTGATTCAAAGTGACTGTCTAGACATAAAATGTCACTTTTTTCACCTTATCATACTTTTTCATCAACTTTTGCATTTTAATGTAAACAATGATATTTCGTAATATTTTGGGTCAGAAACATTTCATAGTACTATACTATGTCTAACTATGTGAAAAAAATCAAATTGGAGTAGGTCGGGCAACTGATTATATGAGTTTGTTAGAACAACCACTTTCCTTTGCTCCTAGCGCCTTCTCGTTCGCTCTATAGCGTTTTGAGCGGATAAAGAGCACAGGTGTGTAAGGAGACACAGGATGAATGCAAACTAGTTTTGTTATGGTACTTTTGATTCAAAGTGACTGTCTAGACATAAAATGTCACTTTTTTCACCTTATCATACTTTTTCATCAACTTTTGCATTTTAATGTAAACAATGTTATTTCGTAATATTTTGGGTCAGAAACATTTCATAGTACTATACTATGTCTAACTATGTGAAAAAAATCAAATTGGAGTAGGTCGGGCAACTGATTATATGAGTTTGTTAGAAAAACCACTTTCCTTTGCTCCTAGCGCCTTCTCGTTCGCTCTATAGCGTTTTGAGCGGATAAAGAGCACAAGTGTGTAAGGAGACACAGGATGAATGCAAACTAGTTTTGTTATGGTACTTTTGATTCAAAGTGACTGTCTAGACATAAAATGTCACTTTTTTCACCTTATCATACTTTTTCATCAACTTTTGCATTTTAATGTAAACAATGATATTTCGTAATATTTTGGGTCAGAAACATTTCATAGTACTATACTATGTCTAACTATGTGAAAAAAATCAAATTGGAGTAGGTCGGGCAACTGATTATATGAGTTTGTTAGAACAACCACTTTCCTTTGCTCCTAGCGCCTTCTCGTTCGCTCTATAGCGTTTTGAGCGGATAAAGAGCACAAGTGTGTAAGGAGACACAGGATGAATGCAAACTAGTTTTGTTATGGTACTTTTGATTCAAAGTGACTGTCTAGACATAAAATGTCACTTTTTTCACCTTATCATACTTTTTCATCAACTTTTGCATTTTAATGTAAACAATGATATTTCGTAATATTTTGGGTCAGAAACATTTCATAGTACTATACTATGTCTAACTATGTGAAAAAAATCAAATTGGAGTAGGTCGGGCAACTGATTATATGAGTTTGTTAGAAAAACCACTTTCCTTTGCTCCTAGCGCCTTCTCGTTCGCTCTATAGCGTTTTGAGCGGATAAAGAGCACAAGTGTGTAAGGAGACACAGGATGAATGCAAACTAGTTTTGTTATGGTACTTTTGATTCAAAGTGACTGTCTAGACATAAAATGTCACTTTTTTCACCTTATCATACTTTTTCATCAACTTTTGCATTTTAATGTAAACAATGATATTTCGTAATATTTTGGGTCAGAAACATTTCATAGTACTATACTATGTCTAACTATGTGAAAAAAATCAAATTGGAGTAGGTCGGGCAACTGATTATATGAGTTTGTTAGAAAAACCACTTTCCTTTGCTCCTAGCGCCTTCTCGTTCGCTCTATAGCGTTTTGAGCGGATAAAGAGCACAAGTGTGTAAGGAGACACAGGATGAATGCAAACTAGTTTTGTTATGGTACTTTTGATTCAAAGTGACTGTCTAGACATAAAATGTCACTTTTTTCACCTTATCATACTTTTTCATCAACTTTTGCATTTTAATGTAAACAATGATATTTCGTAATATTTTGGGTCAGAAACATTTCATAGTACTATACTATGTCTAACTATGTGAAAAAAATCAAATTGGAGTAGGTCGGGCAACTGATTATATGAGTTTGTTAGAAAAACCACTTTCCTTTGCTCCTAGCGCCTTCTCGTTCGCTCTATAGCGTTTTGAGCGGATAAAGAGCACAGGTGTGTAAGGAGACACAGGATGAATGCAAACTAGTTTTGTTATGGTACTTTTGATTCAAAGTGACTGTCTAGACATAAAATGTCACTTTTTTCACCTTATCATACTTTTTCATCAACTTTTGCATTTTAATGTAGACAATGTATTTCGTAATATTTGGGTCAGAAACATTTCATAGTACTATACTATGTCTAACTATGTGAAAAAAATCAAATTGGAGTAGTCGGGCAACTGATTATATGAGTTTGTTAGAAAAACCACTTTCCTTTTCCTAGCGCCTTCTCGTTCGCTCTATAGCGTTTTGAGCGGATAAAGAGCACAAGTGTGTAAGGAGACACAGGATGAATGCAAACTAGTTTTGTTATGGTACTTTTGATTCAAAGTGACTGTCTAGACATAAAATGTCACTTTTTTCACCTTATCATACTTTTTCATCAACTTTTGCATTTTAATGTAAACAATGATATTTCGTAATATTTTGGGTCAGAAACATTTCATAGTACTATACTATGTCTAACTATGTGAAAAAAATCAAATTGGAGTAGGTCGGGCAACTGATTATATGAGTTTGTTAGAAAAACCACTTTCCTTTGCTCCTAGCGCCTTCTCGTTCGCTCTATAGCGTTTTGAGGCGGATAAAGAGCACAGGTGTGTAAGGAGACACAGGATGAATGCAAACTAGTTTTGTTATGGTACTTTTGATTCAAAGTGACTGTCTAGACATAAAATGTCACTTTTTTCACCTTATCATACTTTTTCATCAACTTTTGCATTTTAATGTAAACAATGATATTTCGTAATATTTTGGGTCAGAAACATTTCATAGTACTATACTATGTCTAACTATGTGAAAAAAATCAAATTGGAGTAGGTCGGGCAACTGATTATATGAGTTTGTTAGAAAAACCACTTTCCTTTGCTCCTAGCGCCTTCTCGTTCGCTCTATAGCGTTTTGAGCGGATAAAGAGCACAAGTGTGTAAGGAGACACAGGATGAATGCAAACTAGTTTTGTTATGGCACTTTTGATTCAAAGTGACTGTCTAGACATAAAATGTCACTTTTTTCACCTTATCATACTTTTTCATCAACTTTTGCATTTTAATGTAAACAATGATATTTCGTAATATTTTGGGTCAGAAACATTTCATAGTACTATACTATGTCTAACTATGTGAAAAAAATCAAATTGGAGTAGGTCGGGCAACTGATTATATGAGTTTGTTAGAAAAACCACTTTCCTTTGCTCCTAGCGCCTTCTCGTTCGCTCTATAGCGTTTTGAGCGGATAAAGAGCACAGGTGTGTAAGGAGACACAGGATGAATGCAAACTAGTTTTGTTATGGTACTTTTGATTCAAAGTGACTGTCTAGACATAAAATGTCACTTTTTTCACCTTATCATACTTTTTCATCAACTTTTGCATTTTAATGTAAACAATGATATTTCGTAATATTTTGGGTCAGAAACATTTCATAGTACTATACTATGTCTAACTATGTGAAAAAAATCAAATTGGAGTAGGTCGGGCAACTGATTATATGAGTTTGTTAGAAAAACCACTTTCCTTTGCTCCTAGCGCCTTCTCGTTCGCTCTATAGCGTTTTGAGCGGATAAAGAGCACAAGTGTGTAAGGAGACACAGGATGAATGCAAACTAGTTTTGTTATGGTACTTTTGATTCAAAGTGACTGTCTAGACATAAAATGTCACTTTTTTCACCTTATCATACTTTTTCATCAACTTTTGCATTTTAATGTAAACAATGATATTTCGTAATATTTTGGGTCAGAAACATTTCATAGTACTATACTATGTCTAACTATGTGAAAAAAATCAAATTGGAGTAGGTCGGGCAACTGATTATATGAGTTTGTTAGAAAAACCACTTTCCTTTGCTCCTAGCGCCTTCTCGTTCGCTCTATAGCGTTTTGAGCGGATAAAGAGCACAAGTGTGTAAGGAGACACAGGATGAATGCAAACTAGTTTTGTTATGGTACTTTTGATTCAAAGTGACTGTCTAGACATAAAATGTCACTTTTTTCACCTTATCATACTTTTTCATCAACTTTTGCATTTTAATGTAAACAATGATATTTCGTAATATTTTGGGTCAGAAACATTTCATAGTACTATACTATGTCTAACTATGTGAAAAAAATCAAATTGGAGTAGGTCGGGCAACTGATTATATGAGTTTGTTAGAACAACCACTTTCCTTTGCTCCTAGCGCCTTCTCGTTCGCTCTATAGCGTTTTGAGCGGATAAAGAGCACAGGTGTGTAAGGAGACACAGGATGAATGCAAACTAGTTTTGTTATGGTACTTTTGATTCAAAGTGACTGTCTAGACATAAAATGTCACTTTTTTCACCTTATCATACTTTTTCATCAACTTTTGCATTTTAATGTAAACAATGATATTTCGTAATATTTTGGGTCAGAAACATTTCATAGTACTATACTATGTCTAACTATGTGAAAAAAAATCAAATTGGAGCAGGTCGGGCAACTGATTATATGAGTTTGTTAGAAAAACCACTTTCCTTTGCTCCTAGCGCCTTCTCGTTCGCTCTATAGCGTTTTGAGCGGATAAAGAGCACAAGTGTGTAAGGAGACACAGGATGAATGCAAACTAGTTTTGTTATGGTACTTTTGATTCAAAGTGACTGTCTAGACATAAAAATGTCACTTTTTTCACCTTATCATACTTTTTCATCAACTTTTGCATTTTAATGTAAACAATGATATTTCGTAATATTTTGGGTCAGAAACATTTCATAGTACTATACTATGTCTAACTATGTGAAAAAAATCAAATTGGAGTAGGTCGGGCAACTGATTATATGAGTTTGTTAGAAAAACCACTTTCCTTTGCTCCTAGCGCCTTCTCGTTCGCTCTATAGCGTTTTGAGCGGATAAAGAGCACAAGTGTGTAAGGAGACACAGGATGAATGCAAACTAGTTTTGTTATGATACTTTTGATTCAAAGTGACTGTCTAGACATAAAATGTCACTTTTTTCACCTTATCATACTTTTTCATCAACTTTTGCATTTTAATGTAAACAATGATATTTCGTAATATTTTGGGTCAGAAACATTTCATAGTACTATACTATGTCTAACTATGTGAAAAAAATCAAATTGGAGTAGGTCGGGCAACTGATTATATGAGTTTGTTAGAAAAACCACTTTCCTTTGCTCCTAGCGCCTTCTCGTTCGCTCTATAGCGTTTTGAGCGGATAAAGAGCACAAGTGTGTAAGGAGACACAGGATGAATGCAAACTAGTTTTGTTATGGTACTTTTGATTCAAAGTGACTGTCTAGACATAAAATGTCACTTTTTTCACCTTATCATACTTTTTCATCAACTTTTGCATTTTAATGTAAACAATGTTATTTCGTAATATTTTGGGTCAGAAACATTTCATAGTACTATACTATGTCTAACTATGTGAAAAAAATCAAATTGGAGTAGGTCGGGCAACTGATTATATGAGTTTGTTAGAAAAACCACTTTCCTTTGCTCCTAGCGCCTTCTCGTTCGCTCTATAGCGTTTTGAGCGGATAAAGAGCACAAGTGTGTAAGGAGACACAGGATGAATGCAAACTAGTTTTGTTATGGTACTTTTGATTCAAAGTGACTGTCTAGACATAAAATGTCACTTTTTTCACCTTATCATACTTTTTCATCAACTTTTGCATTTTAATGTAAACAATGTTATTTCGTAATATTTTGGGTCAGAAACATTTCATAGTACTATACTATGTCTAACTATGTGAAAAAAATCAAATTGGAGTAGGTCGGGCAACTGATTATATGAGTTTGTTAGAAAAACCACTTTCCTTTGCTCCTAGCGCCTTCTCGTTCGCTCTATAGCGTTTTGAGCGGATAAAGAGCACAGGTGTGTAAGGAGACACAGGATGAATGCAAACTAGTTTTGTTATGGTACTTTTGATTCAAAGTGACTGTCTAGACATAAAATGTCACTTTTTTTCACCTTATCATACTTTTTCATCAACTTTTGCATTTTAATGTAAACAATGTTATTTCGTAATATTTTGGGTCAGAAACATTTCATAGTACTATACTATGTCTAACTATGTGAAAAAAATCAAATTGGAGTAGGTCGGGCAACTGATTATATGAGTTTGTTAGAAAAACCACTTTCCTTTGCTCCTAGCGCCTTCTCGTTCGCTCTATAGCGTTTTGAGCGGATAAAGAGCACAGGTGTGTAAGGAGACACAGGATGAATGCAAACTAGTTTTGTTATGGTACTTTTGATTCAAAGTGACTGTCTAGACATAAAATGTCACTTTTTTCACCTTATCATACTTTTTCATCAACTTTTGCATTTTAATGTAAACAATGATATTTCGTAATATTTTGGGTCAGAAACATTTCATAGTACTATACTATGTCTAACTATGTGAAAAAAATCAAATTGGAGTAGGTCGGGCAACTGATTATATGAGTTTGTTAGAAAAACCACTTTCCTTTGCTCCTAGCGCCTTCTCGTTCGCTCTATAGCGTTTTGAGCGGATAAAGAGCACAAGTGTGTAAGGAGACACAGGATGAATGCAAACTAGTTTTGTTATGGTACTTTTGATTCAAAGTGACTGTCTAGACATAAAATGTCACTTTTTTCACCTTATCATACTTTTTCATCAACTTTTGCATTTTAATGTAAACAATGATATTTCGTAATATTTTGGGTCAGAAACATTTCATAGTACTATACTATGTCTAACTATGTGAAAAAAATCAAATTGGAGCAGGTCGGGCAACTGATTATATGAGTTTGTTAGAAAAACCACTTTCCTTTGCTCCTAGCGCCTTCTCGTTCGCTCTATAGCGTTTTGAGCGGATAAAGAGCACAAGTGTGTAAGGAGACACAGGATGAATGCAAACTAGTTTTGTTATGGTACTTTTGATTCAAAGTGACTGTCTAGACATAAAATGTCACTTTTTTTCACCTTATCATACTTTTTCATCAACTTTTGCATTTTAATGTAAACAATGATATTTCGTAATATTTTGGGTCAGAAACATTTCATAGTACTATACTATGTCTAACTATGTGAAAAAAATCAAATTGGAGCAGGTCGGGCAACTGATTATATGAGTTTGTTAGAAAAACCACTTTCCTTTGCTCCTAGCGCCTTCTCGTTCGCTCTATAGCGTTTTGAGCGGATAAAGAGCACAAGTGTGTAAGGAGACACAGGATGAATGCAAACTAGTTTTGTTATGGTACTTTTGATTCAAAGTGACTGTCTAGACATAAAATGTCACTTTTTTCACCTTATCATACTTTTTCATCAACTTTTGCATTTTAATGTAAACAATGAATTTCGTAATATTTTGGGTCAGAAACATTTCATAGTACTATACTATGTCTAACTATGTGAAAAAAATCAAATTGGAGTAGGTCGGGCAACTGATTATATGAGTTTGTTAGAAAAACCACTTTCCTTTGCTCCTAGCGCCTTCTCGTTCGCTCTATAGCGTTTTGAGCGGATAAAGAGCACAAGTGTGTAAGGAGACACAGGATGAATGCAAACTAGTTTTGTTATGGTACTTTTGATTCAAAGTGACTGTCTAGACATAATATGTCACTTTTTTCACCTTATCATACTTTTTCATCAACTTTTGCATTTTAATGTAAACAATGATATTTCGTAATATTTTGGGTCAGAAACATTTCATAGTACTATACTATGTCTAACTATGTGAAAAAAATCAAATTGGAGTAGGTCGGGCAACTGATTATATGAGTTTGTTAGAAAAACCACTTTCCTTTGCTCCTAGCGCCTTCTCGTTCGCTCTATAGCGTTTTGAGCGGATAAAGAGCACAGTTGTGTAAGGAGACACAGGATGAATGCAAACTAGTTTTGTTATGGTACTTTTGATTCAAAGTGACTGTCTAGACATAAAATGTCACTTTTTTCACCTTATCATACTTTTTCATCAACTTTTGCATTTTAATGTAAACAATGATATTTCGTAATATTTTGGGTCAGAAAACATTTCATAGTACTATACTATGTCTAACTATGTGAAAAAAAACCAAATTGGAGTAGGTCGGGCAACTGATTATATGAGTTTGTTAGAAAAACCACTTTCCTTTGCTCCTAGCGCCTTCTCGTTCGCTCTATAGCGTTTTGAGCGGATAAAGAGCACAGGTGTGTAAGGAGACACAGGATGAATGGAAACTAGTTTTGTTATGGTACTTTTGATTCAAAGTGACTGTCTAGACATAAAATGTCACTTTTTTCATGGTTATCATACTTTTTCATCAACTTTTGCATTTTAATGTAAACAATGTTATTTCGTAATATTTTGGGTCAGAAACATTTCATAGTACTATACTATGTCTAACTATGTGAAAAAAATCAAATTGGAGTAGGTCGGGCAACTGATTATATGAGTTTGTTAGAACAACCACTTTCCTTTGCTCCTAGCGCCTTCTCGTTCGCTCTATAGCGTTTTGAGCGGATAAAGAGCACAGGTGTGTAAGGAGACACAGGATGTGTTGCAAACTAGTTTTGTTATGGTACTTTTGATTCAAAGTGACTGTCTAGACATAAAATGTCACTTTTTTCACCTTATCATACTTTTTCATCAACTTTTGCATTTTAATGTAAACAATCGTATTTCGTAATATTTTGGGTCAGAAACATTTCATAGTACTATACTATGTCTAACTATGTGAAAAAAATCAAATTGGAGCAGGTCGGGCAACTTTTATATGAGTTTGTTAGAAAAACCACTTTCCTTTGCTCCTAGCGCCTTCTCGTTCGCTCTATAGCGTTTTGAGCGGATAAAGAGCACAAGTGTGTAAGGAGACACAGGATGAATGCAAACTAGTTTTGTTATGGTACTTTTGATTCAAAGTGACTGTCTAGACATAAAATGTCACTTTTTTCACCTTATCATACTTTTTCATCAACTTTTGCATTTTAATGTAAACAATGTTATTTCGTAATATTTTGGGTCAGAAACATTTCATAGTACTATACTATGTCTAACTATGTGAAAAAAATCAAATTGGAGTAGGTCGGGCAACTGATTATATGAGTTTGTTAGAAAAACCACTTTCCTTTGCTCCTAGCGCCTTCTCGTTCGCTCTATAGCGTTTTGAGCGGATAAAGAGCACAAGTGTGTAAGGAGACACAGGATGAATGCAAACTAGTTTTTGTTATGGTACTTTTGATTCAAAGTGACTTTCTAGACATAAAATGTCACTTTTTTCACCTTATCATACTTTTTCATCAACTTTTGCATTTTAATGTAAACAATGATATTTCGTAATATTTTGGGTCAGAAACATTTCATAGTACTATACTATGTCTAACTATGTGAAAAAAATCAAATTGGAGTAGGTCGGGCAACTGATTATATGAGTTTGTTAGAAAAACCACTTTCCTTTGCTCCTAGCGCCTTCTCGTTCGCTCTATAGCGTTTTGAACGGATAAAGAGCACAGGTGTGTAAGGAGACACAGGATGAATGCAAACTAGTTTTGTTATGGTACTTTTGATTCAAAGTGACTGTCTAGACATAATATGTCACTTTTTCCACCTTATCATACTTTTTCATCAACTTTTGCATTTTAATGTAAACAATGATATTTCGTAATATTTTGGGTCAGAAACATTTCATAGTACTCATACTATGTCTAACTATGTGAAAAAAATCAAATTGGAGCAGGTCGGGCAACTGATTATATGAGTTTGTTAGAAAAACCACTTTCCTTTGCTCCTAGCGCCTTCTCGTTCGCTCTATAGCGTTTTGAGCGGATAAAGAGCACAGGTGTGTAAGGAGACACAGGATGAATGCAAACTAGTTTTGTTATGGTACTTTTGATTCAAAGTGACTGTCTAGACATAAAATGTCACTTTTTTCACCTTATCATACTTTTTCATCAACTTTTGCATTTTAATGTAAACAATGATATTTCGTAATATTTTGGGTCAGAAACATTTCATAGTACTATACTATGTCTAACTATGTGAAAAAAATCAAATTGGAGTAGGTCGGGCAACTGATTATATGAGTTTGTTAGAACAACCACTTTCCTTTGCTCCTAGCGCCTTCTCGTTCGCTCTATAGCGTTTTGAGCGGATAAAGAGCACAAGTGTGTAAGGAGACACAGGATGAATGCAAACTAGTTTTGTTATGGTACTTTTGATTCAAAGTGACTGTCTAGACATAAAATGTCACTTTTTTCACCTTATCATACTTTTTCATCAACTTTTGCATTTTAATGTAGACAATGATATTTCGTAATATTTTGGGTCAGAAACATTTCATAGTACTATACTATGTCTAACTATGTGAAAAAAATCAAATTGGAGTAGGTCGGGCAACTGATTATATGAGTTTGTTAGAACAACCACTTTCCTTTGCTCCTAGCGCCTTCTCGTTCGCTCTATAGCGTTTTGAGCGGATAAAGAGCACAAGTGTGTAAGGAGACACAGGATGAATGCAAACTAGTTTTGTTATGATACTTTTGATTCAAAGTGACTGTCTAGACATAAAATGTCACTTTTTTCACCTTATCATACTTTTTCATCAACTTTTGCATTTTAATGTAAACAATGATATTTCGTAATATTTTGGGTCAGAAACATTTCATAGTACTATACTATGTCTAACTATGTGAAAAAAATCAAATTGGAGTAGGTCGGGCAACTGATTATATGAGTTTGTTAGAAAAACCACTTTCCTTTGCTCCTAGCGCCTTCTCGTTCGCTCTATAGCGTTTTGAGCGGATAAAGAGCACAGGTGTGTAAGGAGACACAGGATGAATGCAAACTAGTTTTGTTATGGTACTTTTGATTCAAAGTGACTGTCTAGACATAAAATGTCACTTTTTTCACCTTATCATACTTTTTCATCAACTTTTGCATTTTAATGTAAACAATGATATTTCGTAATATTTTGGGTCAGAAACATTTCATAGTACTATACTATGTCTAACTATGTGAAAAAAATCAAATTGGAGTAGGTCGGGCAACTGATTATATGAGTTTGTTAGAACAACCACTTTCCTTTGCTCCTAGCGCCTTCTCGTTCGCTCTATAGCGTTTTGAGCGGATAAAGAGCACAAGTGTGTAAGGAGACACAGGATGAATGCAAACTAGTTTTGTTATGGTACTTTTGATTCAAAGTGACTGTCTAGACATAATATGTCACTTTTTCCACCTTATCATACTTTTTCATCAACTTTTGCATTTTAATGTAAACAATGATATTTCGTAATATTTTGGGTCAGAAACATTTCATAGTACTATACTATGTCTAACTATGTGAAAAAAATCAAATTGGAGTAGGTCGGGCAACTGATTATATGAGTTTGTTAGAAAAACCACTTTCCTTTGCTCCTAGCGCCTTCTCGTTCGCTCTATAGCGTTTTGAGCGGATAAAGAGCACAGGTGTGTAAGGAGACACAGGATGAATGCAAACTAGTTTTGTTATGGTACTTTTGATTCAAAGTGACTGTCTAGACATAAAATGTCACTTTTTTCACCTTATCATACTTTTTCATCAACTTTTGCATTTTAATGTAAACAATGATATTTCGTAATATTTTGGGTCAGAAACATTTCATAGTACTATACTATGTCTAACTATGTGAAAAAAATCAAATTGGAGTAGGTCGGGCAACTGATTATATGAGTTTGTTAGAACAACCACTTTCCTTTGCTCCTAGCGCCTTCTCGTTCGCTCTATAGCGTTTTGAGCGGATAAAGAGCACAGGTGTGTAAGGAGACACAGGATGAATGCAAACTAGTTTTGTTATGGTACTTTTGATTCAAAGTGACTGTCTAGACATAAAATGTCACTTTTTTCACCTTATCATACTTTTTCATCAACTTTTGCATTTTAATGTAGACAATGATATTTCGTAATATTTTGGGTCAGAAACATTTCATAGTACTATACTATGTCTAACTATGTGAAAAAAATCAAATTGGAGTAGGTCGGGCAACTGATTATATGAGTTTGTTAGAACAACCACTTTCCTTTGCTCCTAGCGCCTTCTCGTTCGCTCTATAGCGTTTTGAGCGGATAAAGAGCACAGGTGTGTAAGGAGACACAGGATGAATGCAAACTAGTTTTGTTATGGTACTTTTGATTCAAAGTGACTGTCTAGACATAAAATGTCACTTTTTTCACCTTATCATACTTTTTCATCAACTTTTGCATTTTAATGTAGACAATGATATTTCGTAATATTTTGGGTCAGAAACATTTCATAGTACTATACTATGTCTAACTATGTGAAAAAAATCAAATTGGAGTAGGTCGGGCAACTGATTATATGAGTTTGTTAGAAAAACCACTTTCCTTTGCTCCTAGCGCCTTCTCGTTCGCTCTATAGCGTTTTGAGCGGATAAAGAGCACAAGTGTGTAAGGAGACACAGGATGAATGCAAACTAGTTTTGTTATGGTACTTTTGATTCAAAGTGACTGTCTAGACATAAAATGTCACTTTTTTCACCTTATCATACTTTTTCATCAACTTTTGCATTTTAATGTAAACAATGATATTTCGTAATATTTTGGGTCAGAAACAGTTCATAGTACTATACTATGTCTAACTATGTGAAAAAAATCAAATTGGAGTAGGTCGGGCAACTGATTATATGAGTTTGTTAGAAAAACCACTTTCCTTTGCTCCTAGCGCCTTCTCGTTCGCTCTATAGCGTTTTGAGCGGATAAAGAGCACAGGTGTGTAAGGAGACACAGGATGAATGCAAACTAGTTTTGTTATGGTACTTTTGATTCAAAGTGACTGTCTAGACATAAAATGTCACTTTTTTCACCTTATCATACTTTTTCATCAACTTTTGCATTTTAATGTAAACAATGATATTTCGTAATATTTTGGGTCAGAAACATTTCATAGTACTATACTATGTCTAACTATGTGAAAAAAATCAAATTGGAGTAGGTCGGGCAACTGATTATATGAGTTTGTTAGAAAAACCACTTTCCTTTGCTCCTAGCGCCTTCTCGTTCGCTCTATAGCGTTTTGAGCGGATAAAGAGCACAGGTGTGTAAGGAGACACAGGATGAATGGAAACTAGTTTTGTTATGGTACTTTTGATTCAAAGTGACTGTCTAGACATAAAATGTCACTTTTTTCACCTTATCATACTTTTTCATCAACTTTTGCATTTTAATGTAAACAATGTTATTTCGTAATATTTTGGGTCAGAAACATTTCATAGTACTATACTATGTCTAACTATGTGAAAAAAATCAAATTGGAGTAGGTCGGGCAACTGATTATATGAGTTTGTTAGAAAAACCACTTTCCTTTGCTCCTAGCGCCTTCTCGTTCGCTCTATAGCGTTTTGCGCGGATAAAGAGCACAAGTGTGTAAGGAGACACAGGATGAATGCAAACTAGTTTTGTTATGGTACTTTTGATTCAAAGTGACTGTCTAGACATAAAATGTCACTTTTTTCACCTTATCATACTTTTTCATCAACTTTTGCATTTTAATGTAAACAATCATATTTCGTAATATTTTGGGTCAGAAACAGTTCATAGTACTATATTATGTCTAGCTATGTGAAAAAAATCAAATTGGACTACGTCGTGCACTTGATTATATGAGTTTGTTAGAAAAACCACTTTCCTTTGCTCCTAGCGCCTTCTCGTTCGCTCTATAGCGTTTTGAGCGGATAAAGAGCACAAGTGTGTAAGGGGTCACAGGATGAATGCAAACTAGTTTTGTTATGGTACTTTTGATTCAAAGTGACTGTCTAGACATAAAATGTCACTTTTTTCACCTTATCATACTTTTTCATCAACTTTTGCATTTTAATGTAAACAATGATATTTCGTAATATTTTGGGTCAGAAACATTTCATAGTACTATACTATGTCTAACTATGTGAAAAAAATCAAATTGGAGTAGGTCGGGCAACTGATTATATGAGTTTGTTAGAACAACCACTTTCCTTTGCTCCTAGCGCCTTCTCGTTCGCTCTATAGCGGTTTGAGCGGATAAAGAGCACAGGTGTGTAAGGAGACACAGGATGAATGCAAACTAGTTTTGTTATGGTACTTTTGATTCAAAGTGACTGTCTAGACATAAAATGTCACTTTTTTCACCTTATCATACTTTTTCATCAACTTTTGCATTTTAATGTAAACAATGATATTTCGTAATATTTTGGGTCAGAAACATTTCATAGTACTATACTATGTCTAACTATGTGAAAAAAATCAAATTGGAGTAGGTCGGGCAACTGATTATATGAGTTTGTTAGAAAAACCACTTTCCTTTGCTCCTAGCGCCTTCTCGTTCGCTCTATAGCGTTTTGAGCGGATAAAGAGCACAGGTGTGTAAGGAGACACAGGATGAATGCAAACTAGTTTTGTTATGGTACTTTTGATTCAAAGTGACTGTCTAGACATAATATGTCACTTTTTCCACCTTATCATACTTTTTCATCAACTTTTGCATTTTAATGTAAACAATGATATTTCGTAATATTTTTTGGTCAGAAACATTTCATAGTACTATACTATGTCTAACTATGTGAAAAAACTCAAATTGGAGCAGGTCGGGCAACTGATTATATGAGTTTGTTAGAACAACCACTTTCCTTTGCTCCTAGCGCCTTCTCGTTCGCTCTATAGCGTTTTGAGCGGATAAAGAGCACAGGTGTGTAAGGAGACACAGGATGAATGCAAACTAGTTTTGTTATGGTACTTTTGATTCAAAGTGACTGTCTAGACATAAAATGTCACTTTTTTCACCTTATCATACTTTTTCATCAACTTTTGCATTTTAATGTAAACAATGTTATTTCGTAATATTTTGGGTCAGAAACATTTCATAGTACTATACTATGTCTAACTATGTGAAAAAAATCAAATTGGAGTAGGTCGGGCAACTGATTATATGAGTTTGTTAGAAAAACCACTTTCCTTTGCTCCTAGCGCCTTCTCGTTCGCTCTATAGCGTTTTGAGCGGATAAAGAGCACAAGTGTGTAAGGAGACACAGGATGAATGCAAACTAGTTTTGTTATGGTACTTTTGATTCAAAGTGACTGTCTAGACATAAAATGTCACTTTTTTCACCTTATCATACTTTTTCATCAACTTTTGCATTTTAATGTAAACAATGATATTTCGTAATATTTTGGGTCAGAAACATTTCATAGTACTATACTATGTGAAAAAACTCAAATTGGAGTAGGTCGGGCAACTGATTATATGAGTTTGTTAGAAAAACCACTTTCCTTTGCTCCTAGCGCCTTCTCGTTCGCTCTATAGCGTTTTGAGCGGATAAAGAGCACAAGTGTGTAAGGAGACACAGGATGAATGCAAACTAGTTTTGTTATGGTACTTTTGATTCAAAGTGACTGTCTAGACATAAAATGTCACTTTTTTCACCTTATCATACTTTTTCATCAACTTTTGCATTTTAATGTAAACAATGATATTTCGTAATATTTTGGGTCAGAAACATTTCATAGTACTATACTATGTCTAACTATGTGAAAAAAATCAAATTGGAGTAGGTCGGGCAACTGATTATATGAGTTTGTTAGAAAAACCACTTTCCTTTGCTCCTAGCGCCTTCTCGTTCGCTCTATAGCGTTTTGAGCGGATAAAGAGCACAAGTGTGTAAGGAGACACAGGATGAATGGAAACTAGTTTTGTTATGGTACTTTTGATTCAAAGTGACTGTCTAGACATAAAATGTCACTTTTTTCACCTTATCATACTTTTTCATCAACTTTTGCATTTTAATGTAAACAATGTTATTTCGTAATATTTTGGGTCAGAAACATTTCATAGTACTATACTATGTCTAACTATGTGAAAAAAATCAAATTGGAGTAGGTCGGGCAACTGATTATATGAGTTTGTTAGAACAACCACTTTCCTTTGCTCCTAGCGCCTTCTCGTTCGCTCTATAGCGTTTTGAGCGGATAAAGAGCACAGGTGTGTAAGGAGACACAGGATGAATGCAAACTAGTTTTGTTATGGTACTTTTGATTCAAAGTGACTGTCTAGACATAAAATGTCACTTTTTTCACCTTATCATACTTTTTCATCAACTTTTGCATTTTAATGTAAACAATGATATTTCGTAATATTTTGGGTCAGAAACATTTCATAGTACTATACTATGTCTAACTATGTGAAAAAAATCAAATTGGAGCAGGTCGGGCAACTGATTATATGAGTTTGTTAGAAAAACCACTTTCCTTTGCTCCTAGCGCCTTCTCGTTCGCTCTATAGCGTTTTGAGCGGATAAAGAGCACAAGTGTGTAAGGAGACACAGGATGAATGCAAACTAGTTTTGTTATGGTACTTTTGATTCAAAGTGACTGTCTAGACATAAAATGTCACTTTTTTCACCTTATCATACTTTTTCATCAACTTTTGCATTTTAATGTAAACAATGTTATTTCGTAATATTTTGGGTCAGAAACATTTCATAGTACTATACTATGTCTAACTATGTGAAAAAAATCAAATTGGAGTAGGTCGGGCAACTGATTATATGAGTTTGTTAGAAAAACCACTTTCCTTTGCTCCTAGCGCCTTCTCGTTCGCTCTATAGCGTTTTGAGCGGATAAAGAGCACAAGTGTGTAAGGAGACACAGGATGAATGCAAACTAGTTTTGTTATGGTACTTTTGATTCAAAGTGACTTTCTAGACATAAAATGTCACTTTTTTCACCTTATCATACTTTTTCATCAACTTTTGCATTTTAATGTAAACAATGATATTTCGTAATATTTTGGGTCAGAAACATTTCATAGTACTATACTATGTCTAACTATGTGAAAAAAATCAAATTGGAGTAGGTCGGGCAACTGATTATATGAGTTTGTTAGAAAAACCACTTTCCTTTGCTCCTAGCGCCTTCTCGTTCGCTCTATAGCGTTTTGAACGGATAAAGAGCACAGGTGTGTAAGGAGACACAGGATGAATGCAAACTAGTTTTGTTATGGTACTTTTGATTCAAAGTGACTGTCTAGACATAATATGTCACTTTTTCCACCTTATCATACTTTTTCATCAACTTTTGCATTTTAATGTAAACAATGATATTTCGTAATATTTTGGGTCAGAAACATTTCATAGTACTATACTATGTCTAACTATGTGAAAAAAATCAAATTGGAGCAGGTCGGGCAACTGATTATATGAGTTTGTTAGAAAAACCACTTTCCTTTGCTCCTAGCGCCTTCTCGTTCGCTCTATAGCGTTTTGAGCGGATAAAGAGCACAGGTGTGTAAGGAGACACAGGATGAATGCAAACTAGTTTTGTTATGGTACTTTTGATTCAAAGTGACTGTCTAGACATAAAATGTCACTTTTTTCACCTTATCATACTTTTTCATCAACTTTTGCATTTTAATGTAAACAATGATATTTCGTAATATTTTGGGTCAGAAACATTTCATAGTACTATACTATGTCTAACTATGTGAAAAAAATCAAATTGGAGTAGGTCGGGCAACTGATTATATGAGTTTGTTAGAACAACCACTTTCCTTTGCTCCTAGCGCCTTCTCGTTCGCTCTATAGCGTTTTGAGCGGATAAAGAGCACAAGTGTGTAAGGAGACACAGGATGAATGCAAACTAGTTTTGTTATGGTACTTTTGATTCAAAGTGACTGTCTAGACATAAAATGTCACTTTTTTCACCTTATCATACTTTTTCATCAACTTTTGCATTTTAATGTAGACAATGATATTTCGTAATATTTTGGGTCAGAAACATTTCATAGTACTATACTATGTCTAACTATGTGAAAAAAATCAAATTGGAGTAGGTCGGGCAACTGATTATATGAGTTTGTTAGAACAACCACTTTCCTTTGCTCCTAGCGCCTTCTCGTTCGCTCTATAGCGTTTTGAGCGGATAAAGAGCACAGGTGTGTAAGGAGACACAGGATGAATGCAAACTAGTTTTGTTATGGTACTTTTGATTCAAAGTGACTGTCTAGACATAAAATGTCACTTTTTTCACCTTATCATACTTTTTCATCAACTTTTGCATTTTAATGTAGACAATGATATTTCGTAATATTTTGGGTCAGAAACATTTCATAGTACTATACTATGTCTAACTATGTGAAAAAAATCAAATTGGAGTAGGTCGGGCAACTGATTATATGAGTTTGTTAGAAAAACCACTTTCCTTTGCTCCTAGCGCCTTCTCGTTCGCTCTATAGCGTTTTGAGCGGATAAAGAGCACAGGTGTGTAAGGAGACACAGGATGAATGCAAACTAGTTTTGTTATGGTACTTTTGATTCAAAGTGACTGTCTAGACATAAAATGTCACTTTTTTCACCTTATCATACTTTTTCATCAACTTTTGCATTTTAATGTAAACAA
This sequence comes from Ictalurus punctatus, assembly GCF_001660625.3. NCBI lineage: Eukaryota > Metazoa > Chordata > Actinopteri > Siluriformes > Ictaluridae > Ictalurus > Ictalurus punctatus. The sequence continues at coordinate 6,717,895 of NC_030427.2, forward strand.
TCATATTTCGTAATATTTTGGGTCAGAAACATTTCATAGTACTATACTATGTCTAACTATGTGAAAAAAATCAAATTGGAGTAGGTCGGGCAACTGATTATATGAGTTTGTTAGAACAACCACTTTCCTTTGCTCCTAGCGCCTTCTCGTTCGCTCTATAGCGTTTTGAGCGGATAAAGAGCACAGGTGTGTAAGGAGACACAGGATGAATGCAAACTAGTTTTGTTATGGTACTTTTGATTCAAAGTGACTGTCTAGACATAAAATGTCACTTTTTTCACCTTATCATACTTTTTCATCAACTTTTGCATTTTAATGTAAACAATGATATTTCGTAATATTTTGGGTCAGAAACATTTCATAGTACTATACTATGTCTAACTATGTGAAAAAAATCAAATTGGAGTAGGTCGGGCAACTGATTATATGAGTTTGTTAGAACAACCACTTTCCTTTGCTCCTAGCGCCTTCTCGTTCGCTCTATGGCGTTTTGAGCGGATAAAGAGCACAAGTGTGTAAGGAGACACAGGATGAATGCAAACTAGTTTTGTTATGGTACTTTTGATTCAAAGTGACTGTCTAGACATAAAATGTCACTTTTTTCACCTTATCATACTTTTTCATCAACTTTTGCATTTTAATGTAAACAATGTTATTTCGTAATATTTTGGGTCAGAAACATTTCATAGTACTATACTATGTCTAACTATGTGAAAAAAATCAAATTGGAGTACGTCGGGCAACTGATTATATGAGTTTGTTAGAAAAACCACTTTCCTTTGCTCCTAGCGCCTTCTCGTTCGCTCTATAGCGTTTTGAGCGGATAAAGAGCACAAGTGTGTAAGGAGACACAGGATGAATGCAAACTAGTTTTGTTATGGTACTTTTGATTCAAAGTGACTTTCTAGACATAAAATGTCACTTTTTTCACCTTATCATACTTTTTCATCAACTTTTGCATTTTAATGTAAACAATCATATTTCGTAATATTTTGGGTCAGAAACAGTTCATAGTACTATATTATGTCTAACTATGTGAAAAAAATCAAATTGGACTACGTCGTGCACTTGATTATATGAGTTTGTTAGAAAAACCACTTTCCTTTGCTCCTAGCGCCTTCTCGTTCGCTCTATAGCGTTTTGAGCGGATAAAGAGCACAGGTGTGTAAGGAGACACAGGATGAATGCAAACTAGTTTTGTTATGGTACTTTTGATTCAAAGTGACTGTCTAGACATAAAATGTCACTTTTTTCACCTTATCATACTTTTTCATCAACTTTTGCATTTTAATGTAAACAATGATATTTCGTAATATTTTGGGTCAGAAACATTTCATAGTACTATACTATGTCTAACTATGTGAAAAAAATCAAATTGGAGTAGGTCGGGCAACTGATTATATGAGTTTGTTAGAAAAACCACTTTCCTTTGGTCCTAGCGCCTTCTCGTTCGCTCTATAGCGTTTTGAGCGGATAAAGAGCACAAGTGTGTAAGGAGACACAGGATGAATGCAAACTAGTTTTGTTATGGTACTTTTGATTCAAAGTGACTGTCTAGACATAAAATGTCACTTTTTTCACCTTATCATACTTTTTCATCAACTTTTGCATTTTAATGTAAACAATGATATTTCGTAATATTTTGGGTCAGAAACATTTCATAGTACTATACTATGTCTAACTATGTGAAAAAAATCAAATTGGAGTAGGTCGGGCAACTGATTATATGAGTTTGTTAGAAAAACCACTTTCCTTTGCTCCTAGCGCCTTCTCGTTCGCTCTATAGCGTTTTGAGCGGATAAAGAGCACAGGTGTGTAAGGAGACACAGGATGAATGCAAACTAGTTTTGTTATGGTACTTTTGATTCAAAGTGACTGTCTAGACATAAAATGTCACTTTTTTCACCTTATCATACTTTTTCATCAACTTTTGCATTTTAATGTAAACAATGATATTTCGTAATATTTTGGGTCAGAAACATTTCATAGTACTATACTATGTCTAACTATGTGAAAAAAATCAAATTGGAGTAGGTCGGGCAACTGATTATATGAGTTTGTTAGAAAAACCACTTTCCTTTGCTCCTAGCGCCTTCTCGTTCGCTCTATAGCGTTTTGAGCGGATAAAGAGCACAGGTGTGTAAGGAGACACAGGATGAATGCAAACTAGTTTTGTTATGGCACTTTTGATTCAAAGTGACTGTCTAGACATAATATGTCACTTTTTCCACCTTATCATACTTTTTCATCAACTTTTGCATTTTAATGTAAACAATGATATTTCGTAATATTTTGGGTCAGAAACATTTCATAGTACTATACTATGTCTAACTATGTGAAAAAAATCAAATTGGAGTAGGTCGGGCAACTGATTATATGAGTTTGTTAGAAAAACCACTTTCCTTTGCTCCTAGCGCCTTCTCGTTCGCTCTATAGCGTTTTGAGCGGATAAAGAGCACAGGTGTGTAAGGAGACACAGGATGAATGGAAACTAGTTTTGTTATGGTACTTTTGATTCAAAGTGACTGTCTAGACATAAAATGTCACTTTTTTCACCTTATCATACTTTTTCATCAACTTTTGCATTTTAATGTAAACAATGATATTTCGTAATATTTTGGGACAGAAACATTTCATAGTACTATACTATGTCTAACTATGTGAAAAAAATCAAATTGGAGTAGGTCGGGCAACTGATTATATGAGTTTGTTAGAAAAACTACTTTCCTTTGATCCTAGCGCCTTCTCGTTCGCTCTATAGCGTTTTGAGCGGATAAAGAGCACAGGTGTGTAAGGAGACACAGGATGAATGCAAACTAGTTTTGTTATGGTACTTTTGATTCAAAGTGACTGTCTAGACATAAAATGTCACTTTTTTCACCTTATCATACTTTCATCAACTTTTGCATTTTAATGTAAACAATGTTATTTCGTAATATTTTGGGTCAGAAACATTTCATAGTACTATACTATGTCTAACTATGTGAAAAAAATCAAATTGGAGCAGGTCGGGCATCTGATTATATGAGTTTGTTAGAAAAACCACTTTCCTTTGCTCCTAGCGCCTTCTCGTTCGCTCTATAGCGTTTTGAGCGGATAAAGAGCACAAGAGTGTAAGGAGACACAGGATGAATGCAAACTAGTTTTGTTATGATACTTTTGATTCAAAGTGACTGTCTAGACATAAAATGTCACTTTTTTCACCTTATCATACTTTTTCATCAACTTTTGCATTTTAATGTAAACAATGATATTTCGTAATATTTTGGGTCAGAAACATTTCATAGTACTATACTATGTCTAACTATGTGAAAAAAATCAAATTGGAGCAGGTCGGGCAACTGATTATATGAGTTTGTTAGAAAAACCACTTTCCTTTGGTCCTAGCGCCTTCTCGTTCGCTCTATAGCGTTTTGAGCGGATAAAGAGCACAAGTGTGTAAGGAGACACAGGATGAATGCAAACTAGTTTTGTTATGATACTTTTGATTCAAAGTGACTGTCTAGACATAAAATGTCACTTTTTTCACCTTATCATACTTTTTCATCAACTTTTGCATTTTAATGTAAACAATGATATTTCGTAATATTTTGGGTCAGAAACATTTCATAGTACTATACTATGTCTAACTATGTGAAAAAAATCAAATTGGAGCAGGTCGGGCATCTGATTATATGAGTTTGTTAGAAAAACCACTTTCCTTTGCTCCTAGCGCCTTCTCGTTCGCTCTATAGCGTTTTGAGCGGATAAAGAGCACAAGTGTGTAAGGAGACACAGGATGAATGCAAACTAGTTTTGTTATGGTACTTTTCATTCAAAGTGACTGTCTAGACATAAAATGTCACTTTTTTCACCTTATCATACTTTTTCATCAACTTTTGCATTTTAATGTAAACAATGTTATTTCGTAATATTTTGGGTCAGAAACATTTCATAGTACTATACTATGTCTAACTATGTGAAAAAAATCAAATTGGAGTAGGTCGGGCAACTGATTATATGAGTTTGTTAGAAAAACCACTTTCCTTTGCTCCTAGCGCCTTCTCGTTCGCTCTATAGCGTTTTGAGCGGATAAAGAGCACAAGTGTGTAAGGGGTCACAGGATGAATGCAAACTAGTTTTGTTATGATACTTTTGATTCAAAGTGACTGTCTAGACATAAAATGTCACTTTTTTCACCTTATCATACTTTTTCATCAACTTTTGCATTTTAATGTAAACAATGATATTTCGTAATATTTTGGGTCAGAAACATTTCATAGTACTATACTATGTCTAACTATGTGAAGAAAATCAAATTGGAGTAGGTCGGGCAACTGATTATATGAGTTTGTTAGAAAAACCACTTTCCTTTGCTCCTAGCGCCTTCTCGTTCGCTCTATAGCGTTTTGAGCGGATAAAGAGCACAAGTGTGTAAGGAGACACAGGATGAATGCAAACTAGTTTTGTTATGGTACTTTTCATTCAAAGTGACTGTCTAGACATAAAATGTCACTTTTTTCACCTTATCATACTTTTTCATCAACTTTTGCATTTTAATGTAAACAATGTTATTTCGTAATATTTTGGGTCAGAAACATTTCATAGTACTATACTATGTCTAACTATGTGAAAAAAATCAAATTGGAGTAGGTCGGGCAACTGATTATATGAGTTTGTTAGAAAAACCACTTTCCTTTGCTCCTAGCGCCTTCTCGTTCGCTCTATAGCGTTTTGAGCGGATAAAGAGCACAAGTGTGTAAGGAGACACAGGATGAATGCAAACTAGTTTTGTTATGGTACTTTTCATTCAAAGTGACTGTCTAGACATAAAATGTCACTTTTTTCACCTTATCATACTTTTTCATCAACTTTTGCATTTTAATGTAAACAATGTTATTTCGTAATATTTTGGGTCAGAAACATTTCATAGTACTATACTATGTCTAACTATGTGAAAAAAATCAAATTGGAGTAGGTCGGGCAACTGATTATATGAGTTTGTTAGAAAAACCACTTTCCTTTGCTCCTAGCGCCTTCTCGTTCGCTCTATAGCGTTTTGAGCGGATAAAGAGCACAGGTGTGTAAGGAGACACAGGATGAATGCAAACTAGTTTTGTTATGATACTTTTGATTCAAAGTGACTGTCAAGACATAAAATGTCATTTTTTTCACCTTATCATACTTTTTCATCAACTTTTGCATTTTAATGTAAACAATGTTATTGCGTAATATTTTGGGTCAGAAACATTTCATAGTACTATACTATGTCTAACTATGTGAAAAAAATCAAATTGGAGTAGGTCGGGCAACTGATTATATGAGTTTGTTAGAACAACCACTTTCCTTTGCTCCTAGCGCCTTCTCGTTCGCTCTATAGCGTTTTGAGCGGATAAAGAGCACAGGTGTGTAAGGAGACACAGGATGAATGCAAACTAGTTTTGTTATGGTACTTTTCATTCAAAGTGACTGTCTAGACATAAAATGTCACTTTTTTCACCTTATCATACTTTTTCATCAACTTTTGCATTTTAATGTAAACAATGTTATTTCGTAATATTTTGGGTCAGAAACATTTCATAGTACTATACTATGTCTAACTATGTGAAAAAAATCAAATTGGAGTAGGTTGGGCAACTGATTATATGAGTTTGTTAGAAAAACCACTTTCCTTTGCTCCTAGCGCCTTCTCGTTCGCTCTATAGCGTTTTGAGCGGATAAAGAGCACAAGTGTGTAAGGAGACACAGGATGAATGCAAACTAGTTTTGTTATGATACTTTTGATTCAAAGTGACTGTCTATACATAATATGTCACTTTTTTCACCTTATCATACTTTTTAATCAACTTTTGCATTTTAATGTAAACAATGATATTTCGTAATATTTTGGGTCAGAAACATTTCATAGTACTATACTATGTCTAACTATGTGAAAAAAATCAAATTGGAGCAGGTCGGGCAACTGATTATATGAGTTTGTTAGAACAACCACTTTCCTTTGCTCCTAGCGCCTTCTCGTTCGCTCTATAGCGTTTTGAGCGGATAAAGAGCACAAGTGTGTAAGGAGACACAGGATGAATGCAAACTAGTTTTGTTATGGTACTTTTGATTCAAAGTGACTGTCTAGACATAAAATGTCACTTTTTTCACCTTATCATACTTTTTCATCAACTTTTGCATTTTAATGTAAACAATGATATTTCGTAATATTTTGGGTCAGAAACATTTCATAGTACTATACTATGTCTAACTATGTGAAAAAAATCAAATTGGAGCAGGTCGGGCAACTGATTATATGAGTTTGTTAGAAAAACCACTTTCCTTTGCTCCTAGCGCCTTCTCGTTCGCTCTATAGCGTTTTGAGCGGATAAAGAGCACAAGTGTGTAAGGAGACACAGGATGAATGCAAACTAGTTTTGTTATGGTACTTTTGATTCAAAGTGACTGTCTAGACATAAAATGTCACTTTTTTCACCTTATCATACTTTTTCATCAACTTTTGCATTTTAATGTAAACAATGATATTTCGTAATATTTTGGGTCAGAAACATTTCATAGTACTATACTATGTCTAACTATGTGAAAAAAATCAAATTGGAGCAGGTCGGGCAACTGATTATATGAGTTTGTTAGAAAAACCACTTTCCTTTGCTCCTAGCGCCTTCTCGTTCGCTCTATAGCGTTTTGAGCGGATAAAGAGCACAAGTGTGTAAGGAGACACAGGATGAATGCAAACTAGTTTTGTTATGGTACTTTTGATTCAAAGTGACTGTCTAGACATAATAAGTCACTTTTTTCACCTTATCATACTTTTTAATCAACTTTTGCATTTTAATGTAATGATATTTCGTAATATTTTGGGTCAGAAACATTTCATAGTACTATACTATGTCTAACTATGTGAAAAAAATCAAATTGGAGTAGGTCGGGCAACTGATTATATGAGTTTGTTAGTGTTGGCTCGAATTTAGCCTATTACCCAAAAACATTTAAAATTCAACTTAGAAGCCAATACTCACATCTACCTCTGAGACCAGTTGGAGATAGAAAAAATACACCAGCCGTGAGTGAGAAGAAGCAAGGGTCCAGCTTTATTGTTTCATTCCACCACACGAGATCCACACCGATGAGAATTCTCAGAAGTGATCCCAATACCCTGAGCTTAAGCTCCAGTATTTATACTGTATTTACACACTAGATAACCCATAGGTTTCCAGAAAAGGCCTATTTCACTTACCCATAGAATTGAAACCAGGGGTTTTACTTTACACATAAAATCAGAACCCAGGCATTTCCAACAACCCAGGAAACAAAAACCCAGGGTTTCTAGTTACCTAGGTTGTCAAAAACCAAGATTCCCATTTACCTAGGTTTTCAAAACCCAGGATTCTCTTTTACCTAGGTTTTCAAAAACCAGGATTCTCTTTTACCTAGGTTTTCAAAAACCAGGATTCCTATTTCCCTAGGTTAAAAAAATGACGTAAGCAAGACGACTAAACAACCGGGAGGGACCTTGGTCTTATCGTTATCTCGAGGGGGGGGCAGCCACCCTTATAACTGGCTTTCTTCATGGTTCTCTAAAAATTAAGGCTTTCCTTGCGAGACGAGAATCTTCACCATCTGAATCATGAGTAAGTTATATTTTCCTTTTTTTTCCTGTATTTCTCGTTTATAATTTATTTTCATATTTGCACTATGTTTCTTAGTTTATATATATTTATACTACTTGAAAAGCGGTTTACTGTACTTCCAACTTCTTAATATCATTACAGTTCTACTGTCCTGCATATCCTACAATTCTGTTTTTTATAGAGTTTCTCTATTACTATAAAATATTATTAAAGTTATTCATGTGTGTTTATGTATGTTGTGTCTACTTGCCCGCCCTTGACTGCACGAGTGTGTGTGTGTTTTAGCACTCCTCAGCTCGTACACTTCTTTTTGACTTTTTTTTGACTATTACTGCTCTTAAATTGCTCGTAATTCCAATCTGTCAATGTCCGCCTAATCCCGCTTCTACGTGTCTAGGTGCCCGTTTTTCCTTCTTCTCCCTTATGTTTATTTTATGACATTTTTTATCCACAACATTAGAAAAACCACTTTCCTTTGCTCCTAGCGCCTTCTCGTTCGCTCTATAGCGTTTTGAGCGGATAAAGAGCACAAGTGTGTAAGGAGACACAGGATGAATGCAAACTAGTTTTGTTATGATACTTTTGATTCAAAGTGACTGTCTAGACATAAAATGTCACTTTTTTCACCTTATCATACTTTTTCATCAACTTTTGCATTTTAATGTAAACAATGTTATTTCGTAATATTTTGGGTCAGAAACATTTCATAGTACTATACTATGTCTAACTATGTGAAAAAAATCAAATTGGAGTAGGTCGGGCAACTGATTATATGAGTTTGTTAGAAAAACCACTTTCCTTTGCTCCTAGCGCCTTCTCGTTCGCTCTATAGCGTTTTGAGCGGATAAAGAGCACAAGTGTGTAAGGAGACACAGGATGAATGCAAACTAGTTTTGTTATGGTACTTTTGATGAAAACTGACTGTCTAGACATAAAATGTCACTTTTTTCACCTTATCATACTTTTTCATCAACTTTTGCATTTTAATGTAAACAATCATATTTCGTAATATTTTGGGTCAGAAACATTTCAATAGTACTATATTATGTCTAACTATGTGAAAAAATCAAATTGGAGTAGGCTCGGGCAACTGATATATGAGTTTGTTCGAAAAACCACTTTCCTTTGCTCCTAGCGCCTTCTCGTTCGCTCTATAGGTTTTGAGCGGATAAAGAGCACAAGTGTGTAAGGAGACACAGGATGAATGCGAACTCGCTTTGTTATTGTTACTTTTGATGAAAACTGACTTCTAGACATAAATGTCACTTTTTTCCCCTTATCATACTTTTTCATCAACTTTTGCATTTTAATGTAAACAATCATATTTCGTAATATTTTGGGTCAGAAACATTTCATAGTACTATAATATGTCTAACTATGTGAAAAAAATCAAATTGGAGTAGGTCGGGCAAATTGATTATATGCGTTTGTTCGAAAAACCATTTCCTTTGCTCTAGCGCCTTCTCGTTCGCCCTATAGCGTTTTGAGCGGATAAAGAGGCAAGTGTGTAAGAGACACAGATGATGCAACTAGTTTTGTTATTGTACTTTTGATCAAAGTGACTTTTAGACATAAATGTCACTTTTTTCACCTTATCATACTTTTTCATCAACTTTTGCATTTTAGATTCAGTGGGGTATACATAATCCAAAGAAAAATTCCTATGTCTGCCATTTGAATTTAGTTATAAAATGCTGTATTTTATGAACGACTTGGCATATAGTTACGAAACTCCGTAAGTGTCTTTGGCACGATGCCCTGAAGGGACTAAAAAAGTTTCAAGACAGCACCACCTTGTGGTCAAAAATTATAATGCTATTTCTAAAAATGCTAATAGCTATTGAGTCCTTTTTCCAACTGTCATGAGACTGGTCTTGATAGATTCCGTCATTCATGCTGAGAACATCCATCCATCCATCCATCTTCTAACGCTTACTCCTTCTTCAGGGTCGCGGGGGAACCTGGAGCCAATCCCAGGGAGCATCGGCCACAAGGCGGGGTACACCCTGGACAGGGTGCCAGTCCATCGCAGGGCACAATCACATACACACTCACACACCCATTCATACACTACGGACACTTTGGACATGCCAATCAGCCTACCATGCATGTCTTTGGAAACCAGAGTACCCAGGGGAAACCCCCGCAGCACGGGGAGAACATGCAAACTCCGCACACACATGGCCCCGGCGGGAATCCCAGACCCTGGAGATGTGAGGCGAACGTGCTAACCACTAAGCCACTGTGCGCCCATGCCAAGAATATTGATACCAATTATGTCATGGTCCAGCAAACTTCCTGTCCGCTATTTTTAAATGTTTTGAAAACCTACTTTTCTGAACTCCTCTAGACCGTTTGTCCGATTTCCATGAAAATTGGCCTGCATCACCTACATGCACTCACAACAAAAAGTTATTCACAGAATTTTGATAAACCATACCGTTTGTAATGGCCCTTCAATGACTTTGAAGAACATGCAAAATTGAACTTGAGACTGTATCTCCGCAGGGTTTTGAGGGATTGTGACGTAACTTGGTACGTGTCATCACCATTAGGCCCTGAGGTGAACTGCAGCGTTTTGGCACACTAACCCTACTGGTCAGCAGAAAGCAAAATGGCTTATTAAATTATCACTCTTTAATGCTTTCCCACATAAAAACCATCATGCCCAGATGTTACCTGAGCAGTTTCAAGACAGCACCACATACTGGACAAAATTTCTAAGTAGTAGCTCTTTTTAGTTATTTTTAAAAGGAATGTTTTTTTCTTTATCATTGAAAGTTTACTTTTTCTAAGTCCTCATACACTGTTCATCGGACTCTAACCAAAAACATATCTAGCAAATTATGTCTGTATTTTCCTATCCATATGCTAATGAGGGGTCTGTCAATCTGCCAGGTTACAACTTCTCCACATACATATTGGTTGAGCTACATCAGACTCTACAGGTTGATCAGACCAGCATTGCTTATTGCATAATTTGCATTTATCTGTAAGTATTTATTTTAAAGAATTTTCAGAATAAATAGTTGGCATATTATAGTTTTTCATGATCATGCATTACATGAAAGGTTCATGAGTCAAGTAAGTTCAAGCCAACTGGTACCAAGCTGTGGGTCATCTACAAGGTTGGGAGGGTTACTTTAAAAATGTATTCCATTACAGTTACAAATTACTTCATACAAAATTTAATGAGTAATGTAATCCAAGTATCACAATATGAAAGTAATGTAATCTGATTATTTTTGGATTGCTTCAAGGTCTCACGTAAAATAAAGTCAAGAGAAAAGCAATATGATCTAATATACTTTTATTTACAGCTTAAAAACATGTTCACTGTTTGGATTTGTTTTTAAATAAATAAATAAATAAATAAATAAATAAATAAAAGATCACTGTCCATGATGCAGGTAAAATTAAATCACAAAAGCTAGCATGACCATGTTCTGTTTCTTTTTTTTTTTTTGGGAGGGGTGGGGGATCTTAACATTGTTACTATGAATGCAGACTTTAACACCCTCCTGAGACCAAAGGAAAAATGTGTCATCCAATTTTTTTAATGTGATTGATTTCCTACCTATTTTTGGTTTAAAAAACTTTCTACTGTAGTGGACCACAGGACCATTTTAGTTTGAAAAGATTCAGAAAACAAAAAATGAACAGATTATGGCTGTAGAGTGATATTAATCCAAGAATAAATTCAATTTAAAAAACAAAAACAAATTATCATTCTGGACATCATTCATGTTTGTCTTGCTTGTTATTGCCAGGATGATAGTATATTTGCCAGTAATGTCTGGCAAACTGAAGACAGTTGAGTTTATTTTTGGATGAGAGTAGAGGCTGTTTCCTTGAAACCCTTCCAAAAAACTTGTGGTGATGTAGGTGACTTCGGATTGTAGTTTTGGAGACTTTCTGATGCCAAGATGCAACTAACTTCTGCAATTCTCCAGCTGTGATCCTTGGAAATTATATAGACAATATAGACACACATCCAATTCCAGGTTGATTCATAACATTTCCTGTTGATTGGAACTTAATTATTGCCCTGATGGTGGAAATGGGCATTTTCAATGCTTGTGCTATTTTCTTGAAGTCACTTCCCATTTTGTGAAGCTCAACAACCTTTTGCTGCACATCACAGCTATGTTCCTTGGTCTAACCCGTTGTTATGAATGACTAAGATAATTTGGCCTGTATTACGTCACATTTATACCCCTGTGAAACAGGAAATAATGGTTGAACAATTTCCTGTTCTGTGTCTCCCAGGTGTATTTTAAAAAATGAAAACTATGGGAATATACTTCAGCTAGATTGTTCATATTCATAGGGGTGCCAATAATTGTCACACACCTATATTTAACAAAGATTTTTTTTGATAAACAATTGCAAAAAAAACATGTTTATCAAATATCCTTGACAGGAGAGTATTTTTTTTAAACAAAAGATCAAAAGATTAAAAAATAGACAGTTTTTCACAGCCTTATTTGCTCATATTTACCAAGGGTGTCACTGTTAATAGAGGGCACTATATGTCCATACAATTTGTCAAAATCAAAAGTACAAACTTTGTATTCTTTAGTCAGTTTGCATATTTCATGAACCACATGGATAATCTTCCGGCCTCATTGATAAATCATCAGTGACCAATATAATTTTCACGGGTTGTAGTGAAAAGTGTGTGTGTATAGAACATGCCATCATTAAGCACATTAAGATGGTCCTGGTGTCCACTATAATCGACAATCATAAAAAGGCTAATATTTTTAAACACAAACAATTTAACTGCTTTCATAACTAAATTTATTATTACTGACACTTTAATAAACAAGAAAACAATAATAATAATAAAAAAAACCCACAATATTTTAGTTAGCATTCTTCTAATCAATAAAATGTGCTTGTTCCTATGCTGGCCAGAATTGGATGCAGTGTAAGAAGTTGTTCCTAGCATCCCAGCCTATAACATGGCACATCACAAGAAAGCCCAGAATGTCCTCTGTATACTACAGCAGGAATTGCTAGAGTAGCTCAAAAAAGTCAAAGGACATGCATGAAAACACAATGTCCACAGCAGAGGACACTACAGAAGTCAATAGGTGGGGTCTCAGGAGGATACACTGAAAGAGACACCATTAACATCATATAATAACATACAAATAAAATAGGTTTCATTCTGCCCATGTTTAAAAAAATTTCCTACATTCTTTTGAATGTCCATAGAATAAAATAAAATATCAGATGCCAAGAGTGTACCTTCTGCCATCATTTACACATTTGAATAACCATGTAATACAAAACAATGTGATAACATGAAATAAAAAATTACCTTATAGGGCCATGGGCATTGTTTAGACTCAGGACAGCTGTCATTTGCTGCCATTGTCAAGCAACTGTTTGATGTTGTACACAACAGTGCTTCACCTTCGCACATTTGCTAAGAGTAGGCTAATGGTTGAGAGGCAGGAATTTGGCCAATAGTCGCTGCAAGCCTTTTATAAAATTCAACCCATTGGTTTGCAAGAAGGCGGGAATTACAGAGAGGGGTTAAAGCAATGCAAATACGCGTACACATGATGCAGTATTAGACCATAAGCACATCATAATGAAACTAAAGCCGAATCCTGGATATTTTAAATGTCAAATGTCAACTCAATATCAGACATCCTGGCCAGAAGCTTTTTAAGGTCCAGGAAAAAGATGATGTATGGTTACCCTAACAAACGCATTTCAGAGAACAATATGTAAATTTCTACAAAATTTATTTGCGCATGTACCAGGAGGCTGCTCATGTGATTATAGAACTATAATCCAGCAGCTATCTATATTGTGTTATGTCAAAAGATTCATTTATTTGGTTATAAATAAAAATAAATAAATAAATAAAAATTGTTATCCTGGTAGTATTCCCATTTTATACAAAATGTAACTAAACTGATTACTTTGTTTTTTGACGTAACTGTAACAGATTACAGTTACCGGTTTTTGGGGTTTTTTTGTATCTTGATTACGTAAAGCCGTTACATGTAATCCATTACTTCCCGAGCCTGGTGATCTATTGTGAAATTTATTAAATAACTCTTTTACATAACTTTTTTTAAAAATTCATATTAATAATCATTTTTAGATGTAATTCTGAAAAGCTTGATGATTAAGGGTTCAACAGGCAATGCAATAGGAATTAAGAAACAATAAGCCTATGAAGGATGACTCTTTCAGAGCCTTCTCCCCTTCTCGGAGTACAACCACACCCTGAGAATGGCTTATATCTTTGCCTGGACAGTAATGCAACAGGGAATTACATTCAGTTTTGACAAATCAAGCTTTAAATTTAAAAAAAAAAAAAGCAATACCATGTTGATTGTTTTTCACTGAAGAGATTAAGTAATGTAAGAGCAATACAGTGAATAAAGTTTTGCTTTTTGGTGATGTACATTGTCCTCACAGCACAAAGAAAACTCAATATTGTCTGTGTATTGCATTTCATGTTTTCTCCAGGTGTGAATACTGTCCTGTCAGGCTTCCTATTCCAGAGAAAATTACTCAGTGAAGTGAAACTATAGTGTCGCAAAAGTCTCCATACATAGGGGAAATTAACACTTTTTAGCAAAATGTAACTTTATATACAAACATCCTCTGATTGACATTTCTTTGTAAACACACACAGAGTCGTCTCTCCCAACTATAGTGCCCAGTTTGGCCACAGTGTTGTGTGGGATGTGCTTGCATGTGTGGCGACAGGCCGGCAGCCGGCGCACAAGAAGCAAAGATCGCTCCTCCCGCGACTGCCGCTGTGGTGCTGAAGAGACAGCTCCGCTTCAGCACCACCAATGTTTTGGATGCGGGGCAGGGCCGCCAACACACATGTGGCTGGTGGATTATAAGCAGCGTGGCAAATTTCCACTATCCAGCAGTGGATGGAGCAGTATAAAAGGGCAATCCTCCGCTCGCAAAGGGAGAGAAGGCTCTCAGGGCACGTCCACTAATCTGTTGTGTGTTTCTTACAGAAGACTCCAATGCAATCGAACACTCTGCCCCCTGGTTGCGCCCGCGGCGTGGCCTGACGGCAGAAAGGGATCCCCGCCACTTGGGAAAACCCCAGCACAGCCCCGGCAGCTCCGCAAACGACTGAGCACTTCACATCATGGTCTGACTTCTGCACACACACACATTCTGCAAACACACACCCTCACAGTCTTTTTAATAAAATTCTCCACATGTGACACCTAAGCAGCATCCTGTGTGTGTGTGCTCTGCCCACTGCTGTCTAAATTCCCTACACATTGTCACGACGGACCAACAGCCCGCGTGCAGGATAAGAAAGTCGCTCCTTCCCTGACTGCCGAGCGGGCACGAAGCGGACAGCCTCACGCCAAACACAACATCAGCTGGAAGGACCGTCACAGTGGGGCGGAACCGCCGACACATCGCCGGCCAGCAATTGGGGAGTCAGTCGGGAGAATTCCACCACTCAGGCGACGGGGGAAGAGTATAAGAGGACGCAGGGGACAGTACTAACTCGCAGACCACGTGCGCGTCCTTTTGCTGCCTAAAGGTATTCCGACCTAAGATACGGCAACATAATTTCTCTAATCTCTCTTTCTCTCTCTCTCATTCTCTTCCTGAAGGTTCGGGTGCGGACGAAGACGCCAGCTGGTGAGCTTACACATGACGGTGGATGACGGCACGGAAAACCCCCACACACTTCTAGGGAATCCCAACACGCCCTCGAGAGCGTCGCAACGCCAGCCACACCCCCCACAAAACCTCCCACACTCACCTCCTCACTTCAGACAGCACCATGTAAGAGAAAATAAAAGATTAATCACTGTATCACTACAACCAGGTTCCTTCGTATCTGTCCTCCACCGCCCCCCCCCCGGGCTATTTCCCTTACAACATGTTTCGGACTTTCTATGACATTTAGATGGAGACATTTGGTACACCCTGGATATTAGAAATAAGCTTTCTAGACAGCCAACACACACACACCGCTACCAAGATGCACTCACTATTTTGGTCTCATCCGTCTACAAAACATTTTTCCAATAGCCTTCAGGGTTGTCCACGTGATCTTTAGCAAACTGCTGAAGAGCAGCAATGTTCTTTTTGGAGAACAGTGGCCTAGCAACACTGCTATGCACAACATTGTTCAGTGTTCTCCTGATGGTAAACTCATGAACATGTGAGAGAGGCCTTCAGTTGCTTAGAATTTACCCTGGGTTTCTTTGTGACTATTACATGTCTTGCCCTTGGAGTGATCTTTATTGGTCGACACTCCTGGGGATGGGAACAATGGCCTTGAATTTTCTCTATTTGTACACAATCTGTCTGACTGTGGATTAGTGGAGTCCAAAGGTTTTAGAGATGGTTTTGTGAACTTTTCCTGCCTGATGATCATCAACAACTCTTGTTCTGAGGTCTTCAAAAACCTCCTTTGTAACACTTCCACAAATGTGTTGTGAAGATCAGACTTTGATAGTCCTGTTCTTTAAATAAAATAGGACACCTGATTGTCATTCCGTTGGGGATGGCAAGGCTACGTTTTTACAGTCTTCAACTGTTCACTTTTGGTGAGCTTGTGTCCACTGCAGCCTCAGCTTTCTGTTCTTGGGTGACACACGTGTATACCAACATGGTCTTGTGCTGTTGTAGCCTGTCCACCTCAAGTTTCAATGTGTTGTGAATCCTGAGATGCTTTTCTGTTTACCACAATTGTAAAGAGTCATTATCAGAGTTTCTGTAGACTTTCTGTAAGATTGAACCAATCTGGACATTCTTCAGTGACCTCTCTTAACAACAAGCCGCTTCCATCTGAAGAACTGCTGATCACAGGATGTTTTTTTTCTTTACTGCACCATTCTTCATAAACTCTAGAGACTGTTGTGTGTAAAAACACCAGTACTTCTCACATATTAGATGGTAGGTGCGCGGTGTATCTGGGTGACCTGTGGCGACCACCATGTGGGCCCAAGTGATGAGTTCCAGCCAGTACTGTCCTGGCACATACTGTTTACCAGCGGGACATGCAGCTGGGATCTGAGAGCTTGGGATTCGTGCAAGGGTCTGATTTAACTCCCACTCAATGGAGTTGAGAGTGCAGGTGGGTGGAAGAATGTACTCATCGCCGCTTACTTGTACCTCTGGGCCGTGTACCCGGGAGAGTGCATCAGCTTTGCTATTCTTTGATACCGGTCAATTGGACAGCGTGAACAGGAAACATGAGAAGAACAAAGACCAGCAGGCTTGGCGAGGTGTCATACATTTAGCAGTGGATATTCGTGGTTCTTATGATGAAGATGATGAATGGGTGCGTGGCCCCCTCTAACCAGTGTCGCCATTCCTCCAAGGCTATTTTTACTGCCAAAAGTTCTGTTTCCCACATCATAGTTCCTTTCTGCTGAGGACAACTTTTTGGAGAACCACGTGACAGGGTGAAGCTTAGGCTTGTCCCCAAATCTCTGAGACAACACAGCACTGACACCAGTCTCGGAAACATCTACCTCCACAATGTAGGGTTTAGTGGAATCTGGGTGCTTGAGAAGAAGAGCGGTGGTGAACGCCTCTTTGAGTCGTTCAAATGCCACTTCGGCGGCTGGATTCCATGGCAGCCACTTAGGTTTCCCCTTTAGCAGGGACATCAAGAGGTGTGCTATGGTGCCGAATTCTCTTATGAAATGCCAGTAGAAGTTAGTGAACGCCAGGAATTGTTGCAACTCTCTGACTGTGTCCATGGCAACTCCCCCAGAGCTAATGATGTAACCCAGAAACGATATGGTGTGTTGGTGGAATTTGCATTTCACTGCTTTGACAAAGAGTTGATGTTGGAGAAGCTTTTTGAACACCTGGCATACGTGGACAAGGTGTTCCTCAAGAGAAATGGAATAGACCAGTATGTCTATGGATGTGACGACACACATCCCCAGCATGTACCTCAGGATGTCGTTGATCAGGCACTGGAACACTGAGGGGGCGCTAGAGAGCCCATACGGCATGACTAAGTATTCATAGTGGCCAGAAGTGGTACTGAAGGCTATTTTCCTGTTTTGTTTTCCCATCGCTGATGAGACAGAGTATCTGGCAACCTGAAGTGTCACTGAGGAAGCAGCACCCTTCGAGCTAACACTATTACATTAATTTCTTCTAATCTCTAGACTTTAAAATTATTTACCTTACGTTATACAAATATAACTGACAGTACTTTAGATAAAACAATCGTAACGTTGCGCTGTCGCAAATTTGATCTGTATTTTGTTTTTTTTTTTGTTTTTTTTTTTACAAAACATCCGTGACTAGCTTGTAGCCCGTAGCCCGCTAGCATCACCTACCGCTAGCCTTGTTTACGTTTCACATTTCTCACTTACCGCTGTTCTGTTTTATAAATAAAAAAAAAAGTCTGCTGTCTCTCCGGTTTTGAGTGCAGATGAGGACTCGCTCAAGCTTCACATGGTGCGGCTGGAACTGGAGGATGTGGAGAAGCAGATCCGCGGCCTAATCGACAAGCAGGCCCAGCTGCTGGAGCGACAAACTGCGCTGGAAACATCTTGTGCCTCTGCCCACATATCCAAGGTAAGCACACAGCGTGGTATTTCCACTCCCAGCCCCTCTACGCCGTGTGTTTCTCTGTGCAGGGACCGTGCACCTAGGACTTTCCCAGCCGTGGTCTCCGTCACGCCGGCGCCAACACACCTCGGGCCTTGGGTGAACCAGCGGCGAAAGGCGCGGGCTGGACCCTCTCCACCTCCGGTGTTCGAGATTCCAACCAGGAACCGCTTCGCCCCTCTTCGCCAGACCAGACCCAACACTGTGATCGTCGGGGACTCCATTGTGCGGAACGTCCGTGTAGCCTCATCTAAAGGTAAGGTGCGCACACACTGTTTTTCTGGTGCTTGTGTCCTTGATGTCGCTGCGCAGGTATCCGGGATCCTGAAGAAGGACGAGCGCATTGGAGCGGTTGTGCTGCACGCGGGGACGAACGACACCAGGCTACGGCAGACGGAGGTTCTGAAGAGGGACTTCTCCAGCCTGATCGAGACAGTACGAGGCAGATCACCCACCGCGAAGATCATCGTCTCTGGACCTCTTCCCACATACAGACGTGGAGCAGAAAAGTTCAATAGACTTCTAGCATTAAATGATCGGTTAGTCTCTTGGTGTAATGAGCAGAATCTGGTGTTTGTCAATAACTGGAATCTGTTCTGGGAGCGTCCTAGGTTGTTTCGTCCTGATGGCCTGCAACATTTCTAAGGCGCTACACTCCAAGTGACTGCCTACCGTAAGTACATCTTCCAATAATAACAACATTCAGTATAATCAATGTTCAACTAAAAATCCGGCAAAGGTAATACATACTATAGAGACTGTGTCTGTTCCCCGAGCTATACAAATATATAGAAAATCTCGGAAAGTCTATCTTCGTAACCTAATTAACATAAAATTAAATCATGTTGAATGCACAGCCAGCACTTTTGATCTGAGGCTAGGACTATTAAACATTAGATCTCTTGCGTCTAAGGCTCTTATTGTTAACGACAACATTACTGATCAGGAATGTAATTTAATGTGTTTAACAGAAACTTGGATTAAACCAAACTATTACATAGCATTAAATGAAGCCAGTCCTCCTGGATACAGTTATGTACATCAGCCTCGTTCAACTGGTAGACGAGGAGGTGTTGGACTCATCCATAGTAAAAATCTAGTCGTCACACAAAAACCTAAGCATAAATTTAATTCTTTTGAAATTCTTTATACCAGTATAAGTTATGTAGCCACAAAAAATAGTCAATTCCTCTAATTATTATTTACAGACCCCCAGGGCCATATACTGAATTTCTTAGTGAATTTGCAGACTTTGTCTCAAAGTAGCCGGGTTGTCTACGTAGCCGGGTTGTGTCTGTAGATAAAGCATTAATCGTCGGAGACTTTAATATTCATTTTGATAACCTGGAAGACCCTCTAAGATTAGCGGTTGTGTCCATCTTAGATTCAGTAGGGATTAATCAGAACGTAATCGGGCCTACTCATAATGGTGGTCACACTCTTGACCTCATACTAACATACGGACTAAGTATAGAAAATATCATTTTTCCGCAGTCTGAAGTTGTCTCAGACCATTATCTTATCTCGTTCATAATGCGTATTGATCATAATATTTCCACCTCGCCTCGCTACCGCATAAAACGTACCTACACATCAGCTACTGCACCGAGCTTCATAAATAACCTCGCAGAAACATCAATTAGATTTGGATCACCGTCAGATCACACAGAACTCGATCAGGCGACTGAAAGCTTGGAGTCAACACTCCGCTACACTCTAGATAGAGTGGCTCCACTCAAAAGGAAAATAATTAGAGAAAAAAAATTAGCACCCTGGTATAATGATCAAACGCGAACCTTAAAACAGACAACTCGACAATTAGAACGTAAATGGCGTCAAACCAAACTGGTGATATTTCAAACAGCATGGAAGGAGAGCCTACTGAAATATAGGAAATCTCTTGGCGATGCTAGAAAAATCTATTTCTCCACCTTAATAGGAGACAACAAAAACAATTCTAGATTCCTTTTCAACACAGTAGCAAAATTAACTAGGAATAAAACCACTACAGAGAGAAACACTCAATCATTACAAAGCAGTGAAGATTTCATGAAATTTTTCATTGATAAGGTTGAACATATTAGAAGTGAAATACAGGCCATTAAATTAAAACTGGACAGTACTGTAACAAACCCATTACATGACAATGTAGCAATATCAGATCAATGTTTAGAGTGTTTTGCTCCGCTTAGAGAGACCAAACTAGCTACATTAATCTCTTCATCCAATTCATCAACTTGCATACTAGATCCCGTACCTACATGTTTGTTTAAACAGATTGGTCCAGGAGTAATTGAACCACTTCTAAATATAATCAATTCTTCCCTAAGCACTGGCTATGTACCTAAATCACTTAAATTAGCAGTTATTAAACCCTTGATTAAAAAACCTGATCTCAATTGTCCAACTATAGACCAATATCAAATCTCCCCTTCATCTCTAAGATTTTAGAAAAGGTTGTAGCAAAGCAGTTATGCTCGTACTTAGATAGGAATAACATTCATGAAATGTATCAGTCAGGATTTAGACCTCATCATAGCACAGAGACAGCGTTAGTTAAAGTAGTAAATGACCTTCTACTGACTTACGATCAGGGTTGTGTCTCGCTGCTTGTGTTACTCGACCTTAGTGCAGCTTTTGATACTATAGATCACACTATTCTACTTGATAGATTAGAAAATGTTGTTGGTATTAAGGGAACAGTCCTCTCCTGGCTCAGGTCTTATCTGACCGATCGTTATCAGTTCGTAGATGTAAATGGTGATTTCTCCATGCATACTGAGGTTACTTTTGGATTTCCTCAGGGTTCTGTTTTAGGCCCACTGCTCTTTACTTTATATATGCTACCCCTAGGTCAAATTATTCGTAAACATGGAATTAGCTTCCACTGTTATGCTGATGATACACAGTTGTATGTTTCAGCGAAGCCAGAGGACAGACAGAAGCTTAGTAAAGTTGAGGATTGTGTAAAGGACATTAGACATTGGATGTTAATTAACTTCCTTCTACTTAATTCTGATCAAACAGAAATACTTTTATTAGGCCCACGTGTAGCTAGAAGTAATCTTTCTGATCACATGGTTACTCTGGATGGTCTTTCTGTTTCATCATGTACAGCAGTTAAAGACCTTGGAGTGATTATTGACTCCAGCCTATCATTTGATGCTCATGTAGATAATATTACTAGGATAGCCTTCTTTCATCTCAGAAATATTTCTAAAATAAGAAACATATTGTCACTACATGATGCGGAAATACTAGTTCATGCATTCGTCACCTCTAGATTAGATTACTGTAATGCCATACTGTCTGGATGTTCCAGTAGGAATATAAATAAGCTCCAATTAGTCCAGAATGCAGCTGCTAGAGTCCTAACTAGAACTAGAAGATACGACCATATCACACCGATATTATCAATACTGCATTGGCTCCCAGTAAAATCTCGCATTAATTATAAAATACTTTTATTAACCTATAAAGCACTAAATGGTCTCGCGCCACAATATCTAAGCGACCTTTTGGTTTTATATGATCCGCCATGCCTACTTAGATCAAAAGATGCAGGCTATCTGACGGTACCTCGAATAGTGAAGGCTACAGCAGGGGGAAGAGCTTTCTCTTATAGAGCCCCACAGTTATGGAACAGTCTTCCTATTAGTGTTCGGGACTCAGACACAATCTCAGTGTCTAAGTCTAAGCTTAAAACGTATTTGTTTACTCAAGCCTACCCTGACTAGATTCTGTTTTACTACTTCGCAGTCATAATTATCTTTTTTCTCCCTCTATCCTTTCGCCGAGCCCCACACGAATTTATGGAGATACTAGAGATCCAGATCCTTTCTGCCTCTGCATGGAGCTCAAATCTTCTTTAATTCCAGACTGCTGGGACTACGGCTGCTCCTAACGCCATACAGACTTCATATAAATCCATAATGAACTTTTTCACACTATCTGTTGTTACCCAGATGAGGATGGGTTCCCTTCTGAGTCAGGTTCCTCTCAAGGTTTCTTCCTCTTAAAACATCTTAGGGAGTTTTTCCTTGCCACCGTCGCCACTCAGCGGCTTGCTCAGTTGGGATAAATTCGCACCTTTAATATCTGTATACCATGTTGATATTTCTGTAAAGCTGCTTTGAGACAATGTCTATTGTAAAAAGTGCTATACAAATAAAATTGAATTGAATTGAATTTTCCACTTGTCCCCCTCACGCATGTGGACCAGGTTATATGCACTGCAAAGATCTAGCTTGGTGAATAGCTGTTCTGAGATGTTCCAGGACTCATGGACCAATGGAAAGGGATAGTGGTACTTGACTGAAACCTGGGTGAGACCTCGGTAATCTATGCATGGCCTGAAATCACCCCCTTTCTTCTCCACAAAGAAAAAACCAGCTGAAGCAGGAGATGTGGAGTGTCTGATGTACCCCTGTGTAAGTGCCTCCTGAATGTATATCTCTATGGCTCTCTGCTCAGCCAAGGACAGCAGATACACCCTCCTCGGCGGTGGACTGGTTCCAGAAAGCAGTGTGATGGCGCAGTCATAAGGGCGGTGTGGTGGTAGACCGCTGACTCACTCCTTGCTCCTCCTGGAGATCATGGTAGCCGGGTGGAATGTTAACTGATGTCGTTTGGTGTGGACTTTCGATGGAGGTAGTAGCTAGAGAGGTGACAGCACCATGGAAACACTGCACCTGAAAATATGGAGACCAGCACGTGATTTGCCCGTCAGTCCAGGAGATTGTGGGGTTGTGTTGGTCCAGCCAGGGCAGTCCGAGGATGACTGGGTGCCGGGCTGAGACGGCGACATAGAGGGTGATCTGGAGAGAGAGAGAGAGACTCGGTGCAGCATGAGATCAATCCTCCCCCAATTGGCGCCCCATTGATGGCTTGGATCTTGCGCGGTTGCAGTAAGGGTCGGACGGAGATGTTAAGCTTCTGTGTCGATCAATGCTGTGAGGACAGAGGATATCCCTGAGCATTCTGCTATGACTGGCAAAACGAAGACTTGAGGAGAGAATAACTGGGATGGACTCACCCTTTGGGAGCAGGATGTGGCGTCCCCTCTCTCCCCAGTGTCCCGACAAAACTTGAGAGGACATTGCCAGATGAGATGGATGTCTTGTCCGCAGTAAAAGCAGCAACACTTTTGACGGCATCAAGTGCAGAGCGCGCCCCAGCTGCACGGGCTCCGCCAGATTTATCGGTGCTGTGAGACCTCCCTCGCTACGGGCTGGACAGCTCAGTTACTACTTCCGGGTTTAGTCCATTGCGAAACAGTTTTCAGTGCTGTTTTATTCTACTCACCCCTCACAGCGATGGTCCAGAACTCGAGAGCATATTCTGCTACAAGTCGTGAGCCCTGGGAAATGGTAATGAGCCCTTCTCCTGTTTCCTTGCTGTCGGGAGTGTGATCGACGACACGTTGGAACAGCCCTGTAAACCGATCATATGAGGAGATGGACTCGCCGCCTCATTCCCATACCACTGTTTACCAGGTGAGAGCTTTGCGCTGGTTAATAGATCCATGAAGTAGGGGATCTTGCATGCTTCCAGCATGCCTGCATAGCAGGTGAAGAACAACGAGCATTGCAGAAGAAAACCCTTGGATCACACTGGATCGCCTGCATAATTCTCTGGTGATGGTATAGAAGGAAACGGGGTGCGAATCTGCATGGCTGCCGGTGGGCTCTGGGAAAGCCGAGTGACCTGTTCGGTCAGGTAGGCAAGCCGCTGGTGGTGTTCTCCCATGAGCCATCCCCAGCTTGATGCTGCTTCCATGTTAGGGCGAAGTATTCGGTCACGATCTGGAGGCGCAGACAGAAGCAAGTGCAGGTATGGCAGCTTAATGAAACAACAAGTTAATAATTAATAAATCATGAACAGGCAGAGATCAGGCCATCAGGAAAACAGTACAAACAGGGCAGGGCAAAGAGACGACGTCGTAAATGTAAGCAAAGTCAAAAACCAGAATAAACAGACATGGTACAAACACTTGGGACAGCGACACTAGGCAACTGAGCATATACTTCGTGACTTGATGAATGAATGAGAGTCTCTTAAAAGGAGTACTGTGAGTGTGTGTGTGATTAGGAAACAGGTGTCCATGATTAGAACGCCGGGGATGGTGAATGTGTCTGTTTGGTAAGTTGTTGTCTGCCATGTCTGAAAGTTCGTGGTGCATTCTGGGAAATGGAGCTGCTGGTTTACGGTGGAATAACAACAATGAGGGATTCTGACATAATGAGACATGAAATATACTTTACCTACAGCTCTACAGAAGCACTTTTACAAAGTGAAAGCCAAAACACATTCTTCTCTACGGCAACCCTAGTCTATGCAAGGCCACTATTTAAACTGAAATCAGTCCCCATAGTGAGGAGTACCAAAAAAAGCATGTAAATTCTCAAGATCACTGATAATATCCTATAGTTTGTTCACATTATGACTTTCTAGTGTTTAAAGCAGAAGACTTTTCAATGCAAGTGTAGCAGTGCCACTGCCTATATGCTCAGATGATAATCAAGGTTCCTTATTAGGTGTAAGTACTGTAACTGTATATTTTTCATGCTAGAAACTCTGTACCATAGACTTAACAATAAATGGCTATATTTAATCTTGTAGTCCTAAAGTAGCAGCACATGCCATCTGCTCAATTAAAATACAAACTTCTTGAATGAATGTGCCATTGAGGACACACCTAAAATTTAAGACATGTTAAGGACTCCTGGACACCCTGTCTATTCCTTTTTTTTGAGCACATCACTGAGAAATTTCTCAACAGGCATTTCAAAGGACTAAATATGTAACAAGTATCCTATAATATCAAATGCTTTTCTCCAAAAACAAAGCTGGAAGGATAATGGTTTACCTTAGCTTTTAGGATCCTAACTGGAATACCCCTACAAAAAAAAAATGTCAGAGCTGCGTAATTTCCCTCTCTCTTTTAAGCATACCACCGAAACAAGTTTCACAGCTAAAATCAGCATTTAACACAATGTACAAATGCTTCCACCACCAACCAACAATTCACCACAAAATCAGTACATACAGAGAGAGTATGTACAGGGGGAGTTGATAGTGAGGCTCAATGGTGTTGATTCCCATGAAAGTTAAAGTTCGATATTCTAGAGGAGGAAGAGAGGTAGAGAAAGGGAGAATGAGAGTTGGCAGAAACAAGGCTAAGACTCATAGTATAGCACATATCCATGCTGCTTTCTTTTTCCCCCTCCCCTCTCCTTACTACCTTGTTTGTGTGAAGGATCCATCCTGATTGGCGGAACGGTCCTTACATAACGCAGCATGTGGGCACTGGGGAGACAGACGTACATTACGTAGAGCTAAATTTTTGTAAATTTTTTTTTTTTTTTGAATAGGCCTAATTTTCATTGCCCTTTCCCTATAATATACACATATATGGGAAATGAATAAAAATTAGTTACACAATACATTTGTGGGCCATCATCACAAATATACAAGGTTGGCTTGACCAATGTGCAAGATTCATTTTAATATAAGCAGGAGAAGGATACTGAAAAAGAATACTGAATTACACAATACATAGTGGGGGAAATAAGTATTGAACGCGTCAACATTTTTTTGCAGTAAATATATTTCCAATGAGGCTATTCACATGAAATTTCACCAGACATCGGTAGTAACTCAAGAAATCCACATATATAAAGAATTCTCAAGATTAAAGTCCATAAATAAAGTTGTGTGTAATAAAGTGGAATGACCGTACACAAAGTATTGAACATGCTAAGAAAAAGCAGTTCTCCAAGGGAAGGGAAGGCAAGGAACCGGCTGAAATCCATAAGTAATTATACCTCCTATGTATTCAAATTAATATCAGCTAGGTTAGATTAGTAAACCTCGTTACCAAGGTGTCACACAAGAGACATCTCATGATGGGAAAACGCTAAGAACTCTCACAAGACCTTATTCACAACCTTATTGTTGCAAAACATAATGATGGAATCGGATAAGGGAAGGTCTTTCCACCACTCAGGCAGGGTGTGATAAGTGCTTTAAGGTAGATGGGTGCTGGTCCATTTTTGACTTTGCAGGCAAGCATCAATGTTTTAACTATGATGCTGGCAGCTTCAGGAAGCCAGTGAAGGGATTTTTAGCCATGGCGAGGTGTGGGAGAACTTGGGAAGGTTGAAAACAATTCACAGCTGCATGGATCAGTTGCAAAGGTCAAATGGCATGCAGAGGAAGACCTCCAAGGAGTTAGTTGCAGTAGTCTAGTCTTGAAATTACATGGGACTGAACAAGCACCTGAGTGGCCTCTGTGGATAGCAGGACAACAGAAGAGGACCAAGCACCAAGCCTTTTGGGACACCAGTGTAAAGTCTGTATGGAGAAAATGCGAATTCCCTCAAGTCACCGAATATGACCATCCATAGAGAATTGTGTTTGATGCTGTCAAACACTACTAAAAGGAGGATGAGGACTGATGACAGGACAGTTTCTGTGGAATGTGCCACTTTGAACCCAGACTGGTTAGGACCATGGAGGTTGTTCTGGGCGAGACAGAGAGTCAACTGATAATAGATGGTGTGTAGCTGATGTCTGTGGAATACTAAGTGGGTTTCTTCGGGATGGGAATAGCCCTTGCTGTACATGACCAGATGTTATGGAGTCATTAATGATAGTAGTGATAAAAGGGAGGAGGTCTTGTGAGATGGTCTGAAACACTCTGGAAGGAATGGGATCCGAAACAGGCAGGTGGTGGGATTGTAGAACAAGATGACTTGCAGGATCTCATCTGCTGATCAAGAAGAAAAATGTGTCAGAGAAAGATGAGGGGAATCCTGAATGTGTAGCGTAGGAGTTTGTGAAGATCTTGTGTAGAAGCCTCTGGCTTTTCCTTTCCTTGTAAAAGGTGGTCTTAGCAGAAGTAACATCAGATGAGAATGTGGTATGCAAAAAGATCTCTACTCAGTTGTGATTTCCTGCACTTTCTCTCTGCTGTTCTTAATTCTCTCTGATAATGAATAGGGCAAGAAACTTCCTGGGTTTAGAAGATAGTGGGCAGAGGAGGTGCATGGATGAGGAAAGTAAAAGACATGAAAGTGTCTACGGCTGACTCCAGTGGTAGAGAGTAAAAGGAATCAGGGTCTGGAAGGAATTATAGGGTGCAAGAAGCTATGGAGGAAGGGGAAAGAGAGTCAAGGTTTCAGTGACTGGGAGAGAGGTATCGCTAGCTGATGTTAGGCAGAACAGGGAGGGTGATGGAGAAGTATACCAAGTGATGACTGGAGATGTGGAGTGGGGTAGCATTGATGTCTGTAGCTGGAAAGGGGCGAATGAAGACCAAGACATTGTGTGTGGGAGGGCAGCTCTTTTCAAGTCAAGTGGCTTTTATTGTCATTTCAACTACAGTGAGGGAAAAAAGTATTTGATCCCCTGCTGATTTTGTGTGTTTGCCCACTGACAAAGAAATGATCAGTCCATAATTTTAATGGTAGATTTATTTGAACAGTGAGAGACAGAATAACAACAAAAAAATCCAGAAAAACGCATGTCAAAAATGTTATAAATTGATTTGCATTTTAATGAGGGAAATATGTATTTGACCCCTCTGCAAAACATGACTTAGTACTTGGTGGCAAAACCCTTGTTGGCAATCACAGAGGTCAGACGTTTCTTGTAGTTGGCCACCAGGTTTGCACACATCTCAGGAGGGATTTTGTCCCACTCCTCTTTGCAGATCTTCTCCAAGTCATTAAGGTTTCGAGGCTGACATTTGGCAACTCGAACCTTCAGCTCCCTCCACAGATTTTCTATGGGATTGAGCCACTCCTTTGTTGCATTGGCCGTGTGTTTTGGGTCATTGTCATGCTGGAATACCCATCCACGACCCATTTTCAATGCCCTGGCTGAGGGAAGGAGGTTCTCACCCAAGATTTGAAGGTACATGGCCCCGTCCATCGTCCCTTTGATGCGGTGAAGTTTTCCTGTCCCCTTAGCAGAAAAACACCCCCAAAGCATAATGTTTCCACCTCCATGTTTGACGGTGGGGATGGTGTTCTTGGGGTCATCGGCAGTATTCCTCCTCCTCCAAACACGGCGAGTTGAGTTGATGCCAAAGAGCTCCATTTTGGTCTCATCTGACCACAACACTTTCACCCAGTTGTCCTCTGAATCATTCAGATGTTCATTGGCAAACTTCAGACGGGCATGTATATGTGCTTTCTTGAGCAGGGGGACCTTGCGGCCGCTGAAGGATTTCAGTCCTTCACGGAGTAGTGTGTTACCAATTGTTTTCTTGGTGACTATGGTCCCAGCTGCCTTGAGATCATTGACAAGATCCTCCCGTGTAGTTCTGGGCTGATTCCTCACTGTTCCAATGATCATTGCAACTCCACGAGGTGAGATCTTGCATGGAGCCCCAGGCTGAGGGAGATTGACAGTTCTTTTGTGTTTCTTCCATTTGCGAATAATCGCACCAACTGTTGTCACCTTCTCACCAAGCTGCTTGGCAATGGTCTTGTAGCCCATTCCAGACTTGTGTAGGTCTACAATCTTGTTCCTGACATCCTTGGAGAGCTCTTTGGTCTTGGCCATGGTGGAGAGTTTGGAAACTGATTGATTGATTGCTTCTGTGGACAGGTGTCTTTTATACAGGTAACAAGATGAGATTAGGAGCACTCCCTTTAAGAGTGTGTTCCTAATCTCAGCTCGTTACCTGTATAAAAGACCCACATGGACCCACAGGGAGCCAGAAATCTTTCTGATTGAGAGGGGGTCAAATACTTATTTCTCTCATTAAAATGCAAATCAATTTATAACATTTTTGACATGCATTTTTCTGGATTTTCTTGTTGTTATTCTGTCTCTCACTGTTCAATTAAACCTACCATTAAAATTATAGACTGATCATTTCTTTGTCAGTGGGCAAACGTACAAAATCAGCAGGGGATCAAATACTTCTTTCCCCCGACTGTATACAGGTTCATCTAAAAAAAAATTTATATAGTGGAAAGAATTTAAAAAAGAATTTATAATACAGAAATGTCTCTGTATTATATATGCACTCAATATTTGGTCAGGGCTCCTTTTGCACGAATTAATGCATCAATACAGCATGGTATGGAGGCAATCAGCCTTTGGCACTGCTGAGATGTTATGGAGGCCCAGGTTGCTTTGATAACGACCTTCGGCTCATCTGTACTGTTGGGTCTGGTGTCTCATTTTCCTCTTGACAATACTGGGTTAGGCGAGTTGGCTGGCCAATCAAGCACAGTAATACTCTGGTCAGCAAACCAGTTACTAGTAGTTCTGGCACTGTGGATAGGTGCCAAGTCCTGCTGTTGAAGGAAATCAGCATCTCCATAAAGCTTGTCAGCAGATGGAAGCATGAAGTGCTCCAAAATCTCCTGATAGACACTGCATTGACTCTCGACTTGAGAAAACAGTGAACCAACAACAACAGATGACATGGCACCCCAAATCATCACTGACTGTGGAAACTTCACACTAGACTTCAAGGAACTTGGATTCTGCGCCTCTCAACTCTTCCTCCAGACTCTGGAACCTTGATTTCCAAATGAAATTCAAAATTTATTTTCATCTTCCCCATGATTGTGGTTGTGTGTACTGAACCAGTCAGAGATTAAAGGCTCAAGAAACCCTTGCAGGTGTTTAGAGTTAATTAGCTGATTAGAGCTCTTCTCAGGTCGACATTTCTGAATGATAAATTCTTTATTCAAATATTTTTAGATACTGGATTTCCATGAGCTGTAAGCCATGATCATCAAGATTAAAAAAAAGTGTATTGAATCTAGAATATATTAAAGTTTCACTTTTTGAATTAAATTACGAAAAAAAAATGTACTTTTTCACGACATTCTACTTTTTTGAGATGCACCTATATGGTACATACACAGTAAAACAAAACAAAATTCCTCGAGGACCAGGGTGCTACATAAAACACACTAACCACATGAGACAACACAGAACTAAATAAGACCTACACATTTCTACATAAAGTACATGTGCAAAAGTGTGCAAACACAACCCAGTACAGTACTACTAAAACAGGGCAATATTACACAGTTTGGCCGTAAGGACCTAAATGCTTCGGGACCTTTTTACAGACAGCAGGAGGGTGAACAGTGTGTGTGTGGGGTCATCCATAATGCTGGTGGATTTATGGATGCAGCGTGTGGTGTAAATGTCTATGATGGAGGGAAGAGAGACCCCGATGATCTTCTCACGTATCCTTACTATACACTGCAGGGTCTTGCGATCCGATGAGGTGCAATTTCTGAACGAGGCAGTGATGCAGTTGCTCAGGATGCTCCAATAGTTCCTCTGTAGAATTTTGAGAGGATTAGGGGTGGGAGATTGGCTTTTTTCAGTCTTCGCAGAAAGCAGAGATGCTGCTGGGCTTTCTTAATTATGGAGCTGGTGGTGAGGGACCAGGTGAGGGAATTCGGTGCTCTTGACCATCTAAAGGGAAGAGCCAATGTTCAGCGGAGAGCGGTTGTTCTGTACTCTCCTGAAGTCAACAACCATCTCTTTTGTTTTGTCCACAATCAGAGACAGGTTGTTGGCTCTGAACCAGTTTGTTAGTCGCTGCACCTACCCTTTGTATGCTGACTCACCATTCTTGCTGATGAGACCTACCACAGTCATGTCATCAGCGAACTTGATGTGATTCGAGCTGTGCA
Organism: Ictalurus punctatus; assembly: GCF_001660625.3. Lineage (NCBI taxonomy): Eukaryota > Metazoa > Chordata > Actinopteri > Siluriformes > Ictaluridae > Ictalurus > Ictalurus punctatus. The sequence goes on from NC_030427.2 coordinate 6,748,787, forward strand.
TTGCTGCAGTCGTGAATCTGCAGAGTGAGCAGCAGTGGACTGAGCACACAGCCCTGAGGGGCCTCTGTGCTCAGTGTGGTGGTGCTGGAGACACTGTTCCCAATCTGGACTGACGGGTCTCCCAGTCAGGAAATCCAGGATCCAGTTTCAGAGAGAGGTGTTCAAACGCAGCAGGTTCAGCTTTCCAATCAGGTGCTGAGGAATGATTGTGTTGAACTGAAGTCGATGAAAAGCATTTGAACGTAGGTGTCCTTTTTTGTCCATGTGGGTGAAGGCTAGATGTATGGTAGTGGCGACGGCATCATTTGTTGAGCGGTTGGGACGATATGCAAACTGCAGCGGGTCCAGTTGCAGGGGCAACAGGGTCTTGATGTGCCTCATGACATGTCTCTTGAAGCACCTCATTATGATGGGTGTGAGTCATTGACAGGACAGAGGTCATTGACGCAGAACACTGAAGACTTTTTTTGGCATGGAAACAACAGTGGTGGCCTTGAAGCATGTTGGAACGACTGGAACTGCTCAGGGAGACACTGAAGATTTCAATGAGAACATCTGCCAGCTGGTCAGCACAACCTCTGAGCACTCAGCCACGAATGTTCTCTGTTCCAGCAGCTTTCTGTGGGTTGACTCTGCATAGTTTCCCTCACATCAGCACCTGGTCGTTATGAGGAAGGGGTGGTCTTCCTCACAGCCATGTCATTCTGCGCCTCAAACCGAGTGTATAAGTTGATCAGCACATCTGGAAGGGAGTTATCACAGGCAGGTGAAGTTATCCTGTTGTTGCTGATGGCCTGAATGCCCTGCCACATGCACCACGTGTCACCACTATCCATGAAGTGACTGTGGATTTTCTGGGTGTGTGCACGCTTTGCCTCTCTGACGGCCCGGGACAGTTTGGCCCTCACTGTTCTTAGGGCCACCTCGTCACCTTGAAGCCGGAGTCTCAGAGAGTCCTCAATGAATGTCAGAGAGAAGGAATGCAGAACAGAGGAGAAGGCAAGAGGACTGGAGCTTGTCAGAGGGGAGGTTGAAGTGAGAGGGAGAGAGATGCTGGCAGTAGGAAAAGGACTGAGGAGCGTGTCCATTTCTTTAAGAAATGTGTGCTAGGGGACCAGGAGGGCAGTAGATGACGCAACGCAAACCTGTACCACCACCCCTGCCAGTTTCACATGGAGCTTTCACATGTGGCTATCTATACAGTGGACAGGCAGTTCCAGAGCACACCTATCATGACTGTTTGAAACTGATAGAACAAAGGGGGTTACTGTGAGATTGCCTTCAGTTTTGTGGAGGAGAGCTACTGGGTCTGTGAGATGTGAGGACAGAGATAAGTTTGAGACACATGACAGCAGCCTAGTCAGGAGTGAGGTCAGTTTAAGTAGGGCTGAGAGGGAACAGATAAACACTATCTAACAAAACTTAACACTTCTAAGTTTTGATCCTAACTGCTACAAATATTACACATTCAATATATCTCAGTAAGCCCTGCTCACAATTCACACCTTAAGGGAGATTGAAACTGCTCGTGCTTAGACACCTGAGTGAACTAATCAGCATAAGCTAAAAGACATTTCCAAACAACATTACAGAATCAACAATACTAAAGCCATAAGACTAGTTAAAAATGGTAAAGTAGATAGGACACAAAGAAAAAGACTTCCTTACCAGTAAAGAATAAATTCAATATAGGACAACTTAAAGCACACAGAAGCATATCTCCCAGTCCCAACAACAAAGGATACTGCATCAGTGTATTACTATGTTTCAGTGCTATTCATGTAAATGTGTTTATTTACCCTTTCTTGTCCTGCTGTGTCCCAAATAAGAAACTTATGGAGCTCATTTTGGTACTGTACTGTCTTCGTCATAAATGACGCACTGCAAATAAGACATGAAAGTGGTATGATTATTCAGTACAACTGCTACCAAAGTGTTAATAGAGACACTCTAAACAGAAGTCCTTCATCTAAAGTGTCCAAGCATTAAATCAAAAACTGTTTAGTGAAAAATTATATTTTTATCTCGTATACAAACCATCCATCCATCCATCCATCTGCTACCAAACTGGATGGATGGATGGGAAGAATGGATACAAACTACTTTTTGCACATTTCATCTTGTATACTTCTAGTTTACTTCACATCGGAATATATAAAACAATTCCATAATAGCAGAAATAAAATAGTAAGTCGATTCATGACCTTAATATTCAACATGACTACTAAATGAGTGGACAAAGACCTTACCCAATTGTAGGATTAATGTTCGGATCAAAGCTGTCCTCTACAAATCTGCACACAATACTTGACTTTCCAACCCCAGTGTCCTAGAAAATGATAAAATATAGTCAAGTCTAACAAAAATTTTCATGTGAACTATCAGTTAAAGAAAGAAAAAAATCATTACCCTCATGTATCTCAGTTTTACAAAGTCGAGAAAGGCCATGCGTTAATTTCTTTCAAGATCAGGGGTTTTTATCCTGAGCTCAGCTGACTGTGGAGCACAACCAAATTTCCTAAGTACATCCATACATCTATCTATCCAGCCTTTGTTGTCAGGGCTAGACCATTTCTGACCGTTCATCACTTGAGAAAGTGACTCAGAAATCAGCAACCATATCATCGTGAACACGAGAGTGAAACTGATCACTCTCATGTTCATCTTTCAAACAACATGCGATACCATGGAGATGTCCTGGTCCCTCAAATTGACCAGCAGGGAAACTGACCACTCATTCTATATCACTACACTGTCCATGAATAGCATTCTCAAGTGACGGACACCAAGAAATTGTCTAGCACTGACAAACATAAAGCTAGATAAAAAATTGATCTTGATCAGATTGATCTTAATTGGGAAAAAATAAAATCCAACTCCCCATAGTCACACAAGCTCAGAATAAAACCAAGAAACTGTAATGATGCCATTTTGTGATCTTGAGAAAACATTTCTGTATTATAAATTCTTTTTTCTAATGTTTTGATTTCCATGACCTGTAAGCCATAATCAAGATTAAAACAAAAAAGGCTTGACATATTTCACTTTATGTGTAATGAATGTAGAATATATGAAAGTTCCACTTTTTAAATTAAATTATGGAAAAAATTAACTTTTCCAATATATTAAATTTTATTAGATGCACCTGTAGGTAATTAAGCTTGGGACTATGACATTTATATTTTTACATTTATTCATTTAACAGACACGTTTATACAAAGTGACTTACAAATGAGGAAATGCAAGCAAAGTGATATATCAAGTGGAGAACAATACAAGTAGTGCTACCATACGAGATTTTTAATTGAGTTCTAGAGAAGCAGAGTAGAATGTAAGAGTAGAGGTGTAAGTGCAGAATGTTTTTTTTTTTTTAAATAAATATAAGGTGGTGGGGCAAGTTATGGGTTAGTGTTCAAGGAAACTGGAGTCTTTCAGAATGACAACAAATCAAATGACACTCGGTCTTCAGGCTTCAAACCATTTACAGTGTTGCTCTTTAAAAAGTCCTTTTATAGACTAAGCCAACTTTTGACAATTTAATTTCATGTGTTAATATCTGACGTTATTATACACGTGGGAACAGAGGGAACATTGACAGGATTTATTCACTAAGCATTTAACCAAGCACTAAATTCAGAAACAGAGTAATAAATAACAGTTTTCTTTGCTGTTCTTATCATACTACCTGCTGTTCAAAAGAATTTAGCTTAATGGTATCCCTGACTTATTTACTAGCATGAGAGTATAACCTGATGGTTACTGAGGATGGGTGAATGAACGAATATAAAACGCTTTTCTATGAGTCGATCTGGATAATGGCGTCTGCTAAATGCTGTAAATGTAAACGGGAGCTGGTGATAAATGTTTTCTAGTCACTCATTTATTATACAATCTTTGTAATTGTTTTTAACAAATAAATCTTCCTGGACACAACAATCATATCAATCACAGATACCATGAAATGCTGATGATCAGCACCAAATTGTTGCTCCTGCTTAAGCAACGTATTCATGAAAGACCGAATTAAAATAGGCAAAACAATGTTAAATGCACCTTACCCCAAGCAAGCACACCTTCAACTCTCTCAGCGACATTTTCATCCCTCAAAAAAAGAAAACGTTCCTAAATACTCCAGACTATTTCAGACAAGTCGTCACCAACTACTGCCATGTTTTGACGTAAGCTGTAACTATCTGTTCAGCAGACTAACCACACATTTTAAAATGCGACTAGTCTCCAACAAATTCGGACTTATATATAACTGGTATGGAAAGATGCCCTGGTAAACAAAAACCTTTATTAACTAAACGAAAAATAAAATGACAAATGTTAACGCTCGAATCATAAATTGTTTCGTTATTAACTCGCCATGTAGACACATAGCAATACAGTGACCACCATCTTGAAGGGCTGGTGTGTCACGTGACATCGATTCAGCGATTCGTTCATCAGTTTTCCTTTTTTTCCTTTCTGTTTTCAGTACTGATGTCTGTTGGCATTAATAACACGTAAATAGCATATTACAATTATAGCTCGACGTATTTAAGACAATGGTTAAGGCTGAATCTATAACGGAAGTGTTAGTTAGAACGTACAGTATATAGAGCACAGACATGTAAATACATTGACTGAGTCCGAAATCGCGTACTACCCTACTACACAGTAGGCGAAAAGCAGTACACCAGAGGGGTGGTATGTCCGAATTCACAGTAGGTGAGAAATACCCGGATGGGTACTGCTTCCGGTGATATTTTACAGTATGCAACCGATGGACACTACGACTGCGTCCGGAATCGCGTACTGTGACACTACATACACTGTACGTACTAATCAGTATGTGTGTGTAGTATGAATACAATCCCGGAAAGCTTCTGCTTCTTCTTCTGGTTTTGTGGCGGTTGACAAACAAACTTATTGTGCATTTCCGCCACCTACTGAGATGGAGTGTGGGGCATGTTGAGAATTTTCTTTTGTGCTAAATTCTGTTAATTAGATTTGTTGCTTTGAAATATTCTAGTAAAACCTTATAAACTTCTGGTGAATTTCCTAGCAAATTCTGAAGTGACAAACCATTCATACCTAATATCTTGATCTGATTTACAAACATGCCCCTTTCATTATTATAATCTGTGCACTGTAATAATACATACGCCACTGTCTCTGGGAGTCCACATGTACTAGACAAACCTGTATCATGTTTTCCTATGATATGTAATTGATTTAGTGCTGTGTGCCCTATTCAGAGACATGAAATAATCAAATCCTTCCTTTCTTTTACCACAAATCAATGTCTTATGACCTACTTGTATACGTTACAATTACCTTCCTTTTCTTTCCTTATCCCACATTTCCTGCCACATTCATTTTATTGCTGTTTTTATTAACCCTTTTATTTTGAATTTACTTAACTTAATGGTATACTTATGTCTTTTTCTGAATTTTCTGAAAGTCTTTTTGGATATATTATCTGCTTCCTCGTTACCTTCATGTGCTGGTACCCATATAAAGAATAATTCTGTTCCTTGATAATGTACTCTGTATAATGTTTGGAAAATTCCTAACAGTATAACTTGATGCTGGTTTCCCTTTCATTAAACTTACTAAAACAGAAAAAGAATCTGAGCAAATCACCACATTTAATGGATGACTGTTCTCTACCCACTGAATTGCCATCAGAACTGCAATCATTTCTGCTGTGTAAACAGATAAATGATTTGTTTCCTTTTATTTATTTAATATTTAAACTGGGGAATGACCACTGCTGAAGCTGTTCACCAAGAATCTGGATCTTTTGATCTATCAGTATATACAGTATCTCACAAAAGTGAGTACACGCCTCACATTGTTGTAAATATTTGATTATATCTTTTCATGTGACAACACTGAAGAAATGACACTTTGCTACAATGTAAAGTAGTGAGTGTACAGCTTGTGTAACAGTGTAAATTTGCTGTCTCCTCAAAATAACTCAACACGCAGCCATTAATGTCTAAACCGCTGGCCACAAATGTGAGTACACCCCTAAGTGAAAATGTCCAAATTGGGCCCAAAGTGTCAATATTTTGTGTGGCCACCATTATTTTCCAGCACTGCCTTAACCCTCTTAGGCATGGAGTTCACCAGAGCTTCACAAGTTGCCACTGGAGTCCTCTTCCACTCCTCCATGACGACATCACAGAGCTGGTGGATGTTAGAGACCTTCAATTTCTCCTCCACCTTCCATTTGAGGATGCCCCACAGATGCTCAATAGGGTTTAGGTCTGGAGACATGCTTGGCCAGTCCATCACCTTCACCCTCAGCTTCTTTAGCAAGGCAGTGGTTGTCTTGGAGGTGTGTTTGGGGTCGTTATCATGCTGGAATACTGCCCTGCAGCCATGCTTTGCTTCAGTATGTCACAGTTCATGTTGACATTCATGGTTCCCTCAATGAACTGTAGCTCCCCAGTGCCGGCAGCACTCATGCAGCCCCAGACCATGACACTCCCACCACCATGCTTGACTGTAGGCAAGACACACTTGTCTTTGTACACCTTACCTAGTTGACGCCACACACGCTTGACACCATCTGAACCAAATACGTTTATCTCGGTCTCATCAGACCACAGGACATGTCAGTCTACTTGTCCTCAGCAAACTGTTTGGGGGCTTTCTTTTGCATCAGCTTTAGAAGAGGCTTCTTTCTGGGACGACAGCCATGCAGACCAATTTGATGCAGTGTGCGGCGTATGATCTGAGCACTGATAGGCTGACCCCCCACCCCTTCAACCTCTGCAGCAATGCTAGCAGCACTCATATGTCTATTTCCCAAAGACAACCTCTGGATATGACGCTGAGCACATGCACTCAACCTCTTTGGTCAATCATGGCGAGGCCTGTTCTGAGTGGAACCTGTCCTGTTAAACCGCTGTATAGTCTTGGCCACCATGCTGCAGCTGAGTGTCAGGTTCTTGGCAGTCTTCTTATAGCCTAGGCCGTCTTTATGTAGAGCAACAATTCTTTTTTTTAGATCCTCAGAGAGTTCTTTGCCATGAAGTGCCATGTTAAACTTCCAGTGACCAGCATGAGGGAGTGTGAGAGCGATGACAGCAAATTTAACACACCTGCTCCCATTCACACCTGAGACCTTATAACACTAACAAGTCACATGACACCGGGGAGGGAAAATGGCTAATTGGGCCCGATTTGGATCTTTAGTGCAAAAGGTTGTGAACCACTTCTCTAGTATGCAAAATACACAAGTTGGTAACAGGTTAGATCCTAATATTAGAATAATTGATCGTGACAGATTCAGTAACACTGAGATTAGGAGAAGAGTGAACTTTTCCTTGCTTGCTAATTTCAACAGCTTTGCGGAATTTTACAATTATATTTTAGAGATTTTAAACAGTTTGATAAATATGGTGAATTAAATTATTTCGCCAAAAGATGCTGTCACAGTTGAAATTACAGGGGATACGATCAGTTTGTCATCACACATTCAATTAGTCAGTGGGACCATCAAATTGCAGTCTTTTTTATCCATGCTTGAAAATGCGATTCAAGTAACTGTGAATTTTTTACAGACAATAGCCTCAAAATAGTAATCCAAATAGCCCGACTAGAAGGAAAGTAGGTAAAATGTTCAGTTCAGAAGCTGTTCATTATGCATTAACCAACTTTTGAACCCTGAAAAAAACGCTTTTCAAATTGAAAAGATCGCTAAACAAAACCAACATGATGTGGAATGCAATTGTGTAATAGTACAGAACTGTAAAAAATGTATGCGCTCACGTCTGATATCATTACCCAAGGTGGTAAAATTTTGTGTTTCACCGATTCTGAGTTTCGACAGTCCTACATTTATAGTCTGTCTTTCTTACCCATGAAGCTGTGTAGCCTCCCAAAAGCCATGAGATTTTCAGAAATCTGGAACACTTTAGAACATCAGGATTACGTAGGCCTTAAGCTTTACCGTGCAGATAACATGATGCTTAAAGAAAGAGAACTATTTTTCAAGTGGTACAGAATGGTTTCTGACAACGTCTTTGACTTCAAGAAAGAGCTGGCCGAATACTGTGTAAACAACATCGACATTTTGAGAAAGGGCTGTTTAACTTTCAGAAATGAAATTCTGAAAAGTACAAACACTGACCCTTTTAAATCACTTCTGTCTGTATGAAAATCTTCAGAACCAGGTTCCTTCCCAAAAACACTCTAGCTATTCCACCGCTTGACAATTACATCAGCAGACAGAAATCTTTCTCAACACCATCTATTCAGTGGCTCAAAAAAATTTCTGCCACACAAAACCTACCCATTCAACATGCGTTGGATGAAAGGTGAAGCCAGGTTTGTAGATAGTTACTGTGAAGTGGGTCAGCCACATAAGGCTTTTGAGTTTCTTGGTTGTTTTTATCATGGCTGTGAAAAATGTTTTTCCTCAATGATCCCACATCCTGTTAGTTCTTGTAATATTAACTTCTGAGATGTTCGTCAAAAATCATTGGGAAAAATTAAGAATTTGCAAGAGACCTACAATTTGCAAATCACAGTGATGTGGGAGCACGAATGAGATGAAATGAAGAAATGCGACAACAGTGTGATAAACTTTCTAAAAGAGTTTGACTTTCCTGAGTGTTTAAACCTGTTAGATGTACTGTAGCGCAACCTGGTGAGAGAATCGGTTATTTCGATTTTACTTCTCTTTACCTGTATGTAAACAAGACAAAGACGTACCTGATCAGTCATTTATCATGACTTTAAGCCCCTGGAAAATTACATTGGCATAATCAAAGCAAAAGTATTACCACCTAGGGGTCTGTGGGCACCCGTTCTCCCATTTTGTGTAAAAAGCAAACTCCTCTTTCCTCTGTGTAGAACATGCTGTTAGCAAAAGCATACAGATCAGGAGAGTGCTCTTACAGGAACGTGGGCTTCTATTGAAATTGTAAAAGCTGTCGAAAAAGGTTCCATCCATCTTCTATCGCTTACTCCTTCTTAAGGGTCGCAGGGGGAACCTGGAGCCAATCCCAGGGAGCATCAGGCACAAGGCAGGGTACACCCTGGACAGGGTGCCAATCCATCACAGGGCACAATCACATACACACATTCATACACTACGGACACTTTAGACACGCCAGTCAGACTACCATGCATGTCTTTGGACTGGGGGAGGAAACCCACGCAGCACAGGGAGAACATGCAAACTCCACACACACAGGGCCACAGTGGGAATCAAACCCCCAAGCCTGGAGGTGTGAGGCAAACGTGCTAACCACTAAGCCACCGTGCGCCTTTAAAAAAAGGTTATAAAATGTTAAAAGTGTTTGACGTGTGGCACTTTCCTAATAGGTCTTTTTTCCGATTATATTAAAATGTTATGAAGTGATTAAGCGTGAGTGGATCCAAACCGCATTATCATTAATCCTGCCAAAAGACGTGTGGCTAAACTCGTGTTAAATTCATTGTGGGGTAAAATGTGTCAAAGATCAAACACAACTTTGATCAGCGAACCTACAGTGTTTTTACAGTTCATGTTCTCAGATATTTAAAACTTAAACCAGTTCTCTTTTCTGAAGGATGACGTTGCAATCATGCAGTGGCCTTTGACCGATTACTTGGGTGGTCTTACCAGCGAACTTGATGATGGTGATCAAATTTTAGTATTTGTAAGTGCAGGCCATAAAACCTACGGTTACATAACTATAAAAGCAAAAACAATAATGAAAGCTAAAGGCATTACATCTATAGACAAATTCTGAAGTTGTCAATTTGAAATCACTGACAGAGCTGGTGATTGAAGGAGTGAAAAATCTGGATCAAGCTGGTCAATTAATAAGCTCGCATAATCAAATCACACGAGATAAAAAAGGGTTTCATTTGAGAAACAAATCACAGTTAAAAAAGTTAAGGGTTGTGTATGATAAGCATGTTTTATTACCTGATTTCACAACTCTCCCTTATGGTTATTAAGACTTTTCATGTTTATATGTATATATGTATGTATGTATATAGTTTATTTTATTTGTTTATGTTCATTTGTTCTGAAATGGAAAATGGGAATGTTTCTGCTTTTGACGAGGGTGGAAGGATGCAACTGCCTTTTTCATGTATCGTATGTGGACCGAGTAATAACAGTAAATCTTATTTTATCAAAAATATTGTTGGAAAACCGTAAAGAGGTAATGTCAGTGGTCCCTGAAAACATTGTCTGGTATTATACATGTTGGCAACCTCCGCACAATGATTTGATGTCCAGAATAAATATAAATCTTCTTCAAGGAATCCCTGATTCTTTGTGTGTTGACGAACTATTTCCACCCAGCAAAATAAACTTATTGGTAATCGATGACTTGATGGAATCTGCCAGTAAGAATGATGAAGTAGAAAAGGCTTTTAGAAAATACACCCACCACAGAAATCTGAGCGTCATCTATCTTGCTCAAAACTTGTTTTTTCGATGCAAGACTAGCAGAACAATCAACCTGATTGTGACCCCCCAATCCTGTTGCTGAATTCATTATTCCGGAGAAAGGGCATATTACATGATGCAAAGGTGTTGCTTTCAGCACTGAATCTTGATTTTAGTAACCTTATATCTTTTATTTGAAATCATGTGTCGACGACCTGGGGGCCCTTTAGATTTTTTATGTGCAATCAATGCAAGACCTGATCCATCTTGATTCTGAGTTTGTGTCTTGTTCATAATGTTGCTCACTATGTTGCTTACAATACCCTTGGCCGCTGTTTTTAAATGAGGTTTTGCAATAGCAAAACCCCTTTTGAGGAATGGAACTGCCATTCTAAAAAGACCCTTGAATAGACCTCCTAGACCTGACCCATACATGGTGGGCATGCTTTGAAAATCCGGAAAGCATTTCCAGGATGTTTAGCGGGTCCAAAGTGTATTTTAGCTATAAATTTTATGTAACTAAAAAGGTATATGCTTATTCTGATTTGATTTGACTTTGATTATTATATCGGTAATGTGGTTCTTGGTGAGAGGTACATAATGCAGCTTATCATAAGTAATAGTGACGAGTTTGTTGTTTTCACCCATTATATGTATGCATCTCAATAACAGGGCAAAGCTGTCACCAACTCGTTGATACTCAATAATGTCGGTATATACATACATCATGTAAAAACCTGCATGAATATCAGCGGGATTAGGCACTTCTGGTTCTCAGGGCATTAAAAGACTACTGGGATTCATACCAAGCATATATGCTAAATTTCCATTTGCTTTGAACGCATAAGATTTTTGTGTCTTTTTTGTGATATATATTTTATTTTTCATTTCAATATCTATTTTTTTCATTGTTTTGTTGATTTCACTAATCAGTTCTTCGATACTTTTATAATGTCCTTGAGTGATATTAAGGTAATTGTTATGTATTTTCTTTCCATCCCTCAGAGTAACTTGACAGAGACAACCATTCGGGGTTAATGAGTTCAAACCCTGTATATATTGGACCTCGGCGAGTGAGACCTCCCATTACCCGCTCAAATCGATTGGTTTGGCAAACTTGGAACATAGAATGTTTGGTGTCCGACCGCCCAATTTTTAGGTATTGAAACAGATAGTATTAATGTACGTAACACTTACAATACTTGGTTGCATATATCTTGCTTCAATAACTGTATCAAGTATATATTCAGAGCTATTAACTGATTTAAGAATGGGTCTAACAGCTGGGCAGCAATAAACATGTTCCAATATTTTTGATCACTTGAAAAATGGGTGGGTTCAAATGAAAAATACCATGGTTCTAATTTGATTAAGACATATAGGACATATAAAGGACAACATCACCCGCCTGGGACAGTGATGCCTCCCTTCCAGATGCGCTGAACAACTTCTAGTCCACTGCTGTTCACTCTGCTGACTCACGACTGTGCAGCAATGCACGGCTCCAACCACATCAAGTTCGCGGATGACATGACTGTGGTGGGTCTCATCAGCTAGAACGATGAGTCAGCATACAGAGAGTAACTCTGTGTAACTCTGTATAACTCTGTAATAACGGACTGATGCAGAGCCAACAACCTGTCTCTGAATGTGGACAAAACAAAAGAGATGGTTGTTGACTTCAGGAGAGCACAGAGCGACCACTCTCTGCTGAATATTGATGGCTCCTCCTTGGAGACCATCAAATTCCTTGGTGTTCACCTGACGGAGAACCTCACCTGGTCCCTCAACACCACCTCCATAGCCAAGAAAGCCAGCTATGTCTCTACTTTCTGCGAAGGCTGAAGAAAGCCCATCTCCCACCCCTCATCCTCACCACATTCCTCTAAGGAACTACTGAGAGCATCCTGAGCAGCTGCTTCATTGTCTGACTCAGAAATTGCACCCTCATTGGATCACCAGACCCTGCAGTGGACAGAGAAGATAGCTGAGAAGATCTGGACTGATACACACGCACACACAGAACTGAACACCATCCCACTCCCATTGAAATATTTGCACATTCCTGCATTGACACAGTTGCATTTTTGCTGCTACTGTATTATAAAAATATAGTATTTAAATTATTGTCACTATATAAACTTTACCTGGCTGCTACAGCCAACAATTTCCATGGGATGTAGTATTTTTTCACATGACTGTATATATCTTTTTTAGATAGCCTTTAAGAATGCCTTTGACAAAAGCAGAACATATTGAAATCATTCTCATGGCTTGATCAGGGCAGTCACAAGGTTACAATGGACTTTAACAGGAAACATGGCAAGCACATCACAAATGACACTGCTGCCATATTGGGAGCCAACATTGTTAAAGTTTTGCTAAAAAGTTTTAATCTCCCCCATGTATGAAGACTGTTGGGACACCCTGTAGTTGATTTGGTCACAAGAAGAAGAAAACATTATGAGGAGCAAGGAGCCATCAAAATAAGTTTGGGACAAAGTTATGGAAAAGTATCAGAAAACGGAATGAATGAATAAATAAATAAAAGAATATTGGGCTTCTGAGTAGCACAACAGAAAATCGTGCCAATTATCTGCAGATTGCATGCTCAAATCCTGACAATGGCACAACTATCTGTGGCTAGGAGCCTCTCCACTCTTCCTCCAGACTCTGGGACCTTGATTTCCAAATGAAATGCAAAATTTACTTTCATTTTCCCCGTGATTGTAGCTGTGTACTGAACCAGACTGAGAGATTAAAGCCTCAGGAAACCTTTGCAGGTGTTTTGAGTTAATTAGCTGATCAGAGTTCTTCTCAGGACAACATTTCTGTATTATACATTTTTTATTCTAATATTTTGAGATACTGGATTTTTGATTTCCATGAGCTATAAGTTGTAATCATCAAGATTAAAACAAAAAAGGCTTGAAATATTTCACTTTATGTGAAATGAATATAGAATATATTAAAGTTCCACTTTTTGAATTAAACTAATTAACTAACTAATTTAGAATTTTTTAGATGCACCTATACTGTCCTATCAGTCACAGCAACACTTTTTTTGGGGGGGGTTTACACAATAGACTGACTAGGAATATTAATATTTATTTTCACATTATACAGAATAAACTATTGTTTAAAATATTCATACAAAAGAAAGAGTTAACCTCCCTCCTGCTGATATGGTAAACGTTTGTGGCACTAGAACAAAAAGAATTTATGAGCCAGATGAGTGACTAAATCAGCCCACAAAGCCCTTAGAGTAAAATGCAGATAAATTATTTACACCTGATATTCCTTGTAGACCTCTAAAAATAAAATAAAAAAATAAATGTGATGAAAGACTGAAAGAGCCCCACCAACATGCACAAAGCTGTTCAGTGAAAACATAGCAAATAAAGAAACGGTTCTATGAGGAGTTCTTAGATGCCATTGTTCATGTTTCACATCACTGAATAAATAGGGAAAAAACTGTTTCATGGACAGATACTGAGAAAATATCCTTTATATATAGTGCATTTCTTTTACAGAAACAGTGCTGTGCAATAAAAGACTTTATTTGTAGCTTAAATGAAATGATCTCTCAAAAAACACATGAAAATGGTAAAATCAGAGGACTTTCAACGGTACAGCAACTTTAAAGCCTAATGCAGTAGAATAAACAGTGTATAACATACAACAGAAACACAAAGATTGATTCTGAGCCATGCAATTGTCTTAAAATGATGGGGCTTAAAAATTCAGTCAGGTCCATAAATATTTGGACACCGACAAAGTTATTATAATTTTAGCTGTCTACCACAGCATATTAGAGTTGATATTAAATCAGTAATATGAGTACAAAGTGCAGAGTTTCAGTTTTACTTTGAGGGTATTTACATCCAAATTTTTAAGGGACATTTTTAAAGGGACAATTAATTGCTCAGCTGTTCCATGGCCAAGTATGAGTTATTCCCTCATTATTGCACTTACAAATAAGCAGATAAAAGGTCTAGAGTTGATTTCAAGGGTGGCACTTGCATTTGGAATTTGTTGCTGTTAACTCTCATTATGAAGTCCAAACAACTGTCAATGCCAGGGAAACAAATCATCATTATGCTGAAAAACAGAGCAAACCTATGAGAGAGGTAGCAAAAACGTTAGGTGTAGCCAAATCAACTATTTGGTACATTCTTACAAAGTGACTCAGGAGCACCAAATGGCCCGAAAGACCATGGAAATCAACTGTGGAAGATGAGAGAATTCTTGGCCTGGTGAACACTTCACAACAGTTGGCTAGATCAAGAACACCCTCCAAGAGGTATATTATAAGGCCTAAAGTTTGTGGACACCTGACCATCACTGGAAGGGGATCTTCAAAAAGCACACACAAGGGCTATGGTCAGGTGTCCAAACATTTGGCCACATAGTGTAGGTGTATCTGGGTCAAAGTCAACAATCAAGAGAAAAGTTCAGTGGAGTAAATACAGAGGATTTCCTACAAGATTTCCCATTGGTAAGCCATAATAACATGAAGACCATAATAGAGTTTCCCAAAAACATCTTTAAAAGGAAATCCTGTACAGTTCTGGAACAACATCCTATAGACAGATGAGACAAAGATCAATTTGTTCAAGAATGATGGGAAGAGAAGGGTATGGAGAGGGCAAGGAACTGGTTATTATACAAAACATACCACCTCAGCTCATTCTGGCTGTCAGAAGAACTGGTCAGGATGAATTGTGACACGTATATGGCTATATTATCTGCTCAGATTCAGCCAAACGCTTCAAAACTCATTGGATGGTGCTTCACACTATACAATGACCCAAAACATACTTCGAAAATAACCCAAGGCTTTCGTTAGACAAAGCAGTGGAATGGTCTGCAGTGGCAGTCAATCTCCTGACTTGAATCCAATTGAGCATGCATTTCACTTACTAAAGACAAAACTGAGGAAAAATGCCCCAAGAACAAGTAGGAACTGAAGACAAGGTAAAGGCTTGGCAGAGCATCACAAGGGAAGAAACCCAGTATCTAGTGATGTCTGTGGGTTCCTTTAACCCATTTGGATGTAAATACCCTTAAATTAAAACTGAAAGTCTGCATTCTGAGCTCATATTAATTATTCAAGTTCAACTCCAATATGCTGTGGTAGATAGCTAAAATAACTTTCTCAATGTCCAAATATTTATGTCACTGACTGTACATGAGCAGTACTGGATACAGGAGAGGCCACTGGGTAGGGTAGTGGTTTTCAAAGCTATATAATATGTTATTTTATTTTCAAGTATTGCACATACTGTTGGAAGGACAAGTTTATTTCTGATGTGCATTTCCAAGGGAAGCAGCAGCCAACCACACCACTTTGAATAAATCAGATAAATAAATACAGCTTTGTCATCGCTTAAACAAGGGAGCTGCAGTAGATACATCTTCTAATATATAAACAAATAAAAATATAAATATGCAATTTACAGGGTTGACCTATAGCAAAAACAGCTCATTGTAGCAAACAAAAATGTTTATGCCCTAGTTGGAAACATCAACCATCAGAGACACTATCAACTGCAAAAGAAAAAAAGATAAAGAAATATTAAAACCAACACCACAGGGAATATATCAATATCAACATTGGAAGCATTTTTCAGCCCTGTGTCTTACTCCCCTCTGACAAAGTTTATGAGTTTATGAACAGATCTCATCTGTTGTACACACACACATACACATATACATACATACATACATACATACACACACACACACACACACACACACACACACACATATATATATATACAGTATCTCACAAAAGTGAGTACACCCCTTACATTTTTATAAATATTTGATTATATCTTTTCATGTGACAACACTGAAGAAATGTCACTGTGCTACAATGTAAAGTAGTGAGTGTACAGCTTGTGTAACAGTGTAAATTTGCTGTCCCCTCAAAATAACTCAACACACAGCCATTAATGTCTAAACCGCTGGCAACAAAAGTGAGCACACCCCTAAGTAAAAATGTCCAAATTGGGCCCAAAGTGTCAATATTTTGTGTGGCCACCATTATTTTCCAGCACTGCCTTAACCCTCTTAGGCATGGAGTTCACCAGAGTTTCACAGGTTGCCACTGGAGTCCTCTTCCACTCCTCCATGATGACATCACGGAGCTGGTGGATGTTAGAGACCATGTGCTCCTCCACCTTCTGTTTGAGGATGCCCCACAGATGCTCAATAGGGTTTAGGTCTGGAGACATGCTTGGCCAGTCCATCACCTTCACCCTCAGCTTCTTTAGCAAGGCAGTAGTTGTCTTGGAGGTGTGTTTGGGGTCGTTATCATGCTGGAATGCTGCATACTGATCATGCTCTGCTTCAGTATGTCACAGTACATGTTGGCATTCATGGTTCCGTCAATGAAAAGACGTATGAGTGCTGCCAGCATTGCTGCAGAGGTTGAAGGGGTGGGGGGTCGGCCTGTCAGTGCTCAGACCATACGCCGCACACTGCATCAAATTGGTCTGCATGGCTGTCGTCCCAGAAGGAGATGACACAAGATGATGCACAAAGAAAGTCCGCAAACAGTTTGCTGAAGACAAGCAGACTAACGACATGGATTATGAGACCAAGATGATCTTATTTGGTTCAGATGGTGTCAAGCGTGTTTGGCGGCAACCAGGTGAGGAGTACAAAGACAAGTGTGTCTTGCCTACAGTCAAGGATGGTGGTGGTAGTGTCATGGTCTGGGGCTGCATGAGTGCTGCCGGCACAGTTCAGTGAGGGATCCATGCATGCCAATATATACTGTGACATACTGAAGCAGAGCATGATCGGAGACTGGGCCGCAGGGCAGTATTCCAGCATGATAACGACCCCAAACACATCTCCAAGATGACCACTGCCTTGCTAAAGAAGCTGAGGGTGAAGGTGATGGACTAAACCCTATTGAGCATCTGTGGGGCATCCTCAAACAGAAGGTGGAGGAGCACATGGTCTCTAACATCCACCAGCTCCGTGATGTCATCATGGAGGAGTGGAAGAGGACTCCAGTGGCAACCTGTGAAACTCTGGTGAACTCCATGCCTAAGAGGGTTAAGGCAGTGCTGGAAAATAATGGTGGCCACACAAAATATTGACACTTTGGGCCCAATTTGGACATTTTTACTTAGGGGTGTGCTCACTTTTGTTGCCAGCGGTTTAGACATTAATGGCTGTGTGTTGAGTTATTTTGAGGGGACAGCAAATTTACACTGTTACACAAGCTGTACACTCACTACTTTACATTGTAGCAAAGTGTCATTTCTTCAGTGTTGTCACATGAAAAGATATAAAATATTTACAAAAATGTGAGGGGCGTACTCACTTTTGTGAGATACTGTGTGTGTGTGTGTATATATACACACACACACACACACACACACACACACACACACACACACATATATATATATATACACACACACACACACACACACACATATATATATATATATATATATATATATATATATATATATATATGTGTGTGTGTGTGTGTGTGTGTGTGTGTGTGTGTGTACAATAGATATGATATGCAATACTTCGTAGAGCTTTTAGTGTAAATGTAAGTAAATATAATAAGCTTGCAATTTCTGCACTGTCTAAACAAAACAGGTATATCTTTTAACTGACCTCAATTTAACTCTGCAGTTCAGATGACCGTATAGCAGTAATAACAGCTTGGTATGAATTTTTTAGCACTACTGTTTCTAAAATAGTTCTGTGAATACCCTGAATTATGTCATTTTGTCTCTACAGGGACTTGGTTAATGTATTCCGGGAATTGTTTCTTCACACATAAGGTGGAATATTTTTTTCTTTTCATGTTACATAATTCAGTGACCCAGCACTACTCAAATGATATGGCATTGCAGCTGGATATTCAGTATCCAATACATTTTGTTTAAGTTTGTTTCATTCACAATGCATGCTGTGGCTAATCTCTTCCTTATCTTTACAGAAGTAACTTCCCTACAGTGACACCAATGACAAAGAACAACACAATTGCAGCAATGACCCTGATGCTCAAGCCCTCCTCCTTCAATTTGACAGATGAAGGTACGGAATGCTGAGTTGCCATAACTGTGTTCTTCCTCATACGCAGACAATCATCTTCCTGCTATGGAAAAAGTTACAAGAAATAGCCACAATTATACAGTGTTCCAAAGTATTTAATACATGATCCTTCACCTTGTCATATATGCTTCTATTTTTCAAGATATTTCAAGCTATCTGCTAGCTAGTCTGTGAAAACACAAACATTACCCTAATCTGTTTGTTTTCTTCTCTTAGTCGCTGCACCTCCACCTGAAGTCTTCTGCACTCTTCCATAATCCTCTTCACCTCTCCATCATCCAGACTGGACCCCAACTTCATGGACAATGTGGATGAATCCGATTTTAAAAAACTAGAGGAAATCATCTTACTGGTGTCCATGTCATGCTATTACCAATTCTCTCTCTCTCACACACACACACACACACACACACACACACACACACACACACACACACACACAGAGAGAGAGGGAGAGAGAGAGAGAGAGAGAGAGAGAGCGCGAGAGAGAACTCATGAGATTAAGTCTGCTTATCCAATAGGCAACATAAACTCCCTAAAATAAACATCCCTTTTTTAGGAGACTTTCAAAAAATTATTTAAAAAATTATTTTGTAAAGTCCAAATACACGTTACAGATCTTTATTGGAAAGGGTTTAAACAATGTTTTTCAATGAACCATAAACAATTATTGCACACGCACCTGTAGAACAGTCCTTAAGACACAGTTACAATAACTGAGGACACTAAAGAGACGTTTCTACTGACTCTGAAAAACACCAGAAGAAAAATCCTAGGGTGCCTGCTCACCTGCGTGAACATGCCATAGGCTTGCTGCAGGGAGGCATGAGTACTACAGATGTGGCCAGAGCAAACTGTAATGTCTGTAATGTTAGATGCCTAAGACAGTGCTACAGGGAGACAGGAAGGACAGCTGATCGTCCTTGCAGTGGAAAATTACATGTAAGCATATGTTCCCCCCAGACATGATTGAGAACTTGCAAATGCCTTGGTGAAAGAGTGGGGTAACATCTCTCAGCAAGAACTAACAAATCTGGTACAGTCCATGAAGTTCCTTTTTATATTGACCCCCCCCCCCCCCCACACTTTGTTCCAAGGCTCATTATTCCATTTCTCTTTGTCAAATATCTGTGAAACTTGTTCAGTTGTTGAATGTTTTTATGTTAATACAAATATTTACGCGTTAAGAAATTTGCTGGAAATAAAAGCAGTTGAATGTGAGATGTTTCTTTTTTTTGTTGAGTTTACATATATACATACATACATTATAGAAATGCAAAATATACACTCACTGTCCACTTTATTAGGTACAACACCATATTCATGCAGTTGTCTAATCAGCCAATCATGTGGCAGCAGCACAATGCAAAAATATCATGCAGATATGATCCAGCAGCTTCAGGTAATGTTCACATCAAACATTAGAAAGAAGAAAAAGTGTGGTTTCAGTGACTTTAACGATAGCATGGATGTTCAAATACTGCTAATTTTGTGGGATTTTCACTCACAACAGTCTCTAAAGTTTACACAGAATGGTGTGTAAAAAAAAAAAAAAAAAACAAAAAAAAAACTTGAATGAGTGACAGTTCTGTGGGTGGAAACACCTTGTTGATAAGAGAGGTCAGAGGAAAATGATCAGATCGGTTTGAGTTGCCAGGAAGGATATAGTAACTCGTAAACTCTAGAGATTATTGTCTGTGAAAATTTCAAGAGATCAGCAGTATCTGAAATACTCAGACTAGCCCATCTGGTTCCAACATCCAAGCAACAGAGATCACATTTTTTCCCCATTCTGATGTTTGATGTGAACATTAACAGAAGCTCTTGAACTTTATCTGCATGATTTTTTTTTTTTTGCATTGTGCTGCTGCCAGATAATTGGCTGATTAATAACTACATGAATGTACAGTTGTATGGTGTTCCTTATAATGTTGAAATTGAGTGTACATTTTTCTTCACATTAACACAAAAAATTCCATAGTATTTTCATGAGTGATCATATATTTTTGGTTTTTAAATAAAAGTACAATACAGTTACCGTTTTCTCATTCTCATTTGGCATTTCAAAGACGCATCGCAGCTTAGAGTCCATCAGTTCCTCTGGTTTGGCCTCCTTCCACTGCAGGGGAAAAGGAGAAAAATGGTTTGAAAGATGGAAGAGTAGACAGGAAACGGTCTACAAGAGTAAATAGAAACTGTGACTGTGTTGTGACAGAATCTTCATTAGGCTGATTGTTACACACACACACACACATAATAATTCTACACTTATTATATATTGCATGCATAATGTGACATTTAACCCTAGGCTAATTTGTCACTTTTCACCATCCATATTTCCAGTATTAAACAAGAAATAATTTGTCCCACTTCACAATCGATATTTCCAGCACGAGACAAAATATTTTTTCCCCCTTTTCCCCATCCATTTATATAGAGGAAAAATAACTACTTTGTCTTGGTTCCCCTTCTATAATGTCAGAAGTAAAAAGCAGGAATCAAGCGCTTTAGGTTGTTCTATCTTGGACTTATTCTTTACTGGTAAGGTAGGATTCTGACCTTTGTGTACCATCAACTTGACTCTGTTGGATCTAGTCTTATGACTCTAGTATTGTTGATTCTGTAGTTTTATTTGGAGGTGTCTGTGGGTCTATGCTAATTAGATCTCTCAGGCGTCCAATCAAGAGTAGTTTCAGTCTTATTTAAGCTCTGGGCAGGGCTTACTAGGATATATTGAAGGTGTATTCTGTAGCCAGTTAGAAGCAAAATTCTGTAATGGTTAGAAGTAAAAATTTAGTTAGATAGTGTTAAGTTTAGTTAGTGTTTGTTACCTCATCATGTTCAGTTAGATAGTATTACCAGTTCCCTCTCAGCCCTACTTGAAATCACATCTGGCCATGTACCAACAGCATTCAAGACAGCATGTGTAATTCCCATCCTGAGGAAATCCACTCTGGATCCCTCAGACATCAGCATCAGTATCACTTCTCTTTTCTTTCTAAAACCCTTGAACACACCGTCTACAATCAACTGTCTCTCTATCTCACCCAGAACAACCACCATGATCCTAACTAGACTGGCTTCAAATTGGCACTTTCCACAGAAACTGCCCTTGTGGCTGTCAAAGAGATGCTCCATGCCACTAGATCAACCAAACTGTAATCAGTCCTCAACCTCCTCAACCTTTCAGCAGCATTTGATGCAGTCAATCACAAGACTCTCTTGTCCATCCTAATGAGCCTTGGAATTCATGGCACAGCTTGGCAATGGTTTGTTTCTGGAGGGCAGGTCATATCAGGTGACATAGAGGGGATCCACATCCACTACATGCAGACTCTCCACGAGTGTCCCACAAGGCTCAGTGCATGGTCCTCTTCTGTTCTCCCATGATACCGAATCTCTTGATGAGGTCATCCTCACGTGGGTTTCATACCACTGCTGTGCAGGTGACACTCAATTTATCCTCTCCGTTACTCCCCCAGACACCCATTTCTGCTTGGATCTCAGCATGTCTACATCTCATCTCATCATGGATGGTAGCTCATCAATTGATGATTCAACCTCTGCAACTGATCGAGAATGCATCTGCGTGAATTGTTTTCAATCTTCCCAATTTCTCCCACTGCACCCTATTGCTATGTTCCCTCCACTGGTTTCCTGTTGTTGCCTGCATCAGATTAAACACTGATGCTTGTCTATGAAGCCAAAAAAATGGACCAGCACCTACCTTAAAGCACTTATCACACCCCAAACTGCACCATGCTCCCTCCGATCCTCTAGCACTGCTCGACAGGACAGATCATCTCTCAGGGTTCAAGGAAGGCATGCATCAAGGCTCTTCTCTGTTCTGACGCCTATGTGGTGGAATGAACTCGAGTCACTGGCTGTCTTCAAACGATGACTAAAGACCTACCTCTTCATGGAGTACTTTAATTAGCACTTTGTTATTAAAAATCTACATGTTTTTTCATGTTTTATATATGATTATATTATCATACTAAATATACTACTACAACTATAATAATAAAACATAAAGGAAGTCGGATAACAATAGAATAAAATGTAAATGAAGTGGATAATAACAGTATTGTGAATTGTGAAGCTAACTAGCTACAAAATCACTAACAGAAATGGTAAGTGTGTTGTGATGCAAATCTTAAACTTTTGCTGATTGTTACACACAATTATTCACTTATTTTTTTATACTTGGGTTCAGGTGTTTATGTTGGGGTTTGGGGCAATTACAATTTACATGTGTACTTATTTTATGCTTTTGGGACAATTCAGTCAGGAGGGTATTTATGTTCGTGTTAAGGGCAATTAGCAGGCAGGAAGCCATTTATATATGGGTTTCAGCAATTAAGGGATTACAGGGGTATATACCATTTTGGTGTTGGGGCAATTCGCAGGCAGGGGAAATTTGTATTTCAATTAGAGGTCACAGATTTATATTCAGGATTTTCAGAAAGTGCAATTTACATATGTATTTATAGTTGACTTTAGGGAAATTAAACATCACTGGTGTATACATTTTTTGGAATTTATTTTTGGAATAAATTATTTTTGGGGCAATTATTTTTTGGTTTGTGTGATTTAGCATTTAGGGGTATATTTATTTTCCTTTTTCAGTGTATTTAGCAGCCTAGTTTAGTATTTAAGGGTGTATGGGCGTTGGGACATTTATAGGGGAATTAAAGATCATGGGAATATTATTTTTGGGTTTTGGTGTAATTAATTGGTAGGGTGATGCTTATTTCTGGTTTTGGGGCAGATAGCAGTCAGGGGGCAATTATATTTGAGCTTTGGGGAAATTAGACGTCATGGTGGTATTTTGATGTTTTATGGCAATTAGCAGACATTGTGACATTTAAGCATGTAAGGCCGGTCTGCGTCAAAGTGCAGGCCCACACACCTGTGCCTTTGTCAGTCAATTTGTTTATTATATTATTTGCTGCCCATTACATACTTCTTACAAAAGTCTTAGTTTTGTCCCCTCAAACTAATGACAATGTTCAATTAAGGACATGTTACTGATCGAGCTGATGCAAAAAGAGATTTAGTGGGAATTGATTTATGGCTGTTTAAATAAAACATGAACATTTAATAAATGCGAAAGCTGATGGCACCAGACAGGTATTTAAATACCTTGGAAACTTCCACATGAAGTCAGAAGGATAATATGAAATGGAAAAGCTGCTTCAGCAATGTATCATTACATGCTGTAGCTGTAATTTAATTATAGATAAATTCTACAGAATTCAGGAAGAGAGGGTAAGAAAGACAAACTGGGTTGTCAAAGTTTCTGCAGTCCTTTATGTTTTTTGGTATATAATATGTATTTTTATACATTTCTGGAGGTATGGCATTTGTTGCAAGCATCAATACAGAACTATACTGCTACAGAGCTATACTGATTTACATAAGCAGAATAATTTGCGTTTTAGGGTTAAATTGAGCTTTACTATATCCTGTCTGCTTTCACACTAATTGCACTGAGGCAAGTCCAGAATAATTAAATAACCAGTTGACTTTTACAGCACTAGGCACGGACATCTGTGGAAACTGCTGAAGATTTCTATCCTGAACAGCCATCAGTAGTAGTATTGGCAAATCTAACAACAGCAACCCAAAGTCACTTCAAAACCAAATCAAAAACATACACACCAATACAAAATGAAAAATGTATATTGTTGAGTTATATGTATATTTAGCCATCGGATGGAATTTCTTAATTAAACCATTGGGGATAAAAGATTCATTCATGTCATTTCACATTTTGTGCAACATTTGCTCATATAATCAAACTCACAAACAAAGAGAGATTTATTTGGATACTTTGTAAGCATTTGGAAAGTCAATTCCCGACAATGATATAATGTTCCTTTAACAATGCTGTTAGACATCTGAACATACAGTGCCAAACTCAAAATCTGCCCTTCCTAATCCTATAAACTATTTTAAAGCAATAATGAGTAAATGTCATACACTGTTTCTTAATGAAATGAGATAGTGTGTGTGGATAGAGTGCATGTTAGAAGGTTAATTAATATTAACACTTATTCATTACATAATAATTAATACAGAAATAGATTAATTGTGAATGTATACTGTGAGGTACTGCGTAACCAAAGACAAGTTCCTTGTATGTGTAAGCATACTTGTCCATTAAAGCCTGATTCTGAAATAATAACTAAATGTAGGCTATTCAAAATGCCCAAACTGTGTACAAAAAATAAACCCTATATGTGTACAAACAGCATGGCTGGACAGTTTTAAGGTAACTTGATTCCACAGAAAAACACAGTCCTGATAACAATGGTGTCTACGCAGTTTTTTTTTTTTTTTATGTTACCTGGGTCACATGATGCATTGCCATTCACACTACAAATGTACTTGTGTTAGTGGTAAGGATGAGCCTGCACCTGTGGATGATTGATGGATGGATGTGTTTCAGCGAGCGGTGGCAAGGAGATAAAAGATAGAGACGAAAGCCACACGAGAGAGTTGAGCTGACTTGAATTGTACTGTGTATTTATGCTGGTGTGTCTCTGGGTGAGACTGTAAGACAGAAAGAGCTGAAATGCACGACCAGTAAAAAATGTGACAATAAAAGTCCTTTTGAGTTTCCCAAGCCTGCCTCACATGTTCTCATTCCCATGCAAATACAGGGGAGTGTCAGACTGATGCCAAGACCCAGGAGCTTGAGATAAATTCATTGCCATGAAGCAGTCAGCCTTCACAGAAATAATCCAAACCTTTACCAGCATCCACCAGACTCAACATTAGGTCTTCCTTGAGCTACATGTGGTACTGGAGTAAATTCTTGTCAGACTGCTGGAGGGATCAGTGGAATTGGGCCAATGCCTCCAGCCGGCATAGTTGGAAGAGGCAGTACAACTGTCTGAGAACCAGCATATGTATGGGCAGGCAGCCCTGCTCTTCATCTGCTCCCACCACTTCCCCACTCCTGCCTTCAAAATAGGGTTCCTTTCCCCAAAACCTTACCCAAGACCCAAGACCAAGATGAGGCTGAGAGGCTTCTGGGGCTGGCTGGTTATCATCGCAGGTTTGTGCCTAATTATTCAGATATTTATGCCCTCTGACTGATCTCACTAAAAAGGGAGCGCCATATACAGTCCTGTGGACAGAACTGTGCCAACATGCTTTTATTAGGGTAAAAACGTATTGAGGTGGTCCACAGGCTGGATGGTTGCACAGATGGTTGTGGTGGATTTCCTGTCTCTTGGGGGGGATTACTGACTGATTAGTAGATTATTGACTAATAATCGACTTTGTGTTTCAGTGAGTGGCGGTGAAGAGATAAAGGAGAAAGATGAGTGGCACATGAGCGAGGTAAGCGGAGCTCAACTGTACTTTACCATGTATAGTGAGACTCAGGGTGAGACTATAAGACAGAAAGTGGCCTGGAAGAAAAGCAACAATAAAAGCTCTCTGCCCCAATCCTGCCTCCCACATCTTCATTCCCATGCA
The DNA here is from genome assembly GCF_001660625.3 of Ictalurus punctatus. Taxonomy (NCBI): domain Eukaryota; kingdom Metazoa; phylum Chordata; class Actinopteri; order Siluriformes; family Ictaluridae; genus Ictalurus; species Ictalurus punctatus. Next base: position 6,774,762 of record NC_030427.2, read on the forward strand.
AACACAGGAGAGTGTCATAGCAAAATTCTCACAGGCATCCCAGATCACCTCTGAACATGGCCTGAGTGATGGAGTTTAAGATTCATTTGACAATGTTCACATGTGAATTTAGTGCGGTCAATCTGTAATCTAATCAATCGCTCGAGACTAATATAAATAACAGCTATGTGACTGGGGCATAAAAAAACAATATTCTGAGCTATGATCAGAGATAAACACAAAGATACTGGTGCATACAAAAATCTGTCAATTCTATCCATTTGTAGTTTCAAGCATAGTTGCTCAGGCTCAAATGGAATGGTACCTACTTCTTATGCAGTTGGCAGGGTTTAAAAATGAAAACTGAACTGTTTTTTTCCCCCCAGAGGCAAACAAATAATTGAATTTCCACATGTTTTGGGGTGCCCATGTTCAGTACTGAATTTATTTGTGATGTCACAGTACACAGTAGTGGGTAATGGCTCATATGAAAGCATACACTCAGGGTTTTAAGACTTTTCAATATTTATTTTTACCTAGCCTGCTAGGGTCAATTGTGGTCCAATTGATTCTCCAGCTAATAGCGCCTAGCTTTAGTCATCTGCAGACATCTGTATGCACACAAACAAATCAGGTGGGGAAAAACCCTTGTATTTCAATGTGTTCAAACCTCTATTATTCAATACCAGTAGCACTTACAGTGATTACAGTGAAAACCTTCAGAGTGTCACATTTCAAGAGAGACCATGTTGGAAAATTATATTTGATTAAAATAGGAATACATAGAAATTAAAAAGAAAAACCCTCCTTTACCATCATTGAAAAAAACTTGTATCGAAAGGACCCGAGCGAAGTGAGCCTGCAGGGATAGATAAGAAAATCCATGCGTATGTAAAATAGTCATGCCCACACACAAACATAGAAAAAAGAGTTTTGAAAACTTTGTGTAGTTTAATAAAAACACATAAAATAATTACTTTTTAACAATTATGAGTTTTACATGAGATCTTGGGAGAAACATAGGTTTTCTGTCCAGGGGATCTGGGTAGCTTGGGCGTATTTAGAAGCAGAGGGCTACAGGGGGTCTGTGTACCATATGATATATGCGTACCTTTTCTTTATGAAAGGCACAGTAAAGTATGTTTGGGAAAAAGTATTTATCTTTTTCTTCTTAATGGGAGGTCCAGGGTTCTGCCTAGAAGAACCAGGGTAGATTGTTTTGGATCATACATTTAGATGCAAGGATAACATTAAAAGACATTAAAAATGAAACATATAAAGCACCCACCAAGAACACAGTAGAGAGAAAAAGAGAGAGGCCATCGCACAGGAATAAATTAGGACCGCATGCACTCACGACTCAGCAAAAGGATATATTAAAGAATATTTTAAAACATACAGGCCATTTAGTGCTATGACGTCGTTGATGACATCCACGAACAGATGCAGGCAAAAAGTCTCACCAAAAAAACTCGGGGGGCCATTAGAAAGACATAGGTGAAAAGGTGTGCAGACTTGTGATAAGAAGCACACCCTAATGTAAGTAAATGCTTTAATTGTATATAAGACACTTTGTAAATGATTGTTTTTTTGTTGCATGATTCACTTTGAGTGAAGCGTGTAACTCTGGGTCTAGCTGGGTCCAGCTGGGTTTATTTTGCTGTCTTGCTGACTGCTGAATAAACCTGCTTCTTCTGAATCTAGTCTCCGTGAGTTCTGCTATGTTATTTCTCTAAAAATACAAGTCAGATTGCTTAATTAAGTTCATAGTTTAAGTTTGTGAGCTAGCAGGGCCAGTGCAGGCTGAAGTGGCCCAAAATTTCCTGCAACCAAAACCATGCATGTACACCAAATGGTTATAGTACAGTTTTAAGGTTACTTTGGGTATGCCTTGGATAGGTGTTTTAGGCTAATTTTACTGAAACTCTGAGTGGTTAACATCATGGGCGGAGCATATGGCTTACACACAGCCCTAACAAAGTATCTGATTGGTGGGAACCCTAGACTAGCTGGAAAGAGTGAAAATCCAAAGGCACCAAGGCTCGCTCTTGGATTTTTTGGCTCTCTAAGCATGTCTCTCAGCTCAACTCAGAACTCCTCTCATTGGAGAGACAAAGGCGACGGGGGTCTCCAGAGCCATCAGAGAGTTCTCCCCAATCGACTCCAGGGAAACCAGACCAGACCACATCTGCTCAGAGACCCAGCCTAGAGCCTCGCCAACTTTTGAAACCTCCCTTCTACCAGACTTCATTTCAGTCATCATTCTGTTTGGACTTCTGAGAATATTAGTGAAGTTGGCCCCCACCCAACAGAAATATATTAAAAGAATATTTAAATATTAAAATATAAACACAAAGATATTAAAAGAATATTTATAGGTCATTCTGTGGTCACTCAGCTCCCCCACCACGCTCCAAATTCACTCCAAATAGTCTCAATCGTTTGTGCATCCGGAATGTATTCACAGCACTACACTTTTTCCACATTTTGTTATGCAACAGCCTTATTCCAAAATGGATTAAATTATTATTTTCCTCAAAATTCTATAGACAATACCCCATAATGACAACGTGAAAGAAGTTAGTTTGACTTCTTTGCAAATTTATTAAAAATAAAAAACAAAAAAAGCACATACATAAGTATTCACAGCCTTTGCCATGATACTTAAAATTGAGCTCAGGTGCATCCTGTTTCCACTGATCATCCTTGAGATGTTTCTACAACTTGATTGGATTCCACCTGTGTTAATTTCAGTTGATTGGACATGGAAAGGCATACACCTGACTATATAAGGTCCCACAGTTAACAATGCATGTCAGAGCACAGACCAAGCCATGAAGACCAAGGAATTGTCTGGAGACCTCAAAGACCGGATTGTATGGAGGCACAGATCTGGGGAAGGGTACAGAAACATTTCTGCAGCATTGAAGGTCCCAATGAGCACAGTGGCCTCCATCATCCGTAAAAGGAAGAAGTATGGAACCAGCAGGACTCTTCCTAGAGCTGGCCGCCCAACCAAACTGAGCGATCGGGGGAGAAGGGCCTTAGTCAGGGAGGTGACCAAAAACCTGATGGTCACTCGGACAGAGCTCCAGTGTGTCTCTGTGGAGAGAGGAGAACCTTCCAGAAGAACAACCATCTCTGCAGCACTCCACTAATCAGGCCAGATGGAAGTCTAGTGTATGGTAGAATGGCCAGATGGAAGCCACTCCTCAGTAAAAGGCACATGACAGTCCGCCTGGAGTTTGCCAAAAGGCACCTGAAGGACTCTCAGACCATGATGAAACAAAGATTGAACTCTTTGGCCTGAATGTCAAGCGTCATGTCTGGAGGAAACCAGGTACCAGTCATCACCTGGCCAATACCATCCCTACAGTGAAGCATGGTGGTGGCAGCATCATGCTGTGGGGATGTTTTTCAGCGGCAGGAACTGGGAGACTGGTCAGGATCAAGGAAAAGACGAATGCAATAATGTACAGAGACATCCTTGATGAAAACCTGCTCCAGAGCACTCTGGACCTCAGACTGGGGTGAAGGTTCATCTTCCAACAGGACAACGACCCTAAGCACACAGACAAGATAACAAAGGAGTGGCTACAGGACAACTCTGTGAATGTCCTTGAGTGGCGCAGCCAGAGCCCAGACTGGAACCCCATTGAACATCTTTGAAGAGATCTGAAAATGGCAGTGCACCGATGCTCCCCATCCAACCTGTTGGAGCTTGAGAGGTCCTGCAAAGAAGAATGGGAGAAACTGCCCAAAAATAGGCGTGCCAAGCTTGTAGCATCATACTCAAAAAGACTCGAGGCTGTAATTGGTGCCAAAGGTGCTTCAACAAAGTATTGAGCAAAGGCTACGAATACTTATGTACAATGTTTAATAAATTTGAAAAGAATTCAAACAAACTTCTTTATATATATATATAAACTTATATATATATATATATATACACACACACACACACACACACACACACACACATACATACATACATACATACATACATACACACACACAGCTCAAGTAAGTGGCAAAACATTTAAATATGGTACTTCTCTTACATGAAAAGGTAGTGTCAAACATTTTAAATGAAAAATGCCTCCCATGTCTTTTCTTTTGCCTTTAAATCGTTACACAAGAAATCCTACAGGTCATACACAACTTTCTCCAATAACCAGCCTGTCACGTGATTTCTGCTGAGATGCGAGTGTCTTCTCCCTCACCCACACACAATATAATGACCGTATTGTATTTCACATTAAAAAATATACTTCAGATATAATTCTTACCGCATTAGTTATTTTTGCAACTCCTGGTAAGTGGTTTCTTTGCTTTACCTCGGGCTTAAAGTAATAAGATGACTGTGAAAAACATTAGTATCCCTTAATTATATGCATTTATGGTGTAACTACTACATTTGTGTTCATTTTGACCACAAATTATGTGTTGTCATTTTAATCAGCAAGTGCAGCACAGCAATAACAGACCTGGTGCAGAAACAAATCGCTGCACTACTTTTCCGGACCGCTACGGCAATGCACTGGCTGCGCCACATCGGTGTATAGCATGAATGCTCTAACCTGTTAACATGGGCATGTTGTGGTCAGGGAGGCGCTTCCACTCCCAGAAGGCCAAGATGGAGAGAATGAAGGAGGAGCTTCTTCCCACAGGCCATTCAGGCCCTCAACAAGGACAACACATAGACTAGCAGCTTGTACTTGTTTGAATTACACCTGCTACCTCAGCTTGATGTTGCACAGCATATATTGCACATACACCACTACACATATCTGCACTTTATTCAAAATACAGCCGTACTGTTTCTCCACTGATCTTTGTTATATCATGTTTTTCCCTTTCCTACCTGTATATAAATACTGGTTTATGTCAATTTTATTTTTATGCCACTCACAGCATTTAACTTATAATTAAAGTTAATTATAACCTATATGACTATTTTTTGATACCCCAGCGGAGACATGCCCCCCTTTACACAACATGTGGTCTGTTTCAGCTTTATGGAGTGATGACTCTCTAAATAAAAGCATACTTCATTTTTGAATTTAGGGGCAGTTTGTTTAGAAATATGGCAGATAAGGTTTTGTTTTGGAGCTCAGTAAGGCAGCATTTAGGCTGAGCTACTTTAGCAAAAATAAATAACAAACAAACAAATAAATAAAAGTGTGCCACTTATTTGTATCAGTTTAGCACACAGTAGCTGTTCAATCTGAATGTACTCATATTTGGTTGGATCCCTAGGAGGTAGAAATAGCATGGTGTGAATTCTTGCCTTGAATACCTTTGGGACGAATTGGAATCCCTTCTATATACATTCCTCATGAAAGCATTAGAACGGCAAGGCCAATATATTTGTTTTTGCTAGACACTAAAAGACATTAGGGCTTGAAATCAAAAGTATAAGAGATGACAGATCAGAATTTCAGCTGTCATTTCTTGATATTTACATCTAGAACATGGCACACTGTTTGAAACCACTCAATTTTTCAAGTGATCAAAAATATTGTTTAAGCATTTAATAGCTCTGAATGTATACTCTTGGTGTGAGCCCTGGGTTTTGCCTGTGAAGATTGTATTTGTTGTTAAAAAGGATAAACCAACTTAAAGACCAGAAAGCTGTCCATGGGAGAAAAGCAGGGCATTTTGAAGCTGAGAAAAGAAGGAAAATTGGTCAGAATCATTGTACAAGCATTGGGAATAGTTAATACAACAATTTGAAATGTCCTTAAAAAGAAAGAATCCAATGGTGTACTAACAACCAGACATCAAACAGGTTGGCCAAGGTAAACAACAGCAGTTGATAAACATTCTGAGAGCAAGAAGAAAAACCGAAAAAACAAGTCAGTGTCATCTCCAACAACCTCTAAAGGGCAGGGTGAAGGTATCACAATCCACTGTGCAAAGAAGACTTCAAGAGCAGAAATATAGAGGTCATACCACAAGACGCAAGCCACTCATCAGCTATAGGAATAGGAAGGCTAGAATGGAATTCACAAAGAAATACAGAGATGAGTTACAAATGTTCTGGAACCAAGATTAATCTCTACCCTAAAGTGATGAAAAGGCCAAAGTATTGAGAAAGAAAGGATCTGCTCATGATCCAAAACATACAAAGTATTATGGCTTGGGCTTGCTTGGCTGCTTCTGCAACTGGCTTACTAATCTTTATTGATGATGCAACTCATGATGATAGCAGCAGAAAGAATTCAGAAGTCTACATAAATATTTTCTGCCAATTCACAGAGAAATGCATCCAATCTAATTTGCAGCAAGACAATGACCCAAATCACACTGGCAACACAAAAAGGACTTTATCAAAGGAAAAGGTGGAAGGCTTTTAAGACTAGTCAAGTCAGTCACCAGACCTTAAACCAATTGAACATGCATTTCACCTCCTGAATAGGAGACAGAAAAGAGAAACAAGGCAAGCCGTCAGAGGCAGAGTGATGTTTTAGGCAATGTTCTGCTGGGTAAACTTGGGTTCTAACATTCATGTGGCTGTTACTTTGACATGTAGTTCAGCAGGACCTCTTTCAGCAGGCTAATGCGCCTGCAACACTGCCACACTGAAAGAAATGGCTTGAGGACCATGAGGAAGAGTTCAAGGTGTTGACCTGGTCTCCAAATTCCCCAGATCTCAATCTGATCGAGCAACTCTGGGATGTCCTGAACAAACAAGTCCGATCAACGAAGGGCCCACCTCACAACTTACAAGACTTATCTGCTGTTAATGTCTTGGTGCCAGATACCACAGCACCCCTTCAGAGGTTTTGTGGAGTCCATGCCTTGACGGGTCATAGCTGTTTTGGTGGTACAAGAAGGACCTACTCAATATTAGGCAGGTGGTTTTAATCTTATGACCGATCGGTGTATATATTGGCTCTCACATGACATCAGTGCCTGACCTCAATAATACTCTTGTGGCTAACTGGGCAAATCCCCACAGCCACATTTCTAAAATCTAGTTGAAAGCCATTCTAGATGAATGGACTAAACTGCAGAAAATAAATGCAAAGTCAATTACTATTCCTTTGTTCTACAGACTACCGAAGTTAATGAAAAGTCAGTTTACAATGATATATTTCGAGCTGTTCCGGAAAGTGCACGTATGCAGTGCTGCATGCACGGGTCACGGCACCAATCAAATTTCCATGGTAACCTCTCGCGCCCAAATTCAAGCAGCTACCTATCTAGTTTGTGGAGATGGCGAAAAGAAAGAATTCAGAAGAGCATCAAAAATTTCAACTCGACTGGATTGAATTTTATTGAAAGCTTTGGTGCGCTACTGTGTCTGATTTGCACAAAATGTATTGCCTCATTTAAAAAAAAATCAACAGTTAAGAGACGTTTTGAAACCCACCATACCGCTTTTGCAGCAAAGTACCTGGTGGGCGAAAGCCAAAGGAAGGCATGCACGGAGCCCCAATGTAAACTGCAAGCCGGACAGCAGCAGCTGCAGGCAAGGACAGGGGCAACTGGAAGCCTGAATGCTCCAGGATGAATGCTTTGCTGGCTTATTTGAGATTATAAGGCAAGGAAAACCTTTTACTGACGGAGGATATGTAAAGTCATGCATGTTGAGTATGGCAACTGAAATGTCTGCGGATTTCCTGAACAAGGAGAAAATCATTCAGAAAACAAAATACATGCCCCTGTCAGTCTGAACAGCGCTGAAAGTTCCCGACCCCTGGTATATGTCATATTGTTACTGGTAAACTGTGATAATAAAATAGCAATATAACATTAAAACTACTGCTTCTACACAGCATATTCTACACACAGTTCTGAAATTTAGTCCCGTGTTATAAAATCCTTAGTTTACTACTTTTGGATGAGTACTCACCAGGCCCTCCATGTCAGTCATATCAGGTGGGGCCATTAAAGACTGCACCATAAATTTGTGTTTGCTCTTCTCGTTGGGGTCATAGTCAAACGGCTGCAGCATAACTGCAAAAAAGACATCAAAAATTTATTTGAAAATGGCCAAAAACAGTTTGACTACTAACCACTGAAGAGCCAATATGAGGGATTTTTTCCCTTCTACAATAAAATTCTGGCTATGGATAGCATTATTTTAAATCTGTAGCTGCGATGTTATCTGGTTACCATTACAGTAAGCTAATTTATACTGACAGTAGTCAATTTTACTTCTGCCTTTTTCTTGTGAATTTTAAATTAAAATGTGACTTAAAATCAGGGTCATCAAAATGCAATCAAAGTGCTAATTTTATAAAATATCCACAGTGCTCATCATTTATCAACACGTGTCTTCCTTTCAGAATAATTCATACAACAAAACCACAATTTACATGGTACAGGGTTGCCACACAGCAGGGTGGAAGTAACAAATAACCTTTAATAAAAAGAAAGGTAATATAAAAGCAAATTAAAATCTCAGTTGTCTATAGAAATGTAATGATAGTCATTATAATTGAGTAATTTTTGTTACCTCTGTCATTTGTCATTTTTTCATTTAAGCAAGCATTTTCATCTGCCTTGTTCATCGTTTAGTGTTGGCAATTTTCCACCCTGCTTTGTTTACATTCAACATTACTGGCTATTTTAAATCGTAGGACGATCTGGGTCATGTCAACTGAGCAGTACACAGAACAGATATGACAGGCCAAGGTGAAACAGAGATGCTGTATATAAATATACAGTGGCAGGTCGGCATGGCCAAGTGTCAGTTGTGACGTAGAGGAGGCGGGTTGAACCAGCAGGTAACGCATGATGATTCTCACCTGTGTCTAATTACCGCCAAACTATTTATTTATGTTTCTTTGTGCTTTCCGTAGCTGCCATAAACAGCAAAAGAGAAAGTGGAATAGGGAGTGGAACCTGTGACATTTTTTGGTGCATTTTTTGCTGGGTTTTTGGAAGGGCACTGGAAAACAAATAAATAAGAGCATGAAACTGTGTCGAAAGCAGCCTGTCTGAGTCCGCTTTCCCACCCACACACGACAGGGTCCTATAGTGGTGCCGAAACCAAGGGAGAAGGTAACAGATGCCATCATGGAAACTTCTCCACTTACTGAGTTCGTCAAGTACCAGCCTCCACCAAACACATCAGGCCCTACCCGACCTGAGCTGTGAACAATAGCAGTCATACGAGGCAACTGTGCAGGTGCAGGCTGAGAACTGACTGGTGCTCCAGATGTGTTGTAACCAGCCACGCCTGTAGCTGCAGCACCAACGCTTATGATGTCCTCCATGGACGATCCAGAGGCCTTTGTGGAGCTCTTAGTGTGCGCGCTGGCCACCTGTTTGTCTTTTCACAGCAGTTCAAGGACTCCTGTTGGTGGTGAATGCAGACTGAGTGGCAGGACACCAAGAGAATTCTCGAACTGGTAGTGCTGGAGCAGTTCATTGCATGGCTCCCTGCAGGAACTGTGGAGTGGGTTCAATGCCACCAAGTGGCATGCCTGGATGAAGACCTCCAGCTAGTAGTGGATCACCTGGTGGTGACTCCGGTTTATCTCTCTTTGTGTCTCTCCTCCTCCTCCTCTCTCTCTTCCCCCTCCAGTTCCAGATCCCTGTGACTGATTTACCAGGACACGAAAACCATCCCCTGGAACCTCATGGAAGCAGGAACATTGATCCAGATCCCTGACAAGCTGCAGGTCACCCCGATTGAGCAGGAACGTCAGTGAGTATACAAGGAAGTATACATCAGGCCTACACAAGTATACATCAGGTATACATCAGCCCACTACCCCTCCACCCTTTGCATTAATTCCCCGTGCGGATTTCCCCTTGGAGCAGCCATGAGGCATGCCTTTGACCAAGGGAGAGTAATTGATGGTCAGCAAATTCAGACTAATGTAATGCTTTAACCACGTATATTTTTCAGTAATTAAGGATAGGTTATATAGAGTGATGCAGGACACTCCAAACAAGGAAGAGATGACCCAATTATTGGTACCAAAGAGCCGTATTCATTCCAGCTCATCATAATCCCATAGCTGGGAATTTGGGGCAGGATAGAACACTAACCCATCTCATGGCCCATGGCTCATTGGCTGGGCATTCACAGCGATGTTCGCACGTGGTGTGCGGCATGTTGCGAATATGTCAGCTGGTGAATCTGCTGACCACCTCAAAAGCGCCACTGTGCCCCCTTCTATTGATCGAGTTCTTCTTCAATAGAATTCATCATTGACATGGACAGGACTCGCAGCAAATCCAAAGAGATGGGCAGGTGGAAGTGTATCTGGGCTTCCACTTGAGCCATGGGTAGGTGTGTCCCCAAAGTAATAAGACAGCGACAATTTCAGCCTCCCCAAGAGCCAAAAAATTTAATTGGGGAGGTTGGGTTTAATCAGCTGCAGTACTCCTTCCCACCAATACATGCCAGGGTCCTACACATACTTACTCAGGCCTAACAATAAACAAGGTGGTAGCAACTAAAATTACATACTGCAAGCAATAAAGGAGTCACAAGTAATAAAAATTATGCCCTTCAAATGACAAACAAAAGCTTAAATGATACAATAAAATAATAAATGATGGAATCATCTAAATCGTCTAAATGCCAGTTTTAAATTCAAATGTCATTCCAAATCAATCCTATAAATACAGTGGGGGAAATAAGTATCGAATGTGTTAACATTTTTTTCAGTAAATATATTTCCAATGAGGCTATTCACATTAAATTTTCACCAGACTTTGGTGTAAACTCAAGAAATCCACATATATAAAGAAATCCAAACATTGAAGTTCATAAATTAAGTTATGTGTAATAAAGTGGAATGACACGGGAAAAAAGTACTGAACACGCTAACTGAAATTTGTTTAATACTTATGGGAGAAGCCTTTGTTTGTAATGACAGCTTAATGACGCTTCCTGTATGAAGAAATTAATGGGCCGCAGTATTCAGGCGTGATTTTGGCCCGTTCTTCTAAAAATATTGTCTTTAAATCTTGCTCAATTGAATTCAAGTCAGGTGATTGACTTGGCCATTCTAACACTTTTATCTTGTTTCTCTGAAGCCAACTGAAAGTTTCCTTTGCTGTATGCTTTGGATTGTTGTCCTGCTGGAAGGACCACCCATGTCTCATCATCATCCTGGTGGATGGCAGCAGATTCTTCTTAAGAATCTTTTGATAAAGGGCTCCATTCATCCTTCCTTCAATTATATGAAGTCTGCCAGTACCATGTGATGAAAAACAGCCTACTGGCCCCACATCATGATGCTTCCATCTCCAAACATCACTGTTGGTATAATGTTTTAAGGGTGATGTGCAGTGCCATTTCTTCTTCAAACATGGTGTGTAGTATGACAGCCAAAAAGTTACATTTTGCTCTCGTCTGACCAGATTACACTCTCCCAGTATTTCATAGGCTTGTCCAAATGAGTTGCAGCAAACTTTAAACGAGCGTCGACGTGCCTTTTCTTTAGTAATGGAGTCTCCCGGGGTGAGCATGAGCAGTGGAGCGCATTGCCTCCAGTGGTAGCTCAGTGGTAAAGGTGTTGGTCTACTCCTCAGAAGGTTGTGAGTTCAAAACCCCAGCACTGCCAAGCTGCCATTGTTGGGTCCTTGAGCAAGGCCCTTAACCCTCAGTTGCTCAGATGTATGAATGAGATAAATGCAAGTCGCTCTGGATAAGGGCATCTGCCAAATACCATAAATGTAATGTATTGCCTATTGTTTTCTCTGTGACAATGGCACATGCAGCCACCAAGTGTTTCTGGAGCTCTTTCTGAGTGGTCCTTGACTCTTTGGCTCCTCTTTTGATTATTCTTCTGACTCCCTGGTCAGAAATCTTGCAAGGAGCTCCTGTGCATGGCCGGTTGATGACAGAGTGATGTTGCTTCCACTTGCAGATAATGGCCCCAATGGTGCATACTGGAGGATTCAGTAGCTTTGAAATACATCTGTATCTGGTTACATGAATATATTTTGCAGTAAGAAGGTTGCAAAGGTCTTGGGTGAGCTCTTTGCTTTTACCCATCATGAGATGTTTCTTGTGTGACACCTTGGTAACGAAAAGTCTTTTTATAGACCATCAATTTACTAACCCAGTTGATATTAATTTGCACAGATGGGAGGTATAATTACTTTTTGCAGCTGGTTCCTTGCTTTACCTTGCCTTGGAGAACTGCTTTTTCTTAGCATGTTCAATAATTTTTCCTGTGTCATTCCACAACTTTATTTATGGACTTTAATGTTGTGAATTCTTTATTTGGATATTCGGATTTCTTGAGGTAAGAACGATGTCTGGTGAATAACCTCACTGGAAATGTATTTACTGAAAAGTGTTGACACATTCAATATTACACACATACAATAATTTCCCCCACTGTATCTGCGTAGGACAAAGTCAAATTCTCTTAAGGCTAAATTCATCAAGCAATGTCCAATTAAATTTTATTTATATAGCGCTTTTTGTCACACATTTTGTGGACATTGTCACAAAGCAGCTTTGCACATATCCGGATATAGATTTAGATTTATCCACAAGCCAGAGTTGACTTTGGCAAAGAAAAACACTCTGAGATGATATGAGTAAGAAAGCTTGAGAGAAACCAAACGTTTCCAATATATTTGGGAAATGAAGAACCAAGGGCTTCAATGTATATGCCATTTTATTCCTATGTTTATTGGAAATAAATATAATTAATTATTATAATTATGAGATTTAAAAAAAAGCAGACGTTATTCTCTGGAATTTACCTTAAAGTGCCAGCTGCCTCTCTCTATCAAACAAGGCAACAAAAAAACCCAATGAGTTTTGGATCTAATACTCAATGTTAGTCTGCTATTTTGATTCAAAGCCAGAGGAAAGAAATCTAGTTGCAGACAGGAATAAGAGAGGACAAAAAGGAAAAAGGTACTACAATTTTAGAAGATTTATACAAACAAAGTAACGATATTTCTGAGGTGGTGTCTTGTCTAGTGATATTGCAAAAGATTGCAATACAAATGTTCTAACACTTCCCAGCTTCGGGTAGGGACTGAGGAAGCTGGAGGCAGGCTTGGAACAACTTAAAAGGCACTTTATTCTTTTACTATCAGTTTTCAACGGTTTTATTTTATACACACACATAGGGCTCTGTGCTGGGTGGCTTTCTCTCTGTCTCTGGTGGAAAACTGAAAGCACAAAGAGACAAACAAATCAGCTTTCACTAATTACATGCAGGTGAGAATCATTACACGCTACCTGCCGGTTCAACCTGCCTTTTCTCCGTCCAGAGACACTGTCCCAGCTGACACATACCCCCCACTGCCCAACTTAGGCTGGGGAGCCATCTGGCCTATAGCTGACTCCCCCACTCCAAACACCACTATCACCCACAATGAGTACATTTACTCATTACGTTCCTTCTGTTCCGAAAACATGCTTGGGAGAGCAAAAACTAAAAGTTGTGTCCCAAATGAAGCACTGTACACTTACACTATGCACTACGAACTCTATTGTCTAGTGTGTGAATTGTAGAAAGGTAATATCTCAAATGGAACATCGTCAAGTGACTGAGGAAAAAAGTCCTCTAAGGAAGGGAGCATTTTATATTAAGCACCACGGAGATCAAACAGTGCTGCACAAGCACAAAGTTATGTTTATATCCAAAATGCTCCAAATATCCAAAATGTGTAAGGGGCAGGGGAAACTGGTGCAAGCTGCTTAAAAGGTTTAGTTTAATGTAAGTTTATTGTCATTATATGGCGTATTTGCACGTTTGCAGTGTAAATTCTGTCGTTTACTATAATGGAAGTGATCTGTTAGTAACGAGGCTGCGTTGTAGACGCGGTGATACAGAGTGGGAGCGTGAGTAAAATCTGTAATGTCTAATTAAAACACTATGATCAAAAGTAAACAAGTAAAATAATATGTCTAAAGGCAGCAAGTAACAGAAATCATAAGGTGCGGTGAAAGGTTTTATTATTCATTTAGGACTGGTTTTTGTGCATCCATAAAAAATAATGCATAAATATGATTTTATATATTATATAAATAAATAAATAAATAAATAAATAAATACACCCATTATATATATATATATATATATATATATATATATATATATATATATATATATATATATATATATATACACACTACACACACACACACACATATATATATACACACACATACACACAATTTATGCACTATTTGTTATGGATGCACAGAAAGCACCAAATTAAACTACAGTCCTAAATAAATAATATATATTCTGGTGGGTGGGTGGGTGGGTGGGTGTGTGTGTGTGTGTGTGTGTGTGTGTGTGTGTGTGTGTGTGTGTGTATGTGTGTGTGTGAGTGAGTGAGTGAGTGAGTGAGTGAGTGAGTGAGTGAGTGAGTGAGTGAGTGAGAGAGAGAGTGAGAGAGAGAGAGAGAGAGAGAGAGAGAGAGAGAGAGAGAGAACTGGTAATAGCATGACAAAAGTCTGCATTCCTAGTTCAGGGTTAGAATTTGGAGCAAAGAATCCAAAGGCACTTTCATCAACTAAGCTCTGTAAATGCATAGCAACACTGTCCAATGTTCTGAACCTCAATAATACAGAATTGGATCAGCTGGCTGACTTTTTAAGGCATGATGTGAGAGTACACAGAGAATATTACAGAGGTCCTGAAGGCACTCTCCAGATGGCCAAGATAAGCAAAGTTTTGATGGCATTAGAGACAGGAAGACTTGGGGAGTTCAGTGGAAAGAACCTAGACGAAATTGACATTGATGCAGATGGTATGTTGGATGGAGTTTCGAAATGTATATGATTAACATACGGATTTATGTGGTGTCATATTATATTATCATTGTAGTAGTTGTTTAAATAGAAGCTGTACTTGTTCAGAGTTCAGATTTGTCAAGAGATCTGTCAGGAACACAGAATGAATCAAATGAAGGTGAGCTTTACTCCCTTATATATAGAGCCCATGAAAAGCACTCCTGTGTGTTTTTGGGGTGTTTTTGTCTTCATGGTGTAGTTTTTGCCCGGAAACATCCTCATCAATGACTGGTAGAGTGGCGTAACCAGTGGCACTGAGCATGCATTGATGGTGCCTGTGGGGCTTGTTACTGTTGAGCCTTCTGGTGGTGTTGTAGGCTTAATTCGGTGAAACACCAGATAAGATGGGTGTCTACTCCAGTGAAAAGCCTGTGATGTGGGTGGCTCCAAAGTAGGTTTTATCTATTGATAGGGCAAGTATGTTATATGGGAGACAGAAGGTTAGCTAGGCCTTTATGTAATCCCAAATGACTGGGTACATGTAAATAGCATCTTAACATGTATAATTGTATCCACAACCACCTAGCAACACCATAGTGACCACATTTTAAGCTCCACAATCACTGTATTCTTCAGAAAATGCACAACCTGTAGTTGTTATAGTAATAATAATAATCCTTAATCGTTTAGGATGCATTCAAAAAGAGTGCACTTGTTCTGTGTTTAAGTAGATATTGAGGCAGAACTGAAACCAGCTACAGAGCAAGCCCAGGAAACCTCATCTGAGCAAGCAATAGAACCAACCAGTACCACATCTGTTCCCAAAGGTATTGTCTGATAAACAAACAGGATTGTTTTCATGAAATTGAAAGTTATTGTATGTTTTGACTAACTTTGTCTTGCATTTGTTCAGGTGTTAAGGTGGTAAAGAAATGGGAGACCAGTGAAGTGAAAGCGGTTGAAAAACATCTGTACAGGTCCATCAAAACTTGCAGTGCCAGGAAAAAAAAAAAAAAAAAAAAAAAAACATTGTGAGGCCTGTATAAAAGCTGAGCCTGTTGCACTGAAAGGCAGGGATTGGTTAGTTGTTAAGTTGTTTGTGAAGAATAGAATCACTGCTCTTAAAAGGAAAATGTAACCCAGAAAAAAGTCTGCATTTCTCATCTGTGCAAAAGTCTCATTTGCACAGATTATTGGTAGTTTTAGTTTATTATTATTTGGTAGTTTTAGTTTATTATTATGACGTTTAAGCCTGGAAATTTGTATTGTACAATTTTATTTTTTTCTACTTTTTTACATTTAATTTGTGACGAACATTTGAGTGTTAATTAGCAACTGCCTTAAAATACTATCTGTGCAAAAATACTGCCTTACAAATGGCAAAATGTTTAAGATTAAAAATAAAAGGCCTGTTGTTATTCATGTGACAATCAATTATCTTGGTAATATGCATTATAGCACCTTCCCAATTGTTTGTAAATTGTACTTCATTTGGGACACAGCTTTAATATTTACTCTCCGAAGCGTGTTTTCGAAACAGAAGTAATGTGATGAGTAAATATATCCCGTTGCCGCGCGCAGACCAACTAATCGATAATGAGATTCGTTGAAAATGATTTTCATAATCAATTATTATCGAAGTGTTGTTGGAGCTGTAGTGCATTGACTTTTCTAAAGTCCACTGGGCTGCTCCAGTCACTGGGCAGCTGCGTACAACCACACCTGGAGGAGTCTCTGGTGTTCTATGAGGTCAGTGTGACCAGATAGAGGCAAAAACACAGACAAGTCTTTTTGCAACCTGGAAACCTGTGCTCTCTCGGGGATGGTGAGAGGTGGTCTCCACAGGGAATCGGAGTGAATTGGGCCCAACTTTTTAGACTTACCTCTGGTCCCAGCTCCTCCCTCTCAGGAACTACTATCGCCAGAGCCAAAGGAACCACCTCTCACCACAGTTTTAGGAGATTTAGGTGGCAAATTTGAATTGCATCACTTCTATCTGCTCACGTAATCTTATAGTCGAGTTCTCCAACTCGCCATGTGACCTCAAAGGGTCTTTGTGAGTAATTTATCCCGATCCCGACTCGGACCGCTATGTGGTGATATATTACACTTCTTCTGGACATCACAGTGAATAATCCACCAAGACTAGCACCAAGCAAGATCCTCACATGCACCTTTCTAATGGCCCAACAAGGTCCATACCAATTCTTTCGAAGGGGACCTCGATTAATGGTAGTGGGCACAATGGAGCTTTTGGGGTGGCCGCAAGATTCACAAGCTGACATTTGCAACATGCTGCACATCATCTGCAAACATCGCAGCAAATGCCCGGCCAACAGAAATGGGCCATGAGAGAGTTCAGTGTTTTATCCTGCACTGGATGCCCAGCGATTGGATTATGGCAAGCTGCCTGGAATAACACTTCCCAACGGCTCTTCGGGACCAACAACTGGGTCGTTTACTCTTTTGTCTGAGTGTCCTGCATCACTCAGTAGAACTTATCGTTAATAATTGCGAAGTAGGAAAAGGAGAAAGTTGGGCTGAACTCACTGACCAACAATTACTTTCAGTTGGACAAAGGCGTGCCTGAGGGTTTTGTCACAAGTCTGCTCCAGAGGTAATTTCCCTGATGGAAATTTCACATAAAGTCAGGGGAAACTCGTGAATATCCATCTGCACATGTCACCATCACATCACAAAATCGTGCCTGCTTACATCCCGAGTCCACCAAGGCCTGAAGTGTACTCCCTTGTATACTCACTGACAAGGCAATACGTTCCTACTCAATTGGGGAGGTCCACAGCACACCAGGGACCCAAATCAGCATTCCTGCTTCCATGAAGGCATGCTTATCCTGGAATTGCCTGGCTTCCCAACCGTGCCGGCAGACCTGACTGGACTGTGCCTCAGTCTTCTTGGGCGTGGATGGTTCTACCTTTGTGGAGAGAAAGGGAAGGAGTGGCAGACACCCCGGGGTCCAGAACTCATTTCAGGGGAATTGGCCCTCATTTCAGCAGTGCAGGGACGGTGAAGGGCGAGGAGAGGAGGGGGAAGAACGAGAAGAAGGGGGGGGGGACAGTAGACATCTTCGGCAGGTGTCCTGGAGCTGCTGGGCAGACATGAATAGATGGTCGCACTTGGAGTGTCAGCGAGCAGAAATGCTGACAGTGTTGTTCAGGGGTGCAGCCAACCCGTTCCAAAATCGCCCGCTTCAGGGACAGGTACTCCAGCAGGTTTGGGAGCCATTTGTCCATGGGCTGGGCTTCCCTGGACAGGAGTAGCCCACTTGCTGGACCAGGCTCTGGAGTACCTACCGGTCCTCCGCCTGGGGTTCGAGTAGGGCCTGGACGCACTGCTCCTGGTCTTGTCAAAGCTGAAGGAGGGCCTGGTGCTGGGTCTAGTGGTGGCTGGTGAGAGACCTGACCTCAGCCAGTGGTGAGGATTCCATGACGGTGCTTCTTCCTCAAGCTCCGGGTTTCGGCATAAATGTAACACTCCCCAGGTTCGGTTGCGGAATGAGGAAGCTGGTGGCAGGCTCGGAACACCTCAAAAGGCACTTTATTCTTTTACTTTCCCCTTTTAGCAGTTTTATTTTATACACACACACGTGCACACACATGGCTCTGTGCTGGGTGACTTTCTCTTTCACTCTCTGGCTTCTCTGGAGAACAACTGAAGGCACAAAGAGACACAAACAAATCAGCTTTCACTAATTACATGCAGGTGAGAATCATTACGTGTTACCTGCCAGTCCAACCTGCCTCCTCTCCGTCCACAGCCGATGCTGGATCACGCCCCCGCTGCCACAAATGTATTGCTTAAACTAGCACTTGTGTCATAGCGTAACATCACAGAAACTTGTGTTATGTTCCTCCATGTGGACTCTAAGTTCTCTGATATTCCCTGTGCCTTATATATGTGAAGTTTTCCAAGGGTCCAACTGTTGGTCTTTAAAAGAGTTACATATGCCCAGCTAAGATGCAGATTGCAATAAAAAAAATAAATAAAAAATAAATAAAAAAGGCTACATTACGACAAAAAAGCCCTACATTGTGGTACTGCAAACATGAACTGGTCTTGTTAATTGTTCATGTAGGAAGAAAGACATTTTAAAATGTTGCAAATGAAATAACTGCATTTGAAATGAAATCTGCAAATGAAATAACTGAATGCAAAGTGATACCTACTTAAATTGGTATTTAAAAAATAGCCAATTTTAATTTCTGTGTTTTTGATGCAAGATCAAATCAAATTAATCAAGATCAATAATCAAATTAAGCTCAGTTGGATCAACTGAATTATTTACCAGAGACATTAACTGAGGTTCCAGCTTCAATCACTCCACTGTTTGGACGCACACAGTAGCGACGTGGTGCAGTTGTTTTCACTTTAAAGCACACATTTCTATCTGTCGGGTTAGCAAGCTTTAGAGTCGTAGTCACCACATCTGTAAATGGACCTAAAAACACAGAAAGAGGGCAATTAGATTTTTGCAAAAGCTGCAATTGGGTGAGTACCACACAGTTCATTGCATTTTTGTCGATATGTTTATTCGAATCACTACTATAGTATATATGATTTATAGATCATAAGGTTGTGGAATAACGATACTGGCCTGCACAGAACCCTGACCTCAAACACATTGAACACCTGAACATCTGTGTATGGTCATAAGAAAAAGAAAGTACACCTTCCTTCAATTCTTTGTTTTTATTAAACTTATATATTTATAGAAAATACTAGTGAAGACCAGATTTTTAAATGAACAGTTGACAAGAGGACATAAATTAATACAAACCAAACAGACTGTGTAATATTGTTTATTACAAAGAAAAAACTGGCTGTTAACAAAGTGCATTTATTTTTTAATTAAAGTGCATAAAATTATAAAAATCAAAAAAGATTTGACCTAGACTCAGGCCAGGTCCAGTGTTCTTGATCTGACCAACTGATCTGTTCTGGGAAATAATTCTTTTGTAAGTTGTTATGACTAAAAAGGTCAGTTTTTGCAAGCAGAAGCAAGTTGTAATTGTCTGATTAACTGAATAGGATGTGGTTGAGTAAGTTAATTATTCACTGTTCATCTTACGCAGCTTAAAAAAGTCAGTTCGACATTACTGACTATGACTAGATTAAGTGTAACACTAGAACTATTCTTTCTTGATTTTTTTTTCTTCAAAGTACATTGTTAATATCTTGCATCATTTTTTCAACAGTATATTTTAATTAAAATGCATCTTATCTTCAATTCAACAAATATTTGAAGTTTAAATTGAAATTTGACAGCCCTAGAGCAGACGAGAAGACAGAAGCAGAGCGTATGGCTAAAATGTTGGTGACATTCATTCTTACGTAATCAAGCACACATGTAAACACAATGGGCAACATTGAGATCAGCAAAAATGATCGAGGTCATGTCCATATGACTGTATGTCTGTATACAGTGCATCTGGAAAGTATTCACAGTGCTTCACTTTTCCCACATTTTGTTATGTTACAGCCTTATTCCAAAATGGATTATTCATTATTTTCCTCAAAATTCTATAAACAATACCCCATAATGACAACATGAAAGAAGTTTGTTTGACATCTTTGCAAATTTATTAAAAATAAAAAACAAAAAAAAAGCACTTGTACATAATATTCACAGCCTTTGCCATGACACTCAAAATTGAGCTCAGGTGCATCCTGTTTCCACTGATCATCCTTGAGATGTTTCTACAACTTGATTGGAGTCCACCTGTGGTAATTTCAGTTGATTGGACATGATTTGGAAAGGCACACACCTGTCTATTTAAGGTCCCACAGTTAACAATGCATGTCAGAGCACAAACCAAGCCATGAAGTCCAAGGAATTGTCTGTAGACCTCCAAGACAGGATTGTATGGAGGCACAGATCTGGGGAAGGGTACAGAAACATTTCTCCAGCATTGAAGGTCCCAATGAGCACAGTGGCCTCCATCATCCGTAAATGGAAGAAGTTTGGAACCAGCAGGACTCTTCCTAGAGCTGGCCGCCCAGCCAAACTGAGCGATCGGGGGAGAAGGGCCTTAGTCAGGGAGGTGACCAAAAACCCGATGGTCACTCGGACAGAGCTCCAGCGTGTCTCTGTGGAGAGAGGAGAACCTTCCAGAAGAACAACCATCTCTGCAGCACTCCACCAATCAGGCCTGTATGGTAGAATGGCCAGACAGAAGCCACTCCTCAGTAAAAGGCACATGACAGCCTGCCTGAAGGCCTCTCAGACCATGATGAAACAAAGATTGAACTCTTTGGCCTGAATGGCAAGCGTCATGTCTGGAGGAAACCAGGCACCAGTCATCACCTGGCCAATACCATCCCTACAGTGAAGCATGGTGGTGGCAGCATCATGCTGTGGGGATGTTTTTCAGTGGCAGGAACTGGGAGACTAGTCAGGATCGAGGAAAAGATGAATGCAGCCATTTACAGAGACTTCCTTGATGAAAACCTGCTCCAGAGCACTCTGGACCACAGACTGGGGTGAAGGTTCATCTTCCAACGGGACAATGACCCTAAGCACACAGACAAGATAACGAAGGAGTGGCCACAGGTCAACTCTGTGAATGTCCTTGAGTGGCCCAGCCAGAGCCCAGACTTGAACCCAATTGAACATCTCTGGAGAGATCTGAAAATGGCTGTGCACTGACGTTCCCCATCCAGCCTGATGGAGCTTGAGAGGTCCTGCAAAGAAGAATAGGAGAAACTGCCCAAAAATAGGTGTGCCAAGCTTGTAGCTTGTAGTTCGGCTGCCGAACATTCGGTGCATCCCTACTAACAACCATACATAAAACAGATCAGCCAAGGAAAACAACAGAGGTTGGTGACAGAACATTGTGAGAGCTATGAAGAAAAACCCATAAAACAACAGTCAGCAACAGCCTCCACAGGGCAGGGGTGAAGGTATCACAATCAACCGTTCAAATACATTGAGAGCAGAAATATAGAGGCCATAACAAAAGATGCAAATCACTTAGCAATGATAATCAGAAGGCCAGATTGGAATTCAAAGAAATACAGATACGAGCCACAAAATTTCTGGAGCCAAGATTAATTTCCACCAATGGAAAGGCCAAGTGTAATAGAAAGGTCAAAGTGTGGAGAAAGATCCAAAACATACAAGCTCATCAGTCAAGCATAGTGGAGGAAGTGTCATGGTTTGGGCTTACATGGCTGCTTCTGGAATGGGCTTACTAATACTTGGTTGGAAGGTTTTAGGCTGGCCAAGTCAATCACCAGACCTTAAACCAATTAAGCGCACATTTCACCTCCTGAAGAGGAGACGGAAGGAACCCCCAAAACAAACAACCACCACCAGAAGAAACTGTGGTACAAGCCTGGAAAACCATCACAGAAGAAAAACGCTACAGTTCATTGTTGATCAGTGTGTCGCCAATGCAGTTATTGCTAGCAAGGGATATGCAACCAAATATTAAGTGTTAGACTTAAAGTAAATATCTGTTCCAATACTTTTGCACATCTAAATATTTGGTGGTCTGCATTTTATAATTGTTTAACACATCTAGATGTAAATATCAGGAAATAAAAGCTGAAATTCTGATCATATTAATCTCTTGATCTCAAACCCAAATGTCTTCAGTGTATAGCAAAAACAAAAGTGGCCTTGTTGTTACAATATTTTTGGAGAGGACTGTATAGAGGGCCATATATATTTGGACACTGAAAAGGGTATTGTAATTTTAGCTATCTAGTTATACTGAAATTAAATAATGGATATGCGGAGTGCAGAATTTCAGCTTTAATCAAAGGGAATTTGCATCCAAATCAGACGGACCATGTAGAATGTACAGCACTTTTTATACATGTTTCCCCCACCCCGTTTAAAAAAGATATACATTTGAAAAAACTCAGAATCATGAATTAAATAGCCATGTTTAGTAGTTGGTTGCAAATCATTTGCAGTCAATGGAACCCACAGACATTTCCAAACTCTGTATTTCTTCCCTGCTGATGCTCTACCAATCGGATGCTCACTGAAGTGCCGTGCAATATGTTTTCATGCATTTGGCTGAATCGGAGATGATATAGACCTATACACTTTCGAATTCATCCTGCTCCTTTTCGGGAACCAGTTCCATTAACAGCCATACATGCTCACACCACAAAATGAGGTGGTATGTTTCCAATCATGAGCAATACTTTTCCTTCTCCATGCTCTTCTCTTCCCATCGTTCTGGTGCAAGTTGGTCTTTGGCTCATCTGTCCATAGGATGTTGTTCCAGAACTGTACAGGTTTTTTGTTTTAGATGTTTGCCAAAATCTAATATGATCTTCCTCTTTTGAGGCTTACCAATGGTTTACATCTTGCAGTAAACTTGCTGTATTTAATCTGTTGATGTCTTCTCTTGATTGTTGACACATACGCCTACCTCGTGTTTGGTGTTCTTGATCTGACCAACTGTTCTTCTGGGAAATAATTATTCTGTAAGTTTTTTTTTGTGGTCTTTCGGGCCTTTTGGTGGTCCTGACCTCAGCAGTGTGTTCTTTCTTTTTTATCAATATTTGATTTGGCCATATTTAATGTTTTGCTATCTTTCTGATGAGTTTGTTTTGATTTTTCAGACTATGATTGCTTGCTTTACTGACAGTGAAAGCTCTTCTTAATTAATATACAGAGTTAACACCAACAGATTCCAAATTCAAATGCCACACTTGAAATCAACTCTAGACCTTATATCTGCTTACTTGAAAGTGAAATAATGAGGAAATACAGTGTTTCCCACAGGGGCATAGTACCGCATGAAATTTTTTGTACATTTTAAAATTAAATGCATCAATCTGGTGCACCAGGCAAAGCAATTGGATCTAGTATTCAAAAACTGTTTTATGCAGGAATGAACAAAATTCCACCTTCACTGTTTGATATTATTTTTCTACGTAATTAATTCTGACAAATTAATATCCAATTATGCATATAGGCAAACGTGAACAACGGCCCATTTTCATTGGTCATGTCATATTTATTTGGCTCCCAAATGCATGTGTTAATCAGAGTTGAGGGAGGGTTACTTTAGAAATGTATTCCATTAGTTACAAATTACTTCGTTAAAAAATAATTTATTCAGTACCACAATCTAAGTATCACAATATGAAAGTAATATAATTTGATTACTTTTGGATTACTTCAAAGTCACATATGTAAATAAAGTCAAGAGAAAAGCAACATGATCTAAAATATTTTTAGAGCTTAAAAACATGTTCGATTTTTGGATTTGTTTTAATTAATTAATTAATTAATTAATTAATTAAATACTGTGGCTTAGCGGTTAGCACGTTCGCCTCACACCTCCAGGGTCTGGGGTTTGAGTCCCGCAAGGGGCCCTGTGTGTGCGGTGTTTGCATGTTCTCCCCATGCTGTGGGGGTTTCCTCCGGGTACTCCGGTTTCCTCCCCCAGTCCAAAGACATGACGGGTATAGATCTCTCTCAAATCTCCCTTTTTTCTCCCCAAGAAAAGGTTGTAGGTTGTAACAACTGATACATTTCATGCATGTTGTTCAACAACATACATGAAATGTATCAGTCGGGGTTTAGGCCTCATCATAGTACAGAGACAGCTCTAGTTAAAGTAGTAAACGACCTACTACTGGCCTTTGATCAGGGATGTGTCTCTTGACCTTAGTGCAGCTTTTGATACTATTGATCATACTAATCTCGATAGATTAGAAAATGTTGTTGGCATTAAGGAAAATGGCCCTCTCCTGGCTCAGGTATTATTTGACCATTCGCTATCAGTTCGTAGATGTAAATGGCGACTTCTCCAATCATACCGAGGTTAAATTCTGTGTTCCACAAGGTTCTCTTTTACGCCCACTGCTTTTTACTTTATATATAAGTATAGAAGTAAGCTTTCTGATCACATTAAATCTGGATGGACTTTCCGTTTCGTCATGTAGAGCAGTAAAAGACCTTGGAGTGATTATTGACTCCAGTCTTTCATTTGATGCTATTACTATTGATGCTATTGATTACTATTGATACTATTGATACTATTGATTACTATGGATGCTTTGCTATTAGATAATATTACTAGGATAGACTTCTTTCATCTCAGAAATATTTCTAAGATAAGAAATATAATGTCACTACATGATGCAGAAATATTAGTTCATGTTTCGTCATCTCTAGATTAGATTACTGTAATATCTTACTGTCTGGATGTTCCAGTAGGTTCATAAACAAACTCCAGTTAGTCCAGAATGCAGCTGCTAGAGTCCTAACTAGAACCAGAAGATACGACCACATCACCCCGATCTTATCAACACTGCATTGGCTCCCAGTGCAATCACGCAATAATTATAAAATACTATTATTGACCTACAAAGCACTAAACGGTCTCGCGCCTCAGTATCTAAGCGATTTTCTGGTTTTCTATGATCCGCCACGCCTACTTAGATCAAAAGTTGCAGGCTATCTGTCGGTACCTCGAACAGCAAAGGCTACAGCAGGGGGAAGAGCTTTCTCTTATAGAGCCCCACTGTTATGGAACAGTCTTCCAATTAGTGTTCGGGACTCAGACACAGTCTCTGTGTTTAAGTCTAGGCTTAAAATTTATTTGTTTACTCACGCCTACCCTGAGTAGACTTTCTGCTACGCTAAGCACAGTCCTAACAATCTCTCCCTTTCCCTCTCTCCTTCTGCCGAGCCACACACAATTTTATGGAGATACTAGAGATCCTGATCCTTTCTGATCTCCGGACCTGCCTGATCCATTCGGATGCCCTACCGCTGGATGGAGTGCTCATCTACTCCAATTCCAGATGGACACACTCACTGTGGTTGCTGGGACTACAGGTGCTTCTAAAGCCAAACAGATTTCATATAAAACCATAATGAACTTTCCTTTACATTTACACTATCTTGTTACCCAGATGAGGATGGGTTCCCTTCCGAGTCTGGTTCCGCTCAACATCTTAGGGAGTTTTTCCTCGCCACCGTCACTACCGGTTTGCTCAATTGGGATAAGTTCGCATATTTAAAATCTGTATACCATGTCTATATGTTTCTGTAAAGCTGCTTTGAGACAATGTCCATTGTAAAAAGCACTATATAAATAAAATTGAATTGAAAAAAGTATAACAATAGGCCTAAAGGCAGTGAGTCACAGAAACCATAACATGCAGTAAAAGTGAGATTTTATTATTATAAATTTAGAACTGTAATTTAATGTGTTTTTTGCGCATCAATAAATAAATAACCAAACAAACAAAAAACATATACACACTATACACACGCACTTTATTTATATTATATATATATATATATATATATATATATATATATATATATATATATATATATATATATCCAGCAGCTGTCTATATTGTGTTATGTCAAAAGACTAATTTCTTTGATTTTAAATGAAAAAAAAAAAAAAAAGAATCCTGATAGTATTCCTTTTTTTTAACAAAATGTACCTCTAATCTGATTACACTGTTTTTGTATCCTGATTACGTAATGCCATTACATGTATTCCATTACTCCCCAAGCCTGGTGTTAATCCAGATCTGTTATTTTCATGTTGGCACATTTCAATTTCATAGCTCCACCTAACGTACAGCACAATACCACAAATTCAAAGCAAAAGAGTTATATAATACCAACTGGGCCTGTGTGAAAATGTATTGGCCCCCGTAGTTACTAATTCCACAAATCTATGAAACTGCATTCATAATGGGGTTCAGATGGACTAGATGAAACCAGGACTGAAGTTGGATAAAAGATTTTACTGTATGGTCTTACACTATGCCAAAATTGAAAGAAATTCCAGAAATGATGAGGAAGAAGGTGACTGAAATACATCAGTCTGGGAAGGGTTACAAAGCTATTTCAAAGGCTCTGAGGCTCCAAAGAACCACAGCGAGAGCCATTATCTCCAAATGGAAAAACTCAGCACAGTAGTGAACTTTCCCAGAAGTGGCCGACCTTCCAAAATTCACAGCAACTACGCATCCAGGAAGTCACAAAAGAGCCAAGGACAACATTAAAGGACCTACAGGGCTCTCATGAATCAACAAAGGTCACTGTTCATGACTCCACTATCAGAAAGACATTGGGCAAAAATGGCATCGATGGAAGAGTGGTGAGGTGAAAACCACTGCTAATCCAGAAGAATATTAAGGATTGTCTGTATTTTGCCAAAACACACCTTGATGATCCTCAAACCCTTTGGGAGAATGTTCTGAGGCTTGAGGAGTTGAAAGTGAAACTGTTTGGAAGACAGGGGTCCCGTTACATCTGGCGTAAACCAAACACAGAATTCCACAAAAAGGACATCACACCTATGGTCAAGCATGGTGGTGGTAGTGTGATGGTGTGGGCATGCTTTACTGCTTCTGGGCCTGGGCAACTCCAGAAAATCCTAAAGGAGAATGTCCGGTTTTCAATCCGTAAACTGAAACTCAAGCGCAACTGGATTATGCAGCAAGACAATAATCCAAAGCATAGGAGTAAGTATTTCCTAGAAGTAAGTGAAAGACTGAGCTCCAGTTATTGCTGCTAAAGGTAGCAAAATTAAAGATTTTAAGTTTAAGAGGGCAATTAGTTTTTCACATGGGTGATAGGTGTTGGATACTTTTTTGCTTCAATAAAATAATAACTATTGTTTAACTCAGGATGCCTGTGTTTTATATTGTATTTTATTTGAAGATGTAAAACTATTTAGTATGAGTATGATTATAGACAATTTCAACGTGACGTCAGGCAAAGTGAGCATTGCAAGGCATTCGGGGATTTTAGGACACGGAAGCTACCGTAGAGAACGAGTAGTAGACGTTGATGTATATATATTATATTTATATAGTTAATTAGTTAGTAAGTTATAATAAAAAAAAAACAAAAAAACAAGTTGGAACAGTGAACACTTGCTGTATTATCAACTGCCATAACCGTATTCATGACCGGTGTGGAAAACGTATCGCAAACAAAGTGCGATTTTTTTAGCTGGACTAATATGTGCCCCAGTGTTGTTATGAAGCTGTAAACTAGTGTTGGGTCCGAGTCCACCTTTTCGAGTTTGAGTCAAGACCAAGTAATTGAGTCCAATCGAGTCCAAGTCCAAAAGGGGCAGAGTTGGTCTTTTGTTGTCCGATTAACATCAATGACACAGAAATCAGGTTTATTAGACTGCTGTCACTTTAAGACCTAATGCACACATCCAATATACTGTATTGACACACCTCTGATTTTTACCCACAACTGCTTACATTCACCTAAGACATAACCGAATGTGTTTACATGAATACTCAGCCAGACCTGCATTTTGACATGATGTGTGTATATTTATTACAGGACAGGGAAGGAAAATGGCTAATTGGGCCCAATTTGGACATTTTCACTCAGGGGTGTACTCACTTTTGTTGCCAGCGGTTCAGACATTAATGGCTGTGTATTGAGTTATTTTGAGGGGACAGCAAATTTACACTGTTACACAAGCTGCACACTCACTACTTTACATTGTAGCAAAGTGTCATTTCTTCAGTATTGTCATATGAAAAGATGTAATCAAAAATTTACAAAAATGTGAGGGGTGTACTCACTTTTGTGAGCAAAAAAAGAAACATCCCTGTTTCGGGAGACTGTATTTTAAACTTAATTTTGTAAAATCCATAAACAATTATTGCACATGCACCTGTAGAACAGTCCTTAAGACACTAACAGTTTACAGGCGGTAGGCAATTAAGATCACAGTTACAATAACTGAGGACACTAAGGAGACGTTTCTACTGACTCTGAAAAACACCAGAACAAAGATGTCTAGGGTTCCTGCTGACCTGCGTGAACATGCCATAGGCCTGATGCAGGGAGGCATGAGTACTGAAGATGTGGCCATTTTAATTAGATAAATAAATAAATACAAATAATACAAAGACAGGTACAGTGGGGGAAATAAGTATTGAACGTGTCAACATTTCAGTAAATACATTTCCATTGAGATTATACACATGAAATTTTCATCAGGCATCAGCAGTAACTCAAGAAATCTGGAAATATTAAGAAGTCACAACATTAAAGTCCATAAATAAAGTCATTTGTAATAAAGTGGAATGACACAGTACACAAAGTATTGAACATGCTAAGAAAAAGCGGCTCTCAAAGGCAAAGTAGGGCAAGGAACCAACTGAAATCCGTAAGTAATTATACCTCCTATCTGTGCAAATTAATATCAGCTGGGTTAGTAAATTGATGGTATATAAAAAGCTTTTCGTTACCAAAGTGTCACACAAGAAACATCTCATGATGGGTAAA